>NC_079335.1:30855417-31162917 GCF_029582105.1 Oenanthe melanoleuca
TCCTTATCAAAACCAAATTTAACAAACCCTAACTAAAAAAGCAAGCTGAAGAAAATCAGTTTCTGAAGTATCAACAAAGAAACCCCTTGGTTTCAATAATCTCATCATAGTCATAGTTTTCATCTTAAAGATATTTGATTCATTTGCTGCTCCTCTTACCAGCAATATCTTGACCTTTCTTTTTAAGAGATGGGTCTTTCTAGAGCATGGCAGAATCCTTCTTCACTGGAATGTTATGACAATTATCTCTGTGGATATGGTGATTAAACAGTTGAGCAAATGCCCACTCTTGAACTGGGGATCAATGAGGTGCTCATTGCACTGACCACCTTTCACACCATGGTTGTGTGACAGTCCTTGCCTCTGCCATGCCCAGTTCTGGACACCATTTACTCTTCAGCTCAGGGGCTCTCAGGCAGTTTTCCCTTTCAATCACAGTCACAGGGCATTTGTTTGAAATGCCTAGTGAGCCATAAATCGTTACCAACCCACACTCCACATCTGGAAGATCATCTAGATCAATAATCCTTTTAGTTATTCTAGAGGAAAAGACTTTTCCTAAGAGTTACCTGCATGAGAACATTATACTGGCATACACAGCTTTGCTTTTGAATGTTATTGGGACTTTTGCCACTATTTATTCTGCTTTTTATTTCTTTAATTTTCACAATCCTGTCATATCTTAATCTTATGCCTATATCTGTGTTCATGTGTCCTGTAGTGTTTCCATCTCTTTGTATCTTTGGAACTTTGTGAAATATCTGAATTTGCATTTGAGAAATGATTTTTCATTTTTTGGTGCTGTAATGAAGACCTCAGAGAAGTTCTTTACTGTCAAATACTGTACATGTTTTATTAGCACTTATGCAATGATAGTTTGCACAAAAAAATGTATATATTTCTCTATAAATATATATATCATGCATATAAATGAAAACAGTGGAAGTGGAACAAATAACACTGCTTACTCTTTACTATTTCATCCTTTAATAGCTCAGCTGTTTTCTCTTTTTTCTTATAAGTAATCACCTTTCCCATCTGAAACAAATTAACTCCTGGGGAGGATATGTTCTGAGAGCTTTCATATGGTCCTTGTTACCAGGGAAACTACTTCTTTTGTCAGTATGTGTTCTGAAGCTCACGGACGGTGTAGATTGCTTTGTAACATCAGATGACAAGAGACAGCAAGGGCCAACTAGTTTGCATGTGGTTTCTGAGCAGAAAAAATAATTAGAGACTCTCACAACACCGGCCAACATTACTTATCCTGGACAGCTCTTCAAAACAGAGGTGTGCAAAATAGTGTGGTTTATCTATGTATTCAGCTTCCTGCAGGTTGGTGAAACAAATGTTGTCCTGGGGGCAGGTGGGTGGGGGATGCAGTGCTGAGCATCTCTCAGTGCTGGGGAGTCCTCTGCTGGGGACAGAGTGTCTGCTGGACACTGCAGGGTCCAGGTTTAGGAGTTCTGGAATAAGCAGCCAGAGGAAACCACTTCCCCTTGAGCAGGTTCCTCCTGGGCAGATGTATCTCGTTTTGAAAGTGGTTCATAACACTTATTTTGTTTTTGTCATTACACTGTGTGTAATTTTCCAAATTATTAAGCCTAAGGCTTCCAATTTCTATTGGAATATAATACCTTCTGATGAAAAATGTGAGGGTTTTGAAAAGGTAGTCTGTTGTTTTTTTTATTTTCAGCAAGCAAAACCAACAGGTACAGTGGGGAAGAAAAGCAAAGCAATGCAGATACCTTGTGATAATTACTGCTGTTTCAGAAGCTTCTCTGATTTACATTTTTAATCTGTAATGAGCTCAATGCCCACATTGGATTGTGGGAGGTATTGGATTTGAAGCGACTAGCAAACAGGATACAGAGTTGAGCCAATAATGAGAAATATCCGTGCCATTAACGGCTTCTGAGAGCTCAGCAAGGCTTCTGTTTTCAAAAGTCTGTTATTAACAAGGCTCAGAGTATGTCTTATGTCTTTACCAATCTGCTTTTTTAGCCACATTACTATGTCTAGCATTTTATCCACAGGAGCTGGTTTGTTTTAAAAGTGAAGAAAGAATAGATTAATGAAGTTAGAGTATTTGTTTTGTTGGGGATTTTTTAGGAAAGAAAAATAAAAAAAGGAAAACAGAAAAAAAATCGTCTGGAAAATCCATTTTCATTCTTTGGAAGGCTTAAATAATAAAACCAGAAACACTGGCTGCAGAAGTGGAAATATCAGTTTATCTTTAATCATAATCATTCCACCATTGTTGCAGTAGTCCTGACAAGTTGGACTTCAGTCTTTTTTGAAAGCCATGCATGAATATAACTGAAGTTTCAGTCAGCAACACCTAACCATGAATACTGGTTATGAGACCAGATCACAGGAAATGTAGCACACTGACAACAGACATCAAACAGTCTGCTTTGGAAAGCACCTGCACTATTAATCTGAGCAGATCACCAGGTAATGGCCATTCAACAAGCTGAATACAGTCAAGAGGGATAAATCATAGACAGCAAGCTGAGTGAAATAACTGAGATCATAGAAATGGCAGAACAAGTGATTAAAAAAGCCACAGTGCTTTTACTTACATGGCACCAGATGCATTAAATACTAACAGGAAGGCAAAGTTCTTAAATCAGAAGCATACAGCCTAAACAGAGTTTTTATGCATATGATGAGAGTCAGTCAAAGAAAGCCAGCACAGCTGTAAGTAAAATTTATGAATGTATTTGGTATAATGGGGCATAAAATATTTTCTTGGGATTGCTTATGAGCAATACAAACACTTTTCTATATGATGTTTATGTTTCTCCAAGGTACGTTCAATGGGCTTGATGCAGCAAAAAATACAGATGTGTTCTTACATCTCATAACTACATGCACAAGAAGTCTCAGATAAACTCCCATTTGTGTATGCTTCCAGTGGGACATAAACAAATGCTTCTTTCTTTTGTGAGCACAGAAATTATTTCACTTTCTGCTAAAATAACAGATGTGACAAATAAAATACCAAACTCCTTCCACTTGGGACACTGGGCAAAAATCTGAAGTAAAAGGGTCTAAAACATATGAGAAGCTCAGATGAGCTTTTCCTTGGATTCTGCAAAATCTGTGTTTTCAGGTTGGGTTTGTAGCTAGCAGGTCCTGCAGGAGTTCTGCAAAAGCAGAGCATTTAGACCCTGAGGGAAGAGAAGAAGCTCTTCCCAATCTCTTTCAACAGTGGTTTCCCTTGTCAATTAAAAGGATGCCAGCTACTGTCAGCTAGGAGTCTGTCAAGCCCTTAGTGTAAGATGCCTGAAGGGAGGATGCAGATTAAAGCAGTGTAAGAAAAACAGATGTTAAAACATGAACTAGAGATGTTCTGAAATTCAAAGAGGTTGTTCTGCCTTAATGTGCTTAATTACAGAATTCCTTGTTGCTGTCATTAAAATTGAACCCTGCTGTTAGCTCATTCATCTATGCTCCAATTTCCATTAAAAAATTTCAGTTCTCTTAGGGGTGGTAGGACCACCTAGATTTGCCAATCCCTGAGATGTTACATCAATAGGGGAAAAAATATTCTCTTTATGATTCTGAACTATTCAGTGATCAGTGTAAAAAGGAAGTCCAGTGCTTAAATTCCAGGACTAGGGATTAGATGATCTAGATTTTATTACATTAGATAGATCTGTGATGAAAAACCAGCTCCCTTGAAAACCTTGAAAGTCTGGCTATTAACTTCAAAAGACCCACGATTTCTCCCTTGCTGCTAAAGTTGGAGTTAGTAATTCAGGTCAGCCTTTTGAAAAGGCCTCAGAACTACAGACCTTACAAGAACACAGAGCATCCCAAATATGAAGCATCCAGCACTGGTGAACTCCTTTATGCAAATTCTGTACCCATTTTTTTGTACTCTTATCATATGCAGAAAATAAGAGAAATTATTTCTGGTTTTATTGGGAAGTTTTACTTACTGATAATAATCAATGAAAATAATAATAACAAAAATAAAATAAAATGTATTAAAAATTGCATATGATTAATCCTCTTGTGCTTTCTCTCTTCCTGAGTAAGCTCAAAACTCTATTTTCAGTTTTCTACATAAACTTCCAGTTTTCAAGTTGCATTCATGTATCGAATGCAAAAGGGGAGCATTCAGTTGAAGTCATTCTCTCTAAAATATATTTGAAAACTACACTGAAGAAATCCTTTCCATGAAATTAAAATAAATAAAATTTATTTTTAAGGAGTTTTAAAAAGAAACCCATAGTTGTTTTTTTCTGAATCTAGTAAAAACGATAGGTTTCCACACTTTTTCTGAAAATATTTTATATATATACAGCCATAGAATCCTTGGAAAAGATCATCAAATCCCACCATTAAACCAGTACTGCTAAATGAACACTAAACCATGTCCCTAAGTGCCACATCTACATGCCTTTTAAACACCTCCAGGGATGGTGACTTCAGCACTTCCCTGGGTAGCCTGTTCCAAAGCCTGACAACCCTTTCCATGAAGAAAATTTTCCTAATGTCAAGTCTAAACCCTCCCTGGTCTTCCCTGAGCCTCCTTTTGTTCAGACTGAGCCACCCCACCTCTCTCAGCTGCTCCTTGCAAGATCTGAGCTCCAGACCCTTCAGCATCTCCATTGCCCTTCTCTGGACACCTCTGCACCCCCTCCAGACCCTTCCCCAGCACCTTTCTTGTCCTGAGGGGTCCAGAGCTGAGCACAGGATTTGAGGTGTGGCCTCACCAGTGCCCAGTACAGGGGCAATCCCTGCCTGCTCCTGCTGGCCACAGCATTGCTGGCACCAACAGGAGCCACTGGACTTCTTGGCCACCTGGGCACAGCTGGATCCTGCTCAGATCTTCCAGCACCCCCAGGTCCTTTTCCTCTGGGCAGCTTCTCAGTGTTCTGCCCCCAGCCTGTGGCACTGCCTGGGGTTTTGGGGACACAAGGGCAGCACCCAGCACTCAGTCTTGTTGTACCTCTCACAGCTGGCTTGAGCCCCTTGATTCAGCCTGCCCAGATCCCTCTGCAGAGCCTTCCTGCTCTCCAGCAGATCAGCCCAGCCCAGTGCCATCTACCAACAGAATGTGGGTGTCCTTGATCCCCTCCTCCAGATCATTGATAAGGATGTCAAACAGCACTGGCCCCAAAAATGAGCCCTTAGAAGCACCACTAGTGACCGGCTGCCAAAGGGCTGTTTGCAACCAAGCAGCATATCCAGACAGAATAACCCCAGCTACTTAGAGCCATAAGGAAAAGAAAGAAAAATCAAGGACAATATAAACCTAACACTGCAATTTTCCAGAAAACAGAATAAAACACCCAAGATTTATTTTTGCTGCATAAATATTTAAATTAAATATAGACATGAAAAGGTCAAACTTGCTCCTCCAGGAAGCCAAGGAACAATCTGAGTTTCCTTTTCAGGTTTTTAATAAAGTTATGCAAAGATGTCTTCAACTGTGGTTAAGGATGGGAGAGAGGAACACCCATTCCTGTGGAGTTACTCTGTGGAAGAAGACTCCAGCTCCTGAAGGCACTTGGATGGACTTCTACATGCCAGAAGTTATGAGTCGTGTCTGAGACAGAGTGAACCTGAAGAGACTGGAGAAAAATGCTGCTACAACCACAGAACCACAAGCATTTGTGTCCATTTAATATAAGTATCCTGATATCAAAAAACATCATTATATCATTATCTAAGAACTGTATTATCATAATATACTATTCACTTTTTCATAGAACAAGATCAATAATTGTATCTATAATTTTATTTGATTTTCTAAAGTTTTTATTGTTCCTCCTAGAACATTCACTCATATATTTTGAACAGTCTTTACTCTTATTGAATAGCGCTTTACAGTTCTCCAGATTAATTCTGACTAAATACAAAGTGCATGGTGTTGCATTTAAAGGAATTTGGTGTTTTTATTAAGGAACCTAAACAACAGGCCTACTTTTAAAGAGATGACATTTGTTGCTATATATTAAAAAAAGTTATAAATATTTCAAATGTTATCTGTACTTAATATTGGGAGCAAGAACTAAATATTTCTGCAGATCCTTTAGGAACCTCAATGGAAGAAAAACAATGCTTTTTACTTCATTTGTACCATGTGAGCCAATTATTTTTGAAAATCAGATTTTTTTTTTAGCACAATCTCCATAAATCAGAGTGAGCAGTACCTGTGACTGGGTGTTGTAAACAATCTGATTTGGTTAGTATTCCTACCAGCAAACCACGTGCCAGGGTACTGCTGAGGAGTGAGAACAGTAAGGTTAGTTAGCAAAGGAGTCAAAGCAGAATATCTTAAAAATTCAGATATTTCAGTATATCTTAAAAATTGAGATATTATTAGAAATACGAGGGACAATTTCCACAGCTTGTTGTCACAAAAAATTACAAATGCTGTTTCAGAAATTGTTTTTGCAGTTATAGGAACCAGGTTACTGAAGGAAATTTCAGACTGTTTGTTTATTCTTTAGTTGAAGTATAACTTAAAATTATTTTGGCATGGACCATCTGAAGAAATATGACATATTTGGATGGCAGTGCCCCTTGCACAATAGCCAGAGTGTTTTTCTGGGAGAAAAATACACAGAACACAGCAGGAGTCAAACTGAGTACTGGTCAATGGCAGCTTGAAACAGATATTCAAGGAATTTATCAGGTAGCTAAAAGAAAATGGAGAGGAAATGAGGAATCTCCATGCCATAAGAAATCTTTATTTTAACAGATCACTGAGTATTATTGCTAGACTATGTATTCCAATACAATACCTTCAAGCAAAGGTCCAAGTCAATGGTAAAAAAGGGACAAAAAGGAAAGGTGATATGCATAAAATCCACAGACAACCCCTTCAAAAACCCAACCCACCAAACACAAAACCTTACAAATGTAGCTGACTCCCAGAATATTTGGTTGAAATCAGAACAGAGCTGTACCCTGCCTGCAGAACAGTTTTCAGATACACCCTTCCATCTGGATGTCTGAACAAATTTTTCCACTCTGCACCAGCAGATTTATTAGTAAAGCACCATAATGGATTTACAAATTTATGTTACCTAGGAAAAAAAAAACCATTGGGTTGTTTGGAGTGGTCTTAGTGCCTTCAGGGCTGATATTTTTCATGTAATCTAAAGGTGCTTCCTGTAGTAAAATACCCCAGGACCAAGTTATCACTCCAGACATGACATTGGTGTCCATCTTTGTATCATTTCTGTACATCCCTGCACATCTCAGAAAAATCTGTGAGCTGGTCTGCCTCAGTAGATACAATGCTGAATTTTTCAAGAGATCTCAGTGAACTTTGGTATGGTCCATGAACAAAGCAATACATTTGCTTCTTTGCTGTTTTTGAAGATTCTGCCAAGGTTAGTCAAAAGAAGGGGAGAGAAGGAGAGTCACCCCATGCACTTCTAAAGATACCATAACAAAATAATCAAACAAAAAACATAGCTACTTTTAATTGTCCCTTCTCTGCTTAAGTGATATCTGTAATATTTCCATTAACAATGCTAATTTTACCTTGCAAATAAAAAAGAAAGGGAGAGTAGAATTTATAAAATTGTGTGTTATTCAAACAGGTCATTTAGTTACAAGTATGTATCCTACAAATCTGGAAATTTATTCACAGATGCTATTAACATTGTTCAAACTGCTAAAATATGGTGTAAATATTTTCAGTATTGACAAACCAAAAGAGAAATATTTTCTTCACTTTTTTTTCCTCATCACAGCTTTCATGAATATGCCCAAGTACAACATAGAACAGAAGAGAACTTGAGAATAGCTCTTACTTTACATCAAAATTTTTCACTTTATACCCCATTATTTCTTATAAGGTGTGGCTTGTTAGCTCAAAAATATATTCACCCTGATTTTTCTTTTATAATCTTCCAGTAGTTAGAAATAATTTTTCATCACCTTTCTTGCTAGAAGCAATTCTTCTCCTAAATGTATATTTAGGGAAAAATTTAAATAAAACAACAAACCACCCTCAAATTTTGTATGGTATTTCATATTTTAAAAGTGCTTCTGTACTTTTAAACTCTCAACATCTTAAACCAGCAAAGCTGCAGTACATTTGATCAATTCTGACAGGTTGTCTTGCTACAGAGATCCATTCCTCAATGAGCAAATATAAACCATCTATCATTTTAAATAAGCTATTTGAGAACTGATCTTAATGTAGGGTAGTAAATATTTCAACATCTGAAGATTTTTTCTGAAAGACTCGATCCTAAAAGATTAAAACCTCTGGAAATTATCTAGTTAGAGTGAGAGAAAGGTATCTGCCCCAAGTTTCCCATCTTATCTTATGCTCTATCCAGTAGTCATTTCTTCTGTTTTAAACCATGAGAAAGTGACTGTGGTAGGCACTGACAATTCCACCACTTGCATACAAACAAAGAGTTTCTCCAGGAAAAATAGGCTTTATAATACTTGTAGCTGCAAACAGCCAACTCCAACCTTTACACCTACTCCCAAAGGTTCCTCAGACTCTCTGCTCTGGCTCCATCTCTCCTCACATCCCTGCTTGCCTCCTGGGAATGTTTGGCTGGTGTCAGCCCTGTTTTGTTTCCCAGGGAGGCACCAACAGGGCAGAAATGTGCCAGCATCTCTGCTGGGGTGAGGTGGGAGGAAGCCCTAAAATCTTCCAATTTTCAGAAGACTTGCAAGAAATTAATGTTGCTGGTCATTCTGCCCTTTTATAAAATTGGCTGAAATTGTGAGAAGCTCTCACAGGGATGACACATATCCACCCAGATTTGATTCAGAGGTTCAGTGCTCCTATAAATCCCTTTCCCTTCCTCATCATGCTTAATAGTACCACAGGTTTCATAACCCACATGTATGCTGCCAGAGAGGTCTGCTAAATATTGTGCTGTCTGAACAGGAGCTGCATGATGAGCTTATATAATTTTCTGAATAACATGCAGGGAATGTTACTGTAATTGTGGAGTGCATTGCATATAGATGTAGATCTACAAACAATGATATGTAGACAACTTTCTCAAACCCAATTTTCTAGCCAGGTGGTCTGTCCTCTGGTTGCTCTTATCAAGAAGAGTTCTGATCTCACTTATCCCAGTATATAAGATGCAGGACTTCCATGTGATTCGATTAATATGTAATAATCAATGAAAACAGATTCAGACTCTGTATTTTTAAGGAAGAGTATTTGAAAGAGCACCATTAAATTACTAAATGAAATGCTCAGGCTTGACCCTCTTTAACTCATAGGCAAAATACCCTTCAAACTCACTGAGCCCTTGGATTTTGTCCATAATCCATACTTAATTTCACCAAATGCTATTCAACCAGTAAATCATGTCAGAAAATGCCAAGTAATTGATTCTCTAGACAAGACTTAATGGAAAGAATAAAACAGGTTAGAGTAGTTGAAGGTTTTTTTTTTTCAAATATTTGAAACATATTAAAGGTTTTTACTGTTCAACTTTTCAATATAGTGAAATCCTGAATGTAATGCACCTTTCACTAAAGTCTCCACATTTAAACCTGAAGATAACATCTCACTGTATAAATATGCTACACCTCATAAAACTGAAGAGTCATAATTCATTTGCATCAGCCACAGTGAAGTATCTGAGAGGCATTTCAAGCTAAATGGGATATACATGGGCTGGGTCAACAGTTTTCCCTTAACTTCTTCAGACATAACATTGGACTATGGTACAGTAACCACAGAGAAATTCTGGGGTTTGCTGTAGGATGATAAGTTCAGGCTGTTTGCTCCGTGTGCATGAATAAATGGCCATGTGAAAGAGAACATGTTGTGTTCTAGTGATGGGCTTCCTTGTTGGCTTGCAGTCCCTTCTGCACTGCTGCCCCTCTCCGGGTGGATTTTCCCATTATCTCTTCCAGCTGTGCTTCCCTCAGCATGAGGAAAAGTGCGCGGAGCCACTCCACCGAGCGTCCGAAGGCGGTGAGACATCGCTTGCAGCAGTGTTTCCTGCAGCTTTTGGAGAATCTTTGCGGGGATGGATGGTGCTGGGTGCGGGGGCACGGCCAGCCCGGCCGCCCCAGCCCGGCCAGCGCCGCTAGATGTCAGCGCAGCCCGCGGAGCGGCGCCGGCACCGCGGGGCGAAAACCCCTCTCCTTCTTACTGCTTTAAACACCTCTCTGTTTCACCCTTTTCATTCCCCACACACCCCTTTTAAATTTTCAAAATTTGGTAGCCCAACCACCTGGCACCCAAGGATGGCACTTTCTGTGATGTCGGAGCAAATGCCACGCTACCATAACCTGGTCTTTGCTTTCGCTCACACTGAAACTTATTCCATAAAACTTGCACAATCAAGCACAAAGCAGAAGTATTATTCAATCCTACTTGAACATATTTCCTTAAAAATATAATATACCTCATTCCTTTCTGATTTAGTGTAATAATCTGTTATCTTTTTTTATGCATGTTACACTGATTTCATGCATGCGTGGAAAGGATGGATGATTTATTAGGAGAGCACTATTCATCCTGCCAAGCAGACTCGTGTTTTAAATTGATATGTACTTAAAGAAATACAATATCTCAGGCCACAGTTATGAAAATATATTTCTGGTTGCAGCTTCATTAAAGGTTTTCTTTTAAAAAAATATAAGCAATAGAGATCTTAGCTTGTCTTTGCATTCTACATTAAAGATTATATTAATGAATGAATTGACCTGAATAATTTTCTACAACTTCTGTTCCTGCCTTTGTATCGATTTCCATTATTCATCCATAATTATGGTACAGAGTGTTATAAAATGAGATTTGATTTTGAAACATTGCTTGTAACTGGTGACCCTTCAAAGTTTGAAAAACTGAGGCATCAGTTTAATTACATTAGTCTGTCACCAAATATTTTTTGGAAATATTTTTAGTAGGACTTGAAAACCCATTAAAATATGATTAAATTGTGAGGCCTGTAGTTCTGCTCTAATTAACATCTCTGTGCTGTAATGATAAATCACCATTCAATATAGTGGTGAGGATATTTCTAAATTGTAAGCCCTGAGTAATTTGAATGTTGCTGCCAAGATACAGCCACCCAAATTAATAGAAAGCTGATTGATGACACTTTCTCTGAATAGAGTGCTGAAAGGAGGAGCAAAACCTCTGTGAGTTAATGAGATGGTCCCTCTTCCTCCAAGAAATTCTTGTGGTGCAAAAGTCAGAGGTTTTGTTTAGAGACTGTTAAATTCATGATGATGTTTTAATTCCAAAGAGCAGGTCAGTGGTAGATGTTAGATGTTAAGACTTAATCTATTGAACTTCTGTTCTACATTTTTTTCCCCATAATTTAGGCTTCACAATGAACAACAAGCCAACATGGAAAGCTGGATAGTTCTTATGGTCCTCCCAAACCATTGACTTAGATTCTTCTGTGGGTGGTTGGAAATCCTTGTGTCCTTACATCTATTGTTCTGAAATACAGCCACTGAACTGAGAAGAAAATACATTTTCTACTCTTGCATATTTCCACTATTTTACTTTTACACCATGAAAGATTGTTGATATTTTTAAAGGGGTTTGAAATCTTGATTATTTCCATTAAACAAAATAAACCTTAGATAGTTTCACTTTAAAATTAAATTTAAAAATTAATATAATCAGTCTGGCTGTTCTGAACACGTAAATATATGGAATAAAAAATTTTGTTCACTGAAATAAAAAATTTCTTTGATATGCTCTGCACTGATCATTACCATTTAGGAGAGACCTTGTGGTTATAACAGATATTTCTAGGAAAAATTCAGTTCAGTGCTCAGAAGCTGTGAAGAAGCAAATTGAGTGTTGAAAATTATTAGAGAAAAAATAGAGAATAAATCAGAAAACATTACTGAAACACTTTACAATTCCATGGGGAGCTCACATCCTGAAGAACAGGTACAATTCCAGTCATCTCATTGCAAAAAAATATAGTAAAACTGGAAAAGGTAAGGGGGAAAAAAGGAAAAAAATATGATCAGAATTATGTGAGTTTTTCCTAAAAAGGATCAACAAACATACTGCTTCTCTCCATCCTGTAAAGATAGGAGGGAGAACTTGTAAAATTCTGCAAAATCATGAATAGCATTAAAAGCAGGCAACAAAACATTGTCTTATACATTGCAAAACCTTAGTACACTAAAAGAAACAATACAAGAGAAGCTCAAAATAAGGAAAAGGGAAGACTGCTTCAAATAATACTCCTTTAAACTGTGGAACTACTTACCATAAGATATTACATGGATGTTAGAAGTTGTAATGGTTTGATAAAAACATTTGAAGAGTTTTATGGAAAAAAAAAAACAAACCACTGAGTGATTCTAAACCAATGGATCCTTGTGATATCCATGAGATTTGATGCAGAGTTTTGCTGGTGGGGAATCTGACTGTCTGAGGCCCATCACATTCATTTCAGAGCAGTAGATTCAAATTCAGTTCATTGCAAACCAAGCCACAGAAGTTTTAATAACTGAGGCCAGGTCAGATTCTGCCAGGAGAAGGTCCAATCTCATGGCTGGCCATAAATGAAAGAAGATTTTTATGGTGTTTCTTGTCATATGGTGTGATGAGAAATGCAGAACCACACTGAGGCGGCCTGCCACCTTAAGAAATGAGAGCAGCTGTCCCTCAAGCCAAAATTTTATTACTGTGTTGGTTACTTGTCCAAAATGTTTTCCTCTGCCTATCAATATTGCTTTTACTGTGCCCAAGTTTAGCTCAGGCAGCTGTTCCTAGTCAGAGCACTAACCCCTCTTAGGCTCTGGGACAGCTGGGGAGGGGTAGTTCATGGCAATTTGTTTTATTGGTTGGTAATGAGTAGAAAGTTAATTTACTGAAGGAGAAAGTGATGTAGAGCTGAATGTCACAGTCTATCTCGAGCACTTGTGTCTACTGAGCATGACAGCTTCCCCAGAGGAGTTGTACAGGTATGTTAAAAGGAATGAAAGGAGAGAAAGTTTGGAGCATTCCAGTCCAACACTTCAGAACTCATATCTACCATTGCTCTGTGTAAAACTGACAGACAGTAGTGAAGTTCAGATTTTTAAAATTTCTGTCTTCAACATCATCTTTATCATGTCCTATATAGTAGCCTTATTTAACTATGCATCTTTTTGGTTTTACTTGTCCATGAAAACCTAATATAATTAAAAAGGATAGGATATTGCAAATAATTTTTAAAACTTTCATGATGAACAACCTAACAATAATTTTAAAGAGGCTTTTTTTCCTCTATCTAGCTTTCAGACAAGCAGAAGGACAGGTACAAATCCTTAAATTGCTATAAACTTATTTATTTTGGTAACATTTACCTCCCTTGGTGCACCAAAAGTGCTGAACTCAAGTGAGTTTTTAATTTTGCAGGGTTAATAACCATCAGTTCAGTGTGACTCTCATAATACTGCTGGCTCTAAAGGTGTGTAAGTGACCTATTGATTTCCTTGGCATTTTGTGGCTTGTTCTGATATGAGCACAGGGTTTTTTGAAGTCATCTTGGTGCAATGACAAACAGTCAATATACTCTGCCAGTGCTCAGTTATTGAAACCTTTTACCCAGTGGTTAGATAGCATTGCCTGGAAAGGCATTGATTGAGCCATGCTGCTGGCTCATACTAAAGGCTTTTCAAGGGGCTCCTCACTCAGCTGTGAATGCTTCAGTTCGTGGAGCATTCTTTATTTGCTTAGCCTTGTTCTTCCCCTTAAATTATGCATTAAATATAAATCTGCATCCTGATACATCACAAAGACAACGCTGTACTTGCAGCAGACAGCAACCCAGAGAGGTGATGTAATGTTTTTGGACTGTCTCAGCTCCCTGGAGTGAGACAGGCTGGAATTCCCCCATGTCAAAGACCTGTCCCCCTGTGAGATATAAACACAGGTTAGCTTAGCCTATATCTGGTGGCAAGCAGCACTGCACATGCTGGCAGAACTCCTTTCTGTCCTTTAAAGAGCTCCCCAAATTCTCAAAGCTAACCTATGTGGTTACCTCACAATGTGAGAAAGGATGCAATGCTGGTTTGCCCTTTTGCAGAGCTCAGCTTTTCTGCCCCAACAGGACACCACTGTGTGAAGTGTGCCCTCTTTTCCTGACACTTCCCTTGAGTCTGGGAAACAGACTCTTTGCAACTTACCCTTACCACTGGCAGAAGGGTTTTGCCTCTGGTGCTGACTCAGCTTTGTCTCACTTCACCTCCCTCGCTGCCCACTCCCCTCAACCTGCATCTGGCAGGAGCTGTGCACCCCCTCCATTTCCTTTCTTTGATGTGATATGGAATATCATTTTTATCCTGCACAATACCCATACCAACACTTGCTATCGCTAAACTTTTTTTTTTGGTCCCTTCTCTGCAAATGATCTAATTGTACAGGAGGTCTGTGAGCTGTCTGGGAGGGGATGTCAAAGACCAGGTGACACTGAGTCCCCCTCTCCATCTGTTATCCTCAGCATATGAAATCTCCTGCAACACCCCTGCCCTTCAGTCACTGATCACACACAAACAAAAGTTCTACTCATATTTTGTGAGTTTTTTTTTTTTCTACTCCAAGGTAGAAGCCCTGCAAGGAGTGGAGAAGGCTTCAGCTTATGCTTTATTTACTTTCCCTTTTGAATAAGACCATAAACAGTGTTGAAAGTAAGTCCACAAGTCCACCTCAGCCCACTATTCAATCACAAAACCAGCCATATTTGTATTATGTCCTATGTTTTCACAGAAACTATGTGAGCACGAAGTATCAAAATTCTTTCCCATGAATCCCAGAAAAGAGTAGAACCTTCAGGTAGAAATCCAATCAAATAGGCTTTCAGAGAAGTCTGTAAGAATTGGTTCCTCCTTCAGGACACATTTCAGCTGAAAGCTTACTGCAGGAGAATTTAACAGATCTGTTCACAGGTATGAGTCTGAGTTTCTTACCATTAACGACAGTAAGGAAACAGTAAGGAAAATTAGCATAAATGGTTTGCCATTGTGAAGTCAATTAGAGGGTATTAAAACTACACAGATGCATGCACTCAGGGGTAAACTGCCCTTTGACCATTCCAGCTTCTAGCTACTTCACACCTGAATTCATCCCCCTGATATTTAAATTGTTTAAGCACATGCACATGAAAATAACATCCTTAGCTGAATCATATTAATTTTCTTGAAAGATCCCATGCACAGATGATCTTACAGTAAAAATTGATTAAGATTTATTCAGAAAATGACACAGATATAAATTATGTTCTGCACTGGCTTGCAAGGCTTCTGTTCTTTGAAATTTCTACCTAGCCTAAAAACCACCAGCTAAAATGAGGAGAGCCTGTCACTGAGGTGATAAAGCTGACAGACAACTTAATTATCTTGGCCAAGGAGAATTTGCTGGCTTGGACAATTGGAAGCGAGGAAGCCAGCTTGCTTTTAGTATCCCAGCAATAATTATGTCTATTATAATACTCAGTCAGGACACGGTACTTTCCAGTCTCTGTCTCCACAAAAATGGATGATGGGAATTGTGTTAGAAATAAATGTTATGAAATGTGTTCTCTGGAACAAGGAAACGTTTCATATTGTGGAGATAAGCCGTAGAGAACTGTGTGAATCACTGAAACAAAGCAGCCCCTCTGTTGGCATGGAGAGAGAATGATGACCAGGTGTGTCTCAGCTGGAAAATCAGAGCAGGAGCATAGCCTACTGGCTTCTGGTAAAATTGCAGTAGCATTAACTGCTTTTGAAAGGGGCTTTGCAGTTTAAGATTTTACATGAACTGCAAAATATTTTCCCTCTTTTAAAGTTTTGCATGTTGTCTTAATGGAAAAGCAAAAAGAAATGTTTGATCCCTTAATTAGTGAGTTACTAAAACTACTGCTAACCCTCCACACTACATCCTGAATAAAGTAAAAATGAATTGGCTTATTTTATTGCTTATTTCAAGGAATATCATGACCTATGTGTTTCCCTATGGCCCCATGAAGTCAAAGGCTTGCTTAGTTTTGCATCTTAACAAGTTAAAGCAATATGTTTATTCACACACAGATATGCTGGGTAGGATAGAAGGAAGCTGCACAAATACTTATTAAATTAGTTCATTAAGGGAATTAAAACTGATATAAGAAAATTTACCTCTACTCTAAGGTTTTAGCTGAAACTGCATTCACTATCTGAATGTAAGCATAAGCTAATGAAATATGACAATAATAGCTCAGAAGTCAGGATTAATTTTTTTGCTTTGTGGCACCCTTTTATTCATTATGATTTCTAGCCATTCCAGCTCTAGCAGCTCTTAGTTCTTTTCTAGAACAAAATTTGCATTTCTCCTAAGGAGAGCTTGTATCTTCTATAGGGAATGGGTGCAGCACAGCACCACACACTTCTTAAACGTGTCTCATCTTGGCACTGTGGCACTATGTACCTCTCTAATGCCTCACAGGAACTCTTTGCTTCCCTTAAAACAGAGTTTGCAAAGACCATCTGCTCTTTATTTCTTGGCCTTGCATGTCTGTGAGTCTGTCTGTGTCATATGTCAGCAGAAAGGGACAGTGAAGCTCCTGCACAGAGACAGCACAGGGCTGGTGGCTCAGTGCATCACTCTTCAGCAGTAAGTGAATGAAGTAAGGAGACCTAAAAAGTCTGAGTGTTTGGTCAGATCTAGGTTTGGGGTGCTTCCATGGACAGAGTGTATGAAACACGACACATTATCAATTAATAGTAATTTTGACTACCAAAACCAGAAGAAAATATGTTTTCTTCGCAGAGTGTTTGCTTTAACCTTGAATTATCCAAACATATACAGCCTATAGATGTCAAGGAGCAGAGTTGCATGGCTGCCAGAGGACCTTCAAAGTTGTTATCAAATCTCTCAGAGTAGATGGGAGGCTGATAACACGCTTGTTGTCTTTGGCTTGTTTCAGTTTCCTTACTTTCAATCTCATTGCTGATCTCCAGCAGCTTCTCTGCTTGCAATTCTTATTTGACCTTTTTGTTGCAAAGTTATTGTGGAGGCTTTAAATAGTTCTTTATGAGATCTCAGTGGGTATTTCAATCTGAAATTCAGGAATGGTTCTTGTTATAATCCTAAGAATCAGCATATACAAGCTGACCTGCAGCTTAGTGTTCATTTCAGTCCCAGATGTCTATTGTCTCTCACAGTAGGTACAGAAGAGCACAGTATAAGGAAGAAAACTGTTTATTAAAACTGCTGTGAAACAGGAATTACAGGGTTAGTGTGAAAATTTGAATTCTTCAACTGAAATATCCTTAACACTATTTTGAACTTTTTTGGTTACTGTTAATGTTACAATAATAAGAATTCATTTCTTTTGCCCAATAGAAGTAATATTATGTATTTTACATCCAAATTGCTTCTAAATCAGTACAGTTGTAAAAAGTTGCAGATTAAGAATAGGTTCTAATTTTTCTCCTAGAAAATTATCAGCAGATTGAAAATGCATTTGTGCTATCGGAGCTTAGATGGACTAATCATACCCCTAAACTGCAAAAGAGAAAGGATTCAATATTTTGACAAGAAAAAAGAGATAGACTGTGCAATTAGAATGAATGAAAACCTGAAGATTACATAGTATTCTGATTTTTTTCCTGATGTTGATTTGCAGTTTATTTTTGCATATGAACTCAAGCAAGTGTATTAGAATTACATTCACTGATTTCTGTGGAACTTTTCATTGAAGAGCATTATTAATCATTATGAGGAAGGGAAAAAAATAATACATAATATTTTGGGGGGGAGGGGCAGGGAAGGAAGGGGGACACTGCAGTGATGACCATTAAAGTGAGAATTATGGGAGAATTTCTCTTTTAACAGAAAGATTCTCAAACCTTGTATTCCTGCACAGCAAGATAGATAAGCTCTGTTATACAAATAATTATTGCTGTTGCCAGTCTCCACATGGTCCCACTTTTATTTTTATTTTTAAATTGACACCTTTCCTTCTACTATTCATTCCATTTCATCACCAGCTCATGTTTTTTTGCTACCCATTTATCAGAGAAAAAGAAAAGTTATTCTCATAATCAGGAGTTAAGCTAGAGGGATTTTTATCTCTATTTTGCTCAGTGTCACTTAGACAAAAGCTCACAGCAATAAAATACAGCTTGTATTGGAACATGTAGTAGTTTGTTGATTGTTTGTGATGTAGAAAATGTGATTTCTTTAAGAGTTTTCAGTTGCAACAGCAATGGTTTTTTTGACCTTAAATGCTTCACCTCTAGGACTTTCTACTAAAATTTTCCTGTGCATGTGAAGAATGGGCATCCTTTAATGACATTTCTGAGGCAATGATTTGCAATGATACGGTGGCACTGAATCAGGTGCATTGCCCATCAGCTGTGAAATCTTGGATGATTTCAGGCAGAATCTTGTAATAGGCTGAATTGGCCACAGCCCATTTTACTAGTTACTGCATGTTACTCCACTTTAAATAGAATTGGGCTATTTTATGGGAGCCACACCCTTTATCTCCACTCTTTAGCTAGCCCAGTGTTAGTTACACAACACTAACATTTCCTTCTGCTTCCCAAGAAAATACAACTCCCATCTCCAGGCTGACATTCTGATAAACATCTTGGTACTAAGGAGCATGAAACTGAAATGGACCCAGAGCACTCTGCCCCTTTCCACAAATGAGACCCAGAGCATTGTTCTGACTTTCTTATTTCCACCCCCAAACCTGAACGACAGTTTTAAACATTATCTGATAGGGTAGGGCTCAGAGTCCTTAAAATCACTGTACTTCACATTTCATTTCAATAGTGATTAGCAAAGGACTCAAAAAGTCTTTGTTGACCATAAATTAACATGAGCTGCCCAGGTTTTGGTACAAAAATATATGACTAGTAGCTCTGTTCAAGCTGAATGGCATAAATCCCTGGGGATGTGCTTATCAAAACAGGACCATGTGTTCTGCATTATTAACTAAGGGCTGTTTACTCAGATAAGTCAATATGTAGAAGAAATTCTGAAAGAACATTTTGTTCCACAAAAAGAGTTGAGCTGAAAATATATTCAAGCTTTAGCTTTCATATTGGTCAACCTTTTGTTTTCATCTTTCACACCAGCGGGGTAGTGGAAATCCCATTTCCCAGATAGCACAAGCTGGCTGAGAGCAATCATTTTCTTCATTTCATTTAATTTCTTGTGCAGAATGGGCTAAGGATATAGCCTCCAGGCACCCCAGGGTTCGATGCACTAAGATGCCAAAGCACTAAATTGAACAGGAAATTCAGAATAAAAACAAATAGCAACAAAATCTATGTGAAATGCTCAGACAGTAATTCTAGTACCTCAGAGTACTCAGCATTATCTTTCTCCTGACTGACAATAGCATATATAAAAAATATATAGCAGCAGCAGGGTCATGGGGCTGTTTCTATAGTCGACCAGAGGACAGTTAGGGATGATTCTGATACTCATTTCTTTATGTAAGGTGCTCTCTCTCTACATATTCCCCCACATGGCACATAATATTTCCCTCTCTTGGAGGATTTCTATAATGAGAATAAATTGGCTCAGGGCAGAGAGTCAATGCCACCTTTCCTTTGCTTTTTTGTGCTCATCCAAAGGGAACATAAAATGCAAATGAATCAGAATAGAAATGTTTTGCCCACTTTCGACTCATACAATTTACAACTCATTTTTCACATGTAGGAAGGAATATACAAGATCTATGGCATTTAGGAAGCCACTCATGAATTTACTTTGCTCACAGAGTTGCAAACAATACTCTTATGTGCAGCTCTAGGCAGAGCAATGTCTCTTACCAAGTTTCATCATGCATTAGTGTCAGGAGATAAAATTTAAACAACTGGAAATTGAATGTATTACTTTGGTATTATTGTCAATATCTTTGTGTTGGTAATACAAGGTTTCTGGATGGTAAGTACAGTTTTAAGGCCAAATCAAAAAGTGATCATCAAGAGGCCATGAAAATGGCTTCAGTAAAAAGAAAACAGTGTGCAGTAATTTACATTGTCAACTGGACAGCTGAGAATAGCCTGGCCACTTCTAAAATTGTATAAAGAAACAAGAACTTCAAGTTTGAAAGCCTCTCTAATGGTGATGTTTAGATGTTAAATATCATCTGCATGTGGCAGTGCACTGATATAGTTAACAATGATAGACCACAGTCTTGTTAGCAAGTCTAGCAAATTCATGTCTGGTTTTGGTTTTCCATACTATGAAACCTTAGCTTCCTCTTAGTGGCAATTGCTGAAAGGAACTTAGAATCAGTTGAATTTATTCATAGACTTTACTAGAATCAACATGGGGTTTTTACAGTTTTGTTCAAGAATTTATATGCTTAGACTGATAAATCATAGAAGTGATGAAAGCAAAACCTAATTTTGTTTGTTCTCATCAGTATTTTTCAACTAAACAAAAGCATTTTCCTGTTCCTCTATCCTTAGACAAAGAACTGCATTTTAAGTACCTGGAAAGTGTCACTAACTGCTTTGCTAAATCAAACCTTTGACATGGAGTGAGGTTGTAGTCTCATGGCTATCCTACATTTTGTCATTCAGTGACACAGTGTAATCTCAGCAAAAGAATTATTCATAATTTCTTAATAAAAGTTGCACACAGACATCTGTAAAATATTTGAAACTGATTGGTATGGCAGACAGTATAGATGTGCTATAATATGTCCACAAGTGATACTAAGAGCTTTGTAAAGGTTTGGTGGTGTAGTAAATCACAGCATGAGCTCTGCCCTGGAACTGCACCAATGCACGTGTGCCCCTGCGTCCCCTCCTCTGCTGCAGCATCGAGCAAAGAGCCTTCTGAGTATGCAGGAGATTGCTTTAGCAGCTCTTCTCTCAGGGCTCCCCCAACCCTCCACTATTAAACACATAAATACTTCAGTGAGAGTGCAGTGAGAACGTGGAGGAAACCAGCTGTATTTCCGAATTTCCTTCCATAATACCCTCGAAATTTGTCACGTGGTTTTCTCTCAAGCCTACTTATAACTTTTCATGAAGTTGACTCTGAGTTTTTGCTGTGGAATGATGCCCTCATTTCAGAGAAAGTGTAGAAGATTAAACCATTAAAACATTTGTATTGCTCATGCCTAGAAGAACAGACCTAAAAAAAATGAAATTATGAGCTTCTTATCATTGCTTATGCTTATTTTCTATAAATAACTTTGTTAGTGATATCGTAGCTCTAAACATTGTTTTTTTCTTCCATGTGGAATATATATTTCAAGTAACACTGGAAATGAATATTTCTCTGTTTCTCTCAAGTTTATTTTTTTTTAATTATCCAGTGAATTATAGCTCACTGCCTTCATTACCACCATAGAAAACACATAAATCAGCTAGGAGAACCCCATCTATTTATACCAGAACACAGAAACTGTTTCAAAGACAATAATTCTAATTCCAGGAAGAATTTCAGAAAAACAAATAGGAAATAGCCAATGTATCTCAAACAAAGAGCTATTCCATGAAGGAAAGAAAAGGGGGGGAAATGTAACAGCAAACATTTGTCACGAGGTTTTACTGGAGAGACTGGCAAACTACTTTGCTTGGAAAGGGAGTTCAAGAGACCCCTCTACTCTACAGACCAGCTGCCTGTGTTTCCAGCACCGTACCTGCTCCCTCTTGTGGCTGCTTCCGAGGGATTTTTCCTGTCAACATCACACAGGCCACAAGTATGGGGAGGTGAGCTCTGAGCAGAGATCCTGCACCTTGCTCGTCCTGCCTCTGCACTCCACAGGTTTCCCTGGGACCACTTTCCCCTCAACATCACAGAACTATAGAATCACAAATGGTTTGGATCTGGAGGGGATCTTGAAGGTCACCTAGTTCCAAGCTCCCTGCCATGGGAAGGGACACCTGCAAATAGATCAGGCAGCTCAGAGCCCCTTCCAGCCTGGCCTTGAGCACCTCCAGGGATGGGGCATCCACAACTCCTCTGGGCAGTCTGTTCCAGGGCCTCACCACCTCACAGAATTTTTTCCTGATATCTGATCTAAACCTAACTTCTTTCAGATAAAAGCCATTACCCCCAGTCCTATCACTACATGCTCTCATAAAAGTCTCACCCTCTTTTTTAGTAAGCCCCCTTTAAGTACTGGGAAGTTGCAGTTAGATCACCCCAAAGTCTTCTCTTTTCCAAACTTAGCAAACTCAATTCTCTCAGCCTTTCCTCAGCTCATCTCAGTCAGGTGCAAAACCATGTTTATTCAGGAGTAGATTTATTGAAAGCAGTCAGTTTCCTATCCACATGAACTGTGTAGGGAGAAGGAAGAAATCCTGAACAGAAGCATTTGCTGCTTTGAAAATGAAGTTAATCTAAACAAAGACAGCTTTAAATTTTCTTGTGCTATTTCATTTATTTTTATTTTTTCTTCTTTCTTTTCCTTTGGAGAATATGGCTATTCACAGCAAATAATTTTCCTCTCACCACATATCACCTGCATGAAGTACACTATATCCACTCTGCTTTGTTTTGCATCTTAAGTGGTAAGTAAAAGCTTTCCAAAACTCTTCAAAAATTCTAAAATTTAAATCTCATTAGATCCCTTTCAAAAACTGTTTTGAAAGAACAAAACAGTTGTTATTAAACAGGGCAATTCAGGAGTGTGTGTTTGTTTAGAGGTCACCTTAGGAGCAGCCTTGAAAAGTATTCATTGTTCAAAGGAAAAAACACATATCTGTGTGTAATTCTAAAACCAACCAAAGATAACAATAATACCACCAAAAACCTTTCCTTTTTGTGCTTTTGGAATTTTGGGCAAAGACAGAAGTTTAGGGTTGCCTTAGAAATTCCACTGAGGAAGATGTATGCCATTTAGTACACATAAACTGGCATAATTTCTTTTGCTATGTTGTTGTTTTGTTGGTTTTTTTTGGTTTGTTTGTTTGTTTTGGGGTTTCTTAGGGGAGAAGGGGATGGGGAGGGGTTTTTTCCAGTTTGTTTTGTTTTGTGGTTTAGGGTGGGGGGGGTTGGGGTTTTTGGTGGTGGTGGCTGTGGTGGTTTGGTTTGGTTTGAGTTGGGTTGGGGTTTTTTTGTGTGTGTGTGTGGTGGGGGGGAGTTGTGTTGTTTGGTTTTTTTTTTTCCTATATGTTAACCCTATATCTTTACACAGCAGAAGAAGCTACTGACCTAGTAAAACACAGTTCTATGGTGCTGGGATGAAACCAGTAGATACTGTTTCTAAAGCAAAACATTCTATACCTGGGAGAAAGCAAAATAAGAGAACCAGAAGAGCCTCTTACATGCAGAAGTCTCAAACTGTGTCTCCCGGGAGACTGGACAGCAGTGGCAAAGAACAGACCCTGCAGCAAGTGGTTTCCAAATATGTAATTTTGCAGAATCTATGAGTTTACCAGCAGTCACTGTGCAAGTGGACTAAACCCCTTGTAGTGCAGGTTTGCTGCTTACTCAAGGAACTGCACCTCTGGAGCACAACAACCTACATCCCAAGACTTTGCAAATGCAAAATTTTCTTCACTCCTGAGCTGTGTCATTACTATTGCAGATAGATTTATGCCCATGCTTTTTCTGAACAACTGACATATTGAATAACCTTTAAAATTACTATTCCAGTTTTCCCAGGAGCAAAACAAATGTGTTAAAATAGCAGACTTGACCAAAGAACAGTGGTTTCATTTTGTGAAAGCCTTCTGTGGAACTTGAATGTATTTTGTAGTACAGTGGCATGCAAAAAAAAAAACGTTTCCAATTTATTTTCTATCACTGGAATGGTATTGAATTATCACTTTTTAAACTGACACATAAATTCCTGCTTCATTATTACAATGGGAAGTGATGGCTGGGACACTGTCCAAAGATTCCAGCTCAAATCCCCCTTATGCCTGGTTTCCCAGCGCTTGCAATGCTGGAGAATTTATCACTTCATTTTTCCCCTCACAATATGATTACTTTCAAAAGTCATGAACTTTACTGAAATATTTCTAACTTTGACATAATAGTATGTTTCAGAAAATTAGTTTCACTGAATAAGATTCAACCAGCTCTAAGAAATATGCTGATAACCACTCAAGGTGTCTTTATGGTTAAAACTTTAGGACAGTGTTGAAAAACAACAGATTTTGTCTAAAAGTTAGAAATACGCTTTCTATTTTGTACACATAAATCTTTGTTCTGGAACAACATGCTATGCCATTGCCACCATGCTTTGTGTGTGGTGATTTAGGAGTGGCTTTGTTACTATGATTGAGTTAAACAATATGATAAATCCTGTCAAAAAGATTGAAGTGAACATTAAATTACTTTGAAGTATTCCATTGGCTTATGCAAAAGTAAAATCTTTGTGTTGCTGTTCAGTCTGAATTGCTCAGCTTTGTATTTATACCTCATATGTCTGAATGTTGTATGGATGACCAACCAGCAGGCTGAATAATTAATGCCAGCTTTTGGAATTTTACTGAGTAGAGTTCTAGAGGTACTGGGGGTTGAGTGGTCAATCAGAGGTTTAATGGTCTATAAGACTCTCTTCTTTCAGTAGAGCCTGCCATAAAACTAGGAATGGTATTCAAAGCTATCCAAGGTCAACACTGGAAACTCTTTTTGCATTTCAGTCATGCATCCAAGCTTTAAGAGACATGAAGAAAACATCACTCTAAATGTCATGCCAAAGAGGAACGATATAAATGTTGGCTTCTCATGAGGTAAGGGTACTTCATGGATTAAATCTTCCCCTTGACCTAGGAATCCATCTTGTCTTATGGCCCTTGCAAATCAGTGAAGGCATCCTTGTGTGATGAGGAGGATAGAGAATCATGGAATAGAATAGGTTGAAAAAGCCTCCAAATGTATCACATGTAACTGTTTACCCAGCACTACCAAATTCACCACTAAACCATGTCCCTGATGCCACATCTACCATCTGTCTTTAAATACCTCCAGAATGGAGACTCAGCTGCTTCCCTGGGCAGACTGTCCCAATGCATGAAACCTGTGGCAATCTAAGAACTCAGTGACCTGGGGCTGTGTCATAAACTGTGAACATGGAAGCAGCAAGCCTCTGCTGTTTGGACAAAGAAACATAAGGCTCAGGCGTTTTTCAAGATAAGGTCGTGGACTTGGGTCTTGGCCAAATGTGCAATATAGACATGATCAACAGACTTCCCAAGAGTGCAAATGGATGAAGGAAATTATCCTACTTTACCTTCTTGAATAGTGGAAGGCAGCACATTGCACTGGACCCATGAGACCAGAAAACATATTGGAAGAATTATTTTTTTTCCCCCAAGAGAAGCATGAACAGTCTTCTCGGACTGTTAATGTCACTTGCTGCTAATTAGGTTAGGATGAAAAATGGTTTTGCACCAACTTTAGACTGAAATAGATTTAGGAACATGTTTGCTGAGTCCTCAGCAATCACTTAGAAATAGAAACAGTGATGTAACATGGATCAAGCCCTAGGAATGCTGTTTTCTGGCCAAACCAACAAAAGCTCTGTGTTTACTTGACAGATTAGCACACATACTCACATCAAAAACATATAAAATCCAAGAAAACCATGCTCAATCTAATTTGTGTTTATGAAGCAATAAAGTTGTCAGGGAAACTGCCCAACACTTGACCATATACCCCTATTAATCCAAGACGTGAGTTACTTTCAGGTGAAATTGAAGAAATTCAGAAGGAAAATGTAAGGTTCCCTTTTGTTTAACTTCTTGCTGCTAATGAAGGATGAGAAAAATCTTTCTCAAAGTCTGTAAATATGTATTAACTTTATTAACCATAATTAGTGGCCATGAATCTTTTTTTCTGTGATGAAAGCCCAGGTGATTTTCAATAGTTTTGTTTTTTCAGTTGTTGAAGGCAAAGTTTCCCATGTTGCTTTCTACAAGCTTTATGTGATGCAGATTCCATAGCAAGTCCTGTGTCCCAAGGTGTGCTCTCTCCCAAGATATACTGATCCAATGCCAATAGATACACTTTAAAAATTGAAATTGCATTGCAGGAACTTTGTAAAGAATTGAGTTATATATCAGAGTATTAAAATATCTAATATCAATTCGAATGCATTATCATCAGGTAAAATTTACGTAAATTTGTTGTTTAATGAGGCAAAGTTATTGATGTGGGTTTTTTTTAATTATATGTTAAGTTATAAGTTTAGAAAAATTTGATCAGCAGTTGCTTGGTAACACAAATTAAATCTTAAAAATGAAACTAAGGTCAAGAAAAATTCTGGTTTTTGTGGAATATTTTATGTAGTTTTATAAAATTCAGATCTATGCCATTACAACACCAAGATCTTGCCATGACAGCCTGCTATTAAATATCTGTAGCTGCCATGCTCAGTGAAAACTGAAAACAGGACTGGATTTTGGAATGCAGAGAGAAATGTGTTACATGTACAAAATTCATGTTAACAGAAACTAAGCAGTCACTCCTCAGAAAGACAAGTAAATGGTGTTTTATCAGATTTGTGCTGGAGTGACCAATTCTATCTCATAGTCAAGCACCTATAAACCTGTGGTGGTTATAAGGATTAAAGGTACTAGAAGGTTCCACTCAAGAGTATTACTCATAATACATCTTCTATTTGAGACTATTTACTATAGAAAAGTACAGTTCAGTGGTTTAAATGATCTCTACACATAAAGTCATTGAATCTATGTCACTTGGGTGTGAAAAATGTGATGGGTCCCTTCTCTGCCAGTTCAGAAAATATGTGACTTGTTCCCAACCCAGACTCTAAGATCTCATCTATTTAATGCAAGGTGCAGCAGTTTGTGCACAGCTCTACAGATCCCTGTTTCAGTCCATGGTATGTCAATGAACAGGCTGGTAGTCAGTTTTCCTATTACTGTGTTTTACCCAACATTGTTAGACCAGTTCAAGGTTGGTCTGAATATCATGGAATCATTGGATTGCTTTGGGTTGGCAGGGACCTTAAAGATCCTGTAGTCCATGCCCCCTGCCATGGGCAGAGACACGTGCTACTAGACCAGGTTGTTCAGAGCTCCATCCAAACCAGCCTTGAAAAGGCCAAGACATGTTAGGGTATCTTCGGTTAATCAGTAATAAAATATTCATCATGTTTAAGCAATTGAATTCTTCACTTTTGCCCTACTTTATAGCTTTTAAAATATTTAATCTTCTTAAAATTCCTTTCTTATCAGTGGTTTTTTTCTCATCTCCCAACTTGAACAATACTAGACAGCAAACAGAGACATGCTACTGTGCTACATCTTTTTTTAAAACTTAGGTACAGATCCTGTTTTTCTCATCCTGTCATTATTATTTTTTTAAGTAATGAAAGCGATAATGAATTTGCATAAAAATAAATGCAGCAAAGACAGTCTAGGAAAATTATTCTATTATTTATTTATATTGTATTTATTGTTATTTATTCCTGGAAAAAATTGTTTTCCTGCAAGACTATTTTTTTGAGTTATGTTAGATTCGAAAAATTCAATGCTTACCTCTCTAGAGCTTTGGGTCTGACATTTTTTCCATGCTTATATCTCTAACACATTTTCATCTCACACCTGCCCCTGGCATCAGATTACTTCCTGCTCCAGAGACCACTGAGTGATATCTTCCATGTTCTTGTTATGTGATCAGGTGTCAGCTTGCTCATAACAGCCAGAAAGACAGTGCTGGTGTCACTATATGAACAATAATTTCTACTTATCTGTCTTGTGTGAAGAAGAGCATGTTTTTACACTTCTAACAAAGCCAGTCACTATCAAAGAGCATAAAAAGCAACAGTGAGAATAACAAGAACTGAAGTTATTTCATTGAGTTTTAGAGATAATTATGAATTCTTCTTCTTGCATTTTAAATTCTCCTTCTTCTTAACTGCTACTTCCACAGATCAGTCCCACGCCTGCTGAATCCAGTCCAAAGTAATACACCATTCTTATTTAAACAATTTTTTTCTCTTTCCTTTCCCTCAAGAGGCAACTTTCCTTCATTTTACACCAGAAGTCCTTTTGAGTGCCAACCACAGGTTCACTGACTTGGCTGAAAAATTGGAAGTGCTATGCTACCTTGATTGTCTTCCCTTTCTGCATCATATTTTCTTATAGGACCATAGATACAACACAGGATTTGAATATAACCAATATTCTAAGTTGAAATAAAGGAGGACTTTAGAGTGGAATAACTGGCACTCAGTCAGTGGGAGACCACCCCAGCCTGAACCTTTGCAGTTTAGTATTAGATTGCAAATACAGTATACAGGATACATGAAAAGTTTTATTTTAAGAAAGAATTGGAAAAAAAATGTAAATATGTTTACTTATATCTGGAGGTTGGTTTTCTGTTGATGATATACAGTTCCTCTCTTTTAGAGAGAAGCAGGCTACTTGCTCGGAAATAGAATGAGACACTTAACCTACTCTCACAAAGAAATTTTCTCAGTGTAATCTGCTCTCACTCCCTCATCTAATTGCTGGTCTCTTATTTCATCATGTCTATTATTGGACTGTCTTCTCAGTCCATGGGTAGAAATCAGCTTCACAAAGAGTTGTACTCACAGACAGTGCTCCTCCTCTGCAGAAAGTTAATGACCCTGAAACTCTACAGGCAGATGGCATCACACTGATCACTAATCCACTTCTGGCAAAGCCAGCTGCAAAAGGTCACTAAAGTTCACCTGGCCAACTTTGCCACAAGTGTGTTAAAGGAAAAAGTTCCTGCCTGCTGGCAGAGAAATGAGGGCAGTAACCTTCAGGTGGTAGACAGTGACAGGGAACCGGAACTCTCAAAGTTTTCAGCTGGCAAGGCTGTAAAATTTCTGCATGTGGCTCTGTACAATCCCAAGTCATGTCAGTGGCATTACTTGGCTCTCATCAGTACATCTCCAGTTTGACCTGTAGTCCTTTTAGTTGTGTTGTAAGGTAAATAAATCACCTGTGGCTTCTGTAATTGTAGCTCTGAATAACAGTGATAACAATCAGATTAGTCATAAGAATTATTCATCTCATAGTGAGAGGATATCAGTGGGCAAATTTTAAAAAATGCTGAAGTTTGTTTTGGATGAAGCTTTTATAAGAACAGACTATGTTCTGAGATTTCTGGTGTTTTCAGTTTCCACTTGACCTATTTTTCTTTGCTTGTTCTCTGAAAAAAAATTGCTGAGATTGAGATCTACTAACAGAACAACAGTCTAAACAACATAACTTTACTCTTCAGCAGCTGCTGCCATATGATGATAGCACTTATAACCAATGCAAAGGTCTGAATAAATGTGTTCCATAATATATCTAGGAATTGCTAACAAGACTGTAGTTATTTAACATATGCTTTATTTTTAAATACTCCTTTCAATGAAATCAAAGAGGGCTTTTATCTGTAATACAGAGTGTTTTTGCAGTGTTGGGCTTCTACATGGAGTAAGGGTCATAGAAAAGCTATTATTTGCTTCTCCAAGCCTGTATATGCAGAAAACAAAACTATTTCCTATACTCAACCAGATCTTGGATAATTAAATTGACTCGTTTGCCTGATTTAATTAGTTACTATAAAGCATACACATTATAACCTGCCATCTGTCTTCTGTCCTTGTTGTGGAGTATTCAGTAAAATTAACAATTCTCTTTCTGTAAACTTTGCTGCATGTTTTCATAAATATGAACACTTGCTTTCTTTTTTATGTCAGTTCTCCAACTCATCTGCTAGGCAGCCACTTTTTTCCGGACAGTGATTTAAATTAACTGTAAGAAGAGGACACGTGTTCTTGAGCCAAATACACAGCAGTGCTGTTGCCAAACAAGATAATACACCAAAGAGAAATTGTAGACTTGGTGGGGGAATCATGGGGATCCAGTTCCATGGCCTATATTAGGCAGACTAGGTTTATGTATGAGTTTTTTCTGACTGAAACCAGAATACAGCTCCACATGATCTTAGAATGAAGACTGTGAAGATCTATCACCAACACAAGATTCTGCAATTGTCTTCACTCTCAAACCTTGCTCCAGCAATCAGCCCAATGGAAGGTGGTCAGAGCAGCTCTGATAAAATCAATTTAAAGCCAGTACTTGCTTATGACAGATGAGGAACAGAAATAAAAAAGAAAAGCCTTTTTCCTGATCTAAGATGTTTGTATTTCTCTTTGTATCAAACCAAATCCAGGGCCCCAGTTCAACAGAGTACCCTTCAAGAAGAGTCTTAGAGCCTCTAACCATTAACATTCTTTCTTTCTCTCCTCCCACACCCTTGGCTTCCTCTGCAGCCAGCAGGGTTTGAATGACCTGGAAGGCCATGGATATTTTCTGCTGAAGTGGGCCCCAAATTTTGAAATATATTTATGCAAGAGTATCAATCATGTAATTCAATAGAGGTCAAATACCTTGCAAGTTTTTTTAATTTTTTTTTTTTGTGTGTTTCCATATAATTGAAAGAATATGTTTGCTAACTTTACTAAATCTCTCATTCTAACATACAGTACTATGTTACAGTATTAAGGCCATCTGTATTTGTATGTATTCCATACCAAGGAATGTCAAGTTCACAGCATTAAACTCTAATGTATATGCCAGAGTTTAGATCCTATGAATAATCCAGCATGTCCAGGCAACATGTTTCTCCTGAATTATCTCACCACACAGTATCCTTCAAACAATACTGTATTGTGTTGTACAATATAGTATATTGTTCTACATCTTTATATGAAAATATAATACTAAAAAAATTGTATTGCTTTCCTTCTTTCCAAATTACACTTACTTAATAGTTCATAATACACTTACCACAACCTGTCTATTGGCTAAGGCAAGTATTTACAAAACCAGATTTCTAAAATGACCCTGTTATGTAGACAGGGCCTTATTTGCAAAGCTCTAAAGCTCTACAGCCACCACATCAAGAATTTTTTCTGTCTTAATGCAATAGGCAATGAACCTCAAGGTATTGTTAAAATCCATGGGTATGTTACCTGGAGTTTCCTATGAAAAGTTTTCAGAACTACTTTAACTTAACACTCTATCTGTAACTCTACCTTGGGAAAGAAGTTCTGCAGCAGATCTTATATCAAAGCCAGAAAATTTAAGGATTGCCTTTAAAGAAATTAAAGTACTGCCTTCCCATGGGGAGAAATTCAAATGCAAACATAGCTTTGGAATCTTTTTAAAGAAGCTGAGGCATGATATTAAACCCCACCTTTTATGCCAATCTCCCATTTAATTCCCATGAGTGGAGGTCTATTTTGTTCAACTACTTTAGTGAATTTTTGTTTCAACCTTTTAAGTGATATATGTGTACCCCACAGGCATTGCTTTATGGCAGGCTCCCAAATCACAGTGGGAAAAGAGCCAGGGCTTAAACAATGCTCATCTACATTTAGGGAAGAAATAAAAAAGGGATCTGTGCAGTAGCATAATCAGATAATATGACTGAAGAACAACTGTCACACTCATTGATGGTATAATTTTTTTAACTTCCTCTTACCTGACTAAATCAGCATCTCACCATAAGAAAGAAAAATATAGACCACAGCTCATTAGGTTTGTATCCTAGTCCCCTGGATCTGAAGGCAGCTGAAATGTTTAGACATACAGAGTTAAAAGAAAGGAAACCTTGTGTGTAGAGCTTAGACACTGACAAACGCCAGCAAATTCACAGAATATTTGAAGCAAATTAATTCTACCTTTTGTTCAGTGAAAATTTTGATATTCTGCTTCTGGTTATTGCATACTTGAATTATAGGGTTTTTTGTTGCTTCAACAGAGGTTCAGATGCTTAGACCAAGACAAACACAGAATGAAAATATGACCTTTGGCCCAAGATTTCTATGATCTGAATATGAAAAAAAAAGTGAACTATTAAGAACAAAGAGGATGAACAATGAAACAACGGGGAAAGATATTAGTCATCCTTGTAGACAATGCTCTCAGTGCTTGAGCTGCCAAGCTTTTGTAGGTATTGGGATAAAATAGAAGGGATTTGAGGCAATGAAGCTATATTTTTACACTGTAAATCTCATTTAGTGCTGGCTTAATCAGCAAGGAAAGATTTTTTGGAACCTTATACATAAATGAAAACAATGATCATTTCCTATTGGAGCTTACATGTGCCTCGTTTAAGTGCCTGATATTTTACTTCTCTGACTGGAAAACTCTGTGTTATATGTTTTAGATGGAACTGTTCTGTTTAGTGATACATGTGAAAGGACAATAAGACACACAAGGAGAATTGTTTCTGTCTAAGCTGTTGTAAGGTTTTCCAGTAGTCGTCAGCAGCTCTTTAAAGGTCAGTCCAGGCTAAAAGTCATATAGCTGCTTTCAGTGTCCAAAGGAAGGCAAATCCCTATGCCAGGGCAGAAATTACTTGCTCAGATGTACAATTGACTTATCTCCACCCAAATATTTCAATGCCTGGAGGCTTACTACAGATGTTCTCTTTTTGTTCATTGAACATTTTGCAGCCAGAGCACTCCTTCGGCTGCAGGAAGAAATCATCAGTCCGTGAAAACGACACGGAGAAAAATCAGACTGTAGCAAAGAAAAAAATCCTAAACTGACTCATAGTGCAGCTTGCAGAAGCCAAATACATCTTGGGGATCTTAATACAGTCTGGGGATCTTAACTGCATTCTGGAATCCCACGACTGATTGGACTACTGATAGATTAACATGGGATTCAGTTCTGCTCTTGCACATTTTTCTGATTTGTAAGAGACTTCTATAGAAACTAAACAGGTAAAAAGATGTTAATAAATTTTCTGAGTATTTAGTCTGGTCGTGCCAAATTAAATAAGAATGACTATTTTCTAGAATGTATGCTGGTTTTAAAGATTCTTTAAGTAATTTATTCACTTACATTGGAAGTAGGCAGTGGGATGACACATGTAAAGCCAGACAGGAAGCATGTACTGATTCTTTCAATTTCAGATGTGCTGTACTGATTGCTGGAAAGAAAGAAGCCTTTAGAAATATTGTGAGTCCATTCTTTTTATTGCATTAATCCTTGTGGCTCATATAAAGCAACCTCCTGGGTCTCCTAGGATCAAAGATTTGTCTTTCTGTTAATAGCTGCCAGAGCTACCAGGATCAACAGGAGAGCAGCAGCAGCCTTGTCAGCTTCTCACATGAAAATGAAAAAAATTAAGCCCCCCTAGTTGTAAAGGATTATGGAAGATTAGATATATTTTCTATCACAGCTTTTGGGGAAGGGGGAGGTGGTGTTTTGTTTTGTTTTTGTTTTGTTTTGTTTTTTGTTTTCGTGGGAATGAAACAACACTTTGGATACATGTTCACTAGGATACTTCCACATTTGGATAGTTCCTTATGAGGAGAAGTGGAGGGGCAGGTTCCTCTCTGGTGACCAGTGACAGGACATGAGGGAATGGCCTGAAGCCATATCAGGAGGTGTTTAGGTTGGATATTGGACAAAAGTTCTTCACCCAGAGGGTGTTTGGACACTGGAACAGGCTCCCCAGGGAAGTGCTCACAGCCCCAGCCTGGCAGAGTTCAAGGAGGGTTTGGACAGTGCTGCCAGGTACAGGGAGTGACTCTTGGGGTGTCCTGAGCAGGGCCAGGAGCTGGACTCAATGATCCTTGTGAGTCCCTTCCAACACAGGATATTCCATGATTCTACATATCAGGTTGACACAATGTACTATGTAGTCTCACTTTTTTTCATAACTGATGTTTGTATTGGCCAGTGTTTTTTCCTCTCTGTGTTACAATTTTTGACATCATGTTGCAGCCTTGGGTAGAAAGGCCAAAGTGTTCTAGCAGCCAACTTAAAGTTGTGTGTTATTGAGATACACTGAGGATTTGGCCAGGAATTGCAGTTCCTAGATTCCCTTCTAATTCTTTCAGTGTAAAGTCCCAGGGCAGATTGGAAAACAGGGAAGACCTAACCATCCAAAACAACATAAAAAATTAATTTAAAGAAAAACTGCTTTTTCATATGTGAAAATCAGTGAAACTTCTGAAAGATATTTCACTAATTTGATTTAGGACTAAGCAGTCAGTGCTGTAGTATTCCTATATTGCATGTCTATATCCTTCAGTCTATTTCTAGCTATATGTGTTGCACACCTCTTGACAGTAAAGAACTGCTTTCATTACAAATATATTTAATATTTTCCAAGGTTTTGGGAGAGATCTAAACTACTCTTGCAAATTATTTTATAGGTAGGTATAACACTGTTTTAGAAAGTGGCATCTGCTTAAATTTTACTAGTTTAAACTTAGTATATAGAATTTACTGCTTCTAACAAAATCTCCATTATCAACAGAAAAAAAATACTAAAATGAAAAAAAAAATTTGTTTTTAACTATAGCCTCCATCTTAACCTGGGAAGCCTGCAGGTTTACAGTTCTGGTGTTGCACTTTCTTTTAGAAGTGTGAAAACTTTTGTGTGAGTAGTTTTTTTAAGCTCCTGTTCTCCTCCCAGAACAAGCAGCTGGTACTGGTCCTGCTGCTCCATTTAAAAAAGCCATTACACCTCCATGACCTCATACTAACTTCTTGCTCTTTCTTCCTAATGTCAAGAGCTACAGCCAGAAAGCTCTTAATATTCAGTTGCAACATCCATCCTCTTAGCTTATAGATTTCCTCTCAGTCCCAAAAGTTCTCCCAAATATACTATTGTTCTAAATTCCATAAGCTCCCTTAATTTTGAGCATATGAGTGAAGTCACTGGGTCCAAGTTTTATTTCTTTTGGCAGTTATGAAGGGTGATGTAAAGAAAACCAGCACTGTGGGCTCTTTGTACAATTTTTGCCCAGTTCCAGCCATTCTGGGATCCCAAAGATCAAGTTCTTTCCTCATTCAACGTTTTCCAGAAAATAAGGAGAAAATTAATGTTTTCATAATTTTATGGGTTTGTAAATTCATCCTCAGCACAAATGCCAGTTTCTTGCAGTACTGTGCTATTTTTTATCAATTAAACTATAAAGCAAAAAGGTTTTGGTTACTTGATGGAGCTCAAAATCATACGGGGACAAAGTGAATCTCTTTGCAGTGAAGAAAAATATAGTAATTTATACTGCAGTAACTTTTTTCCAGTAATAACTCAGGGTAGATGCAGTAACTTGCATGCTGTTTTCCTTTACTTTGTGTTAATTTTCTATTTTAAAAAAATTATTTGGAAACAATTTAAATAAACACATTGATCGGCCAGGAGGGTTTCAGTGTTTCTGCTGACACTGGCACAGGGAAGAAAAATGGAAAAACTAAATAAGGCTTGACTCTTACCAAAGCAGCACAAAGTAATAAAAGTTTTCTCCAGTGCAATGTTTGACCTACACACAAATCACAGAACAGTCTGAGTCAGAAGGGACCCAGAAGTGAATGGCCCACACAGGGATTGAACCCAGGGCCTTGGTGTTATCAGCACCAGGCTCTGACCAGCTGAGCTGGGAAGGACACTGGTGTCATCTCTACACGCTGTGGAGAACCATAATTTCAGCTACAGACACCAATTTTACACAGAAAGAGGGTAGCAAAGTTAGTGACAATAAAAATTTTATTCTCCAATGTTTTGCTTCTTTTCATTTGTCTCAAAATGCTTTGAGATCAGTAAGATGAAACATGAAGTGGAAATAGGATTTGCTCTGTGTGTTGTACTAGAAAACAAGTTACTACAGTACCAGTTCAGTGTCCTACCCACCAGACCCCACTCAGAAGAGAAAGCTAAAATCATGGCTGTTTGATTAGTGATAAAGCAAATGCCTTCACTGATGAACAGATTGACACAAGCAATCTTATTCCACTGTAGGGCAAGGTGAATCACATCAGCAATGTCTGCAGCTGCTCTGGCCTCCCTGAGAAGGACCATGGGCTCTGCACACTCATTTCAACTCAGCCTTCATACTTTTCTGTCTTCTGACCTGGTTCCACATCTTTCCATTGCAAAATAGTTAGGTCTTGAACTTGACATAGCTCTAAGTGAAAACACATCCTGATTCAAAGTTGTTTACATTAAGCTGTCAGAAAATACTTGATATCATGGTTAGTCTGTAAGCTGTTTGGAACAGTGATCACTCCCATTTCAGCATGCCAGAAGTTCATAATAGGATATTGTTTCTTTGAAAACTGTGTCTCTGGCTTTTTGAATTAGAGGGAAGCCACACAACTCCCCAAAAGAGCTTTTTTTCTCCTTGCCAGTCATTAGTATGCTATATGAAAGTTTCATGTCTTTCAGAAATATATTTACATATTAGGGCATGTCCATTATCTCTTTTTGACCCAGGTTCCTGCACTTTGCCACAGACCATAGCAGCTCTTTCTTGAGCAGCTCTCCACCACTGTAGGGTTTGTAGGGTTAACACCATAGCAGTTACATAAATATATAAATATATTAGCACTTCTCCTGTACACTGTGTAAAACAGCCAAAAACTAATAAACAGATATTACTATTGACTTTTTGCAATCAGATTTTCCCCCATGCTCTTTTCCCTTACCATCATCAGATTACAGGGGTGGACTGGTGTACTTTGCTGGAAACTACTTTGAAAGGATCTGCTCCTAAAAGTTGTTGTGAAGCAGATACACATGAACTGAAAAGACTGTTAGCAGCCTTATTCTTGATGAATTGTTTTACAGCCTTGTTCTTGATGAATTGTTATTGTAAAACAAGAAACTCATTCTTCTATCAGCTATGCATTCATTTTTCAGCATGCTCCCCTGGGGGAGTCACTGCCTGTAATTGTATGAGCTCTTGATTATCTTGTTAGTCAACATGTATTTTAGATCTGTTGCAAGTCAGACTAAATTCATCAGAGTTCTAGAAATTTCAATGGTATCAAGGGTTTGAATGCATAGACACCTAGTAACACTTACCAAAGTATTTGAATTATCTACATGACTTTGACAGATGCATCAAGACCTAAAAAAATCTTGCAGCCTTTTTGTTTACCAAGGCAGCTGGTGTCCATTTGATATATAAAATAACATTCAATACCTGTGTATGGGCAATTTATTCAACTTCTGCATGTCCACAGATACATTTGGAAGCTTGAGCACAGTGCACACACAGATACTTTTCTGTAAGCATCTGAGGTTTCTTAACCTTGAAGTTAAACGCCCACAGAATTTTTATAAATTTCACAAAAGTATTTTGCTGTCTAGAGGGCAGGTTAAAGCTTCACCTCTACCTGGACTGGAGTGCAGAGAACAAACATAGCAAGTCATCCACCCTCCTGTGTGGATTATCTGCTGTCATGTTAATCATAGAATCATGGAATCCTAGAGTCACTTGGGCTGAAAGGGACCTTAAGGATCATCGAGTTCCAACCCCTCTGCTCTGGGCAGGAGCACCAGACCAGGTTGCTCACTGATGTCTGCCAGGACTCTGAGCCATGGATCACTAACCTCTGGATGCAACCATCCAACCAATACCTCATCCACCTAACAGAGCACCCACTGGATCCATCTCTCTCCAGTTTAGAGAGGGGGATGTTATGGCAGATGAGGCTTCACAGAAGCCCAGACGTGTACATGTGTACAATGACATCTGTAACCCCTCCATTACTCACTGATGTTGTCCCTCTGCTGTAGAAAGCCACTAGGTTGGTCAGGCAGAACTTGCCCTTGGTGAACCATGCAGGCTGTCCCAAATCCCAAATCCCCCTTTGTCCCCTGTGCCTTAGCACAGCTCCTAGCAGGATCTGTTCCACATCTGCCCAGGCACAGAGGTGACAAGTTGGTTGTTCCCAGAATCCCCCTTCCCATCCTTTTTAAAGATAGGTACAGTGTTTCCCCTTTTCCAGTCACCTGGGACTTGACCTGACTGCCATGATTTTTCAAATATCATGGAGTGTGGCTTGGCAACTACACCAGCCAATTCCCTCAGGACTCTGAGGTGATTCTCTTTAGGACTTACATTTGTTCATATGTTCAAGTGGGAAGCTTTTTGCCCCCACAGTCCCCATCCTGTTTTTCACTCAGGTGTGAGTGTGGAAAGAGAGTTTTCTTATATAAACTTAACTGCAAAAGGAAATATATAGTACTTAAGTAGGAACTTAAGTTACTGATACAGCCTTAATACAACACAGTTAACAAATCAATTAATCACAACTTCTCTAAAGCCCTGTCCTCCTCAGCCTGTTTTTCATAGCACTGGTAGCAACTGACTGATCCCAAATAAGAAAGTCCAAAATGCATTCACAAATATATTTATGTTAATTCAGAGCCCAACTTGTTATTCCAGTCTGAGTATTTTCTTAATTTTTAGTCTTAAGTGCTTAAAGGGAATATGGAGTTATTGACCTCACAAAGTCTTTTGCAGGTAGTTCCTCACTTTGGCTGCTATGATCACCAAAGGACCCCTTTTATTCAACTCTTTCTGAACTGACCATATTCCAAGAAAATATTTTGAAGGTGTTTTCCTTTGCTGTCCTTATTTCCTTCCTTTTCCCTCTTCAGAACTGCTTTCAGACTACTGGAACAATTACAGCTTATCACCCAGCCTCTCTTCACAAAGATGCCTTATCTTCAGTTTATGTCACAATTTGAAAAATCTGCATCTTGGCTATGAATATGTTTTTTACATTAAATTATTTCCCTTCTGGTGACTTAAAAAAGGGAGGACAGACTAAGAATATAATGACAGTTCTGCATGTGTTATTTGCTTTAGTCTTTCAAGACAATTTGAATGATTTTAGCATGCACTCAGGTAGTGCATTTTCTTACAAATGTAAGACTTGTAAAATCCATTTACATTTCTTGCTATAATTCCAAAACTCTATCCAGGTTAAGCTTTGGCTCTCAAAGTGTTCTGAGTAGCCAAAGGGTGACTGTGGAACCATATTACAAAATCTGAAGTTTGATATTATGATCCAAGGGAGCAAAATCACATTTAAGTGGTAGTTGAGATAATCTAACAAAACAACAGGACACTATTTCACCAGCTTCCTGTTTCAATGACTTGAAGATAAATGGTTCATTATTATAAAGAAAAGTTGCCATTCAGAGCAAAAAGGGATTTTCAAGTTCTCCATCTCTGCCAGGATTTTTATTGGGCAGTGAATCAAATGTATAATTTAATCCTTACCCACACAACATTACTGAGAAGAAGCTTGGGGATCTTTTTTTTTAAGTTTCAGGTTCAGGTAAAAGCCAAAATATTTGTGAATCTCCTTAACTATTTCCCTATCCATGTTCCTGACTTTGTAATTCCCTTACTGAGGAACTGTAGGAAATTCAAATGTACTGTTTGTTCTCTAAATGCTTCTTAGTAGCTGTTTGTTACTCAAAAGTAAGGCTGATTTTACCCCATTTTTATCTTTTTACTACAGGTTTTAATAATGATCCCTTTTAACTGTTTTCAATAATTTCTTCCCACTATTCCCCATATCAAAAGTGATGACTTCACATTTTCTTTCTTCTATTGCACTTTCAGAAAGGTTCTTTGTGCATTCAGGAACTGGAGGCACAAATTTTCCCTGGATAAAATACTGGGACCTTGCAGGGCCCTTGTCAAGCAGCAGGGAAGGAAAGGAAAGGGGAGAGTGGGGCAGAAAAGTTCTTCTCTTGTATTCATAGGTTCATCCTTCACGGTTGAAGGATGTTCATGGTGTCTTTCAAGTCCAGCTGATTACTGAATCTAAACTTCTATCTTTTCACTTTTTACCCTTTGGTACTGTGTTATGGAAAAAAAAAAAGTTTCAATTGGTTAAACAATTGGGGTTTTTTTTGTTTTTTTTAAAATTTGTTTTATTAACTTTGTTAAACAAATAAATACAGTACAAAAAAATTATCCTTGCCCACAACAACTACCAGAACTTTTAAACCATTTAAAGCAACACAGTGTGTTCCTGACAGCTCAGCCAAGGCAATATAAAGTATACCAGGTCCACACTGCAGAAAAAATTGCTTCTTTCTTTCAAGTTTTCTGTGGAGAATGGATTTATAAAATATTTTTGAAGCCCTGTGTTAAGGCTGGGGACAGGTGAATAGGTCACTGACCAGATCCTGCCCTAAAGCTAAACCAGCTGAGCAGGATGTGAGAAACTATTGGGCATGACATGAGAAAACTGCTGTGTGCAAAAATCAACAGTTGTAAGGCAATAAAAAAGTTACTTATCATAAAGAATAGATCGATTGTGCAGGTTGTTAAGGGGAGTTATGTGAGGTAGAGACAAACTTTATAGAGATTTTAAGGGGAATATCAGGGACTTTTCAGGGAGGAGATATGGGGAAAATATCAGAAATGCCAAATAGCTGTCCCAAAACAAGGAACAATGGAGAAAAAAATCAGTTGGGGTGGATGCCTCTTTAGGAAAGAAGGAGTGTGTTAAAAATGAAAACTCTGGGAGAGAGTATAAGAGAATATATGGGGTCATAAATCAAATCATAGGGCTATTTGTGGCTCTGTGTTTGACAGTCTTGCATTGTGGAGCAGAGAAATAAACCTGCTGTTCCCATTTATGTATGACTTGCCTTTGCAAACAGAAGGGAACTGGTGTCATTCCCACATCGACAAAGAGCCACAGCAACTTCCATCCTCCTGCTATTGGGGAAAAACTGGAGGTGCTACGTGACATCTTCAGCCTTCCACAGCCTTCCTTATCATCACAAACTTCCTCCCAACACCTATGGTTTCTGGGCCTTTCCTAAACCACAGCTTTTGAATTGTTACACTTTTCAGTAGACTCTTTGTAATTACTTTTCCCTCAATCCAGAGATTTTTTCTGTCTCTTCCTTGACCAGCTTTGAAGCAAAAAGTGGGAGAGGTGAGCCAGTGGCTATGGCTGTGTAAGGCAAAACTTGAGCATTAGCTCAGTTGCTGTTTCACTTAGGGTATTCCAAGGTCTATGTTGATTTTGAAATCAAACTGGAAGTCTCTCACTTGGGAGGAATGATATTACCATTTTTCTTTGTGTGAAAACAAAACTATTTTTGATAGGAAATTTCATTATGCAACAAATAGCCACAAATGAGGTCAGAATAAGGAGATATACTTAAACCATTTATTTTCCTAGGAAATAACTCATTTTGCCTGTTTGTTTTGCTTGAGGACATTATTGGATACAAGCTACCTACAGCTGTGGAGAGTTGTGCTCACAAAGTGGAGCAAGTTGATGGCTGTCCAGAGTAGAGCCATTTGACATTCTGAGGAGCCATTTCCTACAAGCCTATTTAAAGTGTAACGGTTTTAATGTAGGAAATTTCTGAAAGAGCTACAGATGTTGAAGCTAAATTTAAGCCTGTTAGAAAACAGCATGAAGTTTTTCCTCCGTTCTGTTTCTTCTTGTAGACCATTGATTTAGAGGAAGGCTATGAGGGTTAATGAACACATGGTGGGACTTTATATAGGTTATCAAAGCTGGTGGGACCCCCATACATCTACCTCTAGCACTGTAACTCAGATCAGAAGAAAAGTATTTGATACTATCTGGTTCAATTGCCATGACCTTAAAACTTGGAAGTGTCAATGAAAGTCAGTGTGTCAATGAAAATCAATGAAAATTGTATCAATGAAAGTCACAATCCTGCTGTCTGAAAGAAGTTGTCTTTTAGAGCAGCACCCAGAAATGTCAGACTTTCAGTGGGAAATTCACATCCCACTAGTCAGAGGAAATGTGGAATATCTCTTGGTTCTTTGCACCATTAGATTGTGACAGCCCTTCCCACAGCAGGCACAAGTAGGCATGGTGAAACACTGAAGTGTTGTGAATAATAAAGCTGGAGTGGATTTTCAAACTTTCAGCCGTCAGTGGGGTAGCTTGTCATCCAGTATTAGTGGCAGTGCTCTTCTCTCATATAAGAAAGGTTGGTCCTTACCACATTTGCAGTATTTTCTAAACTAACAGGTTTGTACCTGCAGGATCTTAGAACAAGTGTTGACAGTTGCATGGGCCAAAGAAATGACATATTGATGGATCGTTCTAGGGTGTCACAGGGGGCTGCTGAGGCTCTGGATGGTGAGATCAGCAGGTTAGTGTTACCTGGGGCTATTACTGGCTCATCCAAAGTAAGATCTGTATCTCTACACAGCCTTTCACAAAGCAACATTTAGCCACTGAATGAGATTACTCTTCCTGAATGAGGGCCAAAGAAATCTGAAGAGAAAAGAGTCGTGAAACAGATCTCAGTTTCTTTCAGGATCACAGGATGGGTCAGGATGGAAGGGACCACATTGGGCCATCTGGTCCAACCTCCCTGCTCAAGCATCATCCCAGAGCTCCTGGCACAGGATTGCGTCCAGGTGGTTCTTGAATATCTCCGGTGAGGGAGACTGCACAACTCCTCTGGGAAACCTGAGAGCAGTGCCTGGTCACCTGCACAGTAAAGAAGTTCTTTCTCACTTTCAGGGGAGCTCCCTGTGCATCCGTTTCTGCCCATTGGCTCTTGTCCTGTTGCCTGGCACCACTGGGCAGAACATGGATGCAGCTTCTTGTCACCTTCCCTTCAGACACTCATAGACATTGATGAGGTCACTTCTCAGTCATCTTTTCTCGAGCATGAACAGACCCAGCTCTCACCTGAGCCTCTGCTCATCAGAAAGATGCTCCAGGCCCTTATTCATATTTGTTGCCCTCCACTGGTCCCACTCCATGAACTCCATGTCTCTCTTGGGTTGAGGAGCCCAGAACTGGACAAAATACTCCAGATGTGTCATAGGAAAGTATTGTTTCTTCTCTGAAACCCAGGCATTCTTTCAAGAGACATGTTGTTTCCTTTCTTTACCAAACATATTGCTAAATAACCACTCTTACATAATTTCTTCTGAATATTTTTCCCCAAAGATGTGACTTAAGGATGGTTTCTTTGAGAAGGCTGCAGGACTGAATCCTTGAACCTTGCAATTTTTCTTTCTTTCAATTAATTGTTTTTTTAATACAATGAATAGATTGTTTTTTAGTTTAGACATTATTCTGTGAAGTATTTTCATGGCCTATATATAAACTTCCTGCTGCTAAAATATCAATCTTCATTTTAAAACCATTATGTGGTGTCAATAATTGCCAAAATACATCTCTACTTTGCTGAGATCTGAGTATCTCTTCATCCCATGCTGCTCTGAAAGGTATTGAATTCATTACATGAATCGGTTAAAATTCATGTTGTGTGCAAGAACTAAAAATATTCTGCAAGTATTGGTGACATACTGTGGAATTGGATTCCTATCTATTTCTGGATGGAGGAAATTTGGGTTAGATTCAATGATCTTGAAGGTCTCTTCCAGCCAAGTGATTCTGTAACACAGTGTGGCTCAGACAAAGAAGCTTCATCAAGGTAGAGGAGCTTTCATAAGAAGCTACTGCATCTGCATGATGTACAGCTGCACAATTCCAAAGCCACTGTTGGGGCTGTTACACTGAAAATGTTATTAACTGGACTTGTAGTTGATTTCTAGTTCCCAGGTGTGATGAGCAAAGGACCTCTTAATAGTGTTTTCCAGTAGATCATGGTCTTGACTTGGATGTTGCCTTATGTAGGGCTGCAAAAAACCCTTCAGTATTTATGCCATGAGACTGGATTCAGAAATACAGAAAATTCCTGCCTGCATTGTAGGAACTCTGCATAATGCTGGACAGGTTGAATTAGTTAGAGCAAGAATAGCATTTTCTTACCTCTCTGGGGTCCTGGCAGAGCAATAACAATGACTGTGAAATACCAAGAACAGATGGGTCCAGATGAAGGACACACTGCTAAAGCAACTTTTATAATTGACACTGCTCTTGGTGATGTTATAATCACAAGCTTATTGGCTCCTCTATGATTTCAGCCTAATTTAGGAACTACTTTTCATCCACACTGAGGATTCAGTTGCACTTTTTAGGTTTTGACAATTCACCATGAATCAATACTTGCACCTTGAACAGTTCACTGTCAAATCCTGAGTGTATTATTTAATTGGAATCTATATACCAAAAAAAAAAATAAAATTCTATATTCATGTGGTAGAGTTGCTACTATTCTGTGTGCTAGTTTTCATAAGCTTTGGAGAATTTAATAATGATTCTCATAGCAGCTTAAATTCTAGTTTTTATGTCTATCCCCATACTATGTCAACTTCTATCCCTCAATTTAAGGTGCATGCATGATGCTAAAACTGCATGAAAATTAATACCATTAAGTTTTCTGTCTTTTGTTTTGACTTAAAACCCTGAGCCTTTATTTTCCTTCAGCTGTGCTCCAAATTTCATTTTCTTAGCAATGAGGCAAAATGTTTGATAGTTGTGCAAACTTCTGCCCAGAGCACAGAAGTTGGTAAGTTATTAGTATTTTAAGACAAAACACTCATTTTGGCATGAAGAGCAGTAGTCCTTAGTTAATTTTGCTGAGGTATAACGTAGGGTATTGTGCTAAATACAACTATTTTGTAGAATGCTTGTGGTATATATTAAAATTCCCATGCTGTCATGTTAAGAAACATTTATTTCCAGCATGGGCACTGTACATTAGGAAAGCATGCTTTGCACTGGGAACCTGCACATTTCTAACTCCAGCACTGATGTTACCAAACAGTAACATGAGCTGCAAGCAGCAAGCCCAGCTGAAGGGACTCCTGAACCTGGCTGCTTTGCACAGATGGGGAAGGAACTAGATTTATGAGTCAAGATAAAAGGACCTTTTTCCCCTCCATTAACATCACTTAATTCAACTGTTCAGCTTCTTTCCCAGTCTGTCAGATCAGGTCTGCACATTGTATGTACTCAGATTCCTGCTGATAGCAAGAGAAAAAGCTTCTGCTTGCTCAGGAGAAATTTTCAGAACCAAAGGCTGAAATATTAGCCTCTTCCTGCCCCCACCTCATACTCATTCTCTTCTTCCCACACAAATATACACATAATTTCCTGTCATTTATCTTTACTGATTCCTGTTTTCACTCTTCTACACTCTCCTACATTCCTTTTACATACACATACACAAATATATATATGCACACTTGAATTTATTTGAACATATGTAAAACCTGCAGTGGATTGGCCCCTCTCCATATAGCTGACAGGACACTTTCAAAAAGTCCCATTTCCTAACAGATATATTTTTTTTCAATGGTAATTGGGCTCAAGAGAAAAGAGAAAGCCTAGAATTGAATATATAACAATATAAGTGATATAAATGTGAATTCCTAAGGTGATGGTTGAATGGAAGAGTGTACACCAAAATTAAATTTCAATTTATAATAGTGAAACCTCTATGGAGCAAAGTACTTACAAAGAGCAATATGAAGCCAAAAACATAAAGGGAAATAAAGAAAATAACTCAGTTTTAAACAAGTTATTTAAAACTCTTCAAGGGAAAATCTTAATCTTTTTCTCTTGAATAAATAATACAATATGGCAAGGACACCTGAAAACTGAAATAGAACTCTAGGTAAGCAGAAAACATATCCTTTACCACGAAAAGTTTCCACCCACACACGGTAGCAGCAACAACCAATAAAATAGAGCTAGGGCTTATAAAACACATAATTTCAGTCACAATTATCTATAAAATTGAAACAGAAGAGTTGCTTGTAACCTGGTGAGGAGAATTTTCATTCCTTCTCAAACATATTTGCCACAAGGAGTTCCCAGACGCTAATTAAATGCAGTATTTTTGTGGTTATTTTCCACACAGGAGTTAATTTTTCTTGGAAAGAAGCTTTGCTCAGGCCTTTTAGAGCAGCAATAAAAAGAATAAACCACTGCACTAGTTATACCTTATCTTCCACAGTACTCTGTAACTTTGATGTGATTTTATATTTTTGTGTCAGCTGGCTGTAATAACTACCAAAATGATGTATCAGAGCATCATCTGCTTCAGCTTCCAGAAAAGAAGTGTACAAGAAACCTGGAGGTTTCTATTTTGTGTGAGAGGAGCCCAGTTCAACAGCAGAGGAAGTCAAGGAGCTTAACTCTAGGAGAGCAGACAGGGGAAAAATAGACCTGAAAAAAAAATAGTGGTGAGATTTCAACAGTGACAACCAAATCCAAATGACAGTACAAGCCTCTCAAAGGACTAGTGATAGATTATTATAAAAATATAAATAACAGGTCAATTGCAAAAGGCAGTGCTAGTGAACAGGGCAGAATCCAGCAGGCAGTAGAGGCAAGTGTGCTGCAGCTCCCTGGCCTCAGTTCCAGCAAGCAGTGATGTCACTGCCCAAGGTTTCTCCTTAGACCTGAGATCACCTCAGGAGGACATGCAGTGGTTTAAATCCTGCTTTTTCCCAAAGCCACATGAGAGACTGCAGGAGATGGTTTTCAGAGGCTTCAAGGATTGTTTATTGTTTCTTGTCTCAGGAACTCTTTGCCCGGCTAACAGCGGTCTGTTCAGCCAGGCATCCAGGATGGAATCTGCTGGTGAAGGCAGGGCTTATCTTATATATGCTAAATTACCTGCTAAATGTTTATAACAATTTTCCAATACAAACAGTCTTGTTAAACGGTCCAGCTCTGTCCCCATCCAATCTGAAAGTGCCAGCGTGTCACCCAGCATGGATGACACGGAGAAGAAGGAGGAAGAGGTATCCACACCCCAAATTCTCCATGTTGGCCACGTGTCTCTTATCACAAACATTCCCAAAAGTCTATTTATCTACGTTCTAACAACCTAATTTACACTTTACTAATTTTGGTGGCTTGTTTCCATTCCCTCTGTGTTGGTAATTTCCCCCAGGGGTTTGAATTCAGGATCTGAGACACCAGGGTCTCACTCAGGTGTCTTTGAGACCCTTGCCAGGGGGGTTTTGAGACCCCCAAGGAGGCCAGGGGTACACCAAGAGAGCACACGTATCCATCCCTTGTATTCATACACACAGCAAGGTTCACAGAGCCAGAAGCTGAGCCCTCAGACTGAGAAAAAGGACAGCTATGGCCTCATTCCCCTCTCTGCCTGAGTGTCTACTAATTTGTCTGTGTGTTTGCACATAAATCCCTCCATCAGCTGGGCTTAGATACAACCTACTCAGTCACTCCCACCCCTCCTCTCTCCCTGACTCCTCTTGATGTACACTGGGGCTGAGCCTCTTCCAGGACACATCTCAGGTAGGATGTTACGTCCTCTGAGGTCTTAATTTGGGTTCCCTGATTTCTACAATAATGTCCCTGCTCTCATTTGGGTTTGTGGAGATGGGCCTGTGATGAAATCTTAGCTCATGTGACTGTGTCATCCAGGCCAGGGATTGTTTGAGCTCACAGATGTTATTGTGTCTATGCTCCTCTGTGGGCATGCAGATGAGTATTTATCACATAACTCAAAAACTGAGAATAATTAAACACTATGTTGTTAGGGGAAAAAAAATAGAAAAAAAAAAAAAAGGAAAAAAGAAAAAAAAGATGCTGGAGTTAGGAGTCCATTCCCAGGAACAAGAAGTGCAAAGGAGAGGAATTGACAAAGCATGTGTTGTGTAATATGATGTTTGTCACTAAATCAAGGTTATCCCTCTGTAGCAACTAATTTCTGGAGCCAAACCCCAAAATGTAATTAAGCACTGCACTCTTGTGAATGTTCAGCAGTGCTGTAGTCCCAAGGAAGTCAGCCCAGTCAGCAGCTGCAATGCATGGACAAAGAGTCTGCTTCAGCAGGTCTGGATTTTTGGAGGTGTGTAAATATTCAGAGATTATTTTTTTTATTGAATCTTACTTGAAGAATTCCAGACCACCATAAAGATTAATTATGTGTTCTGTCTTAATCAGGGTAGTCTATCCTGTGTCTTGCAGACTTTGTCATCTCTCTATTTAATTCTTTGGCATAGCCTTTAATGTCTAGAGTTGCCTTATTGTAAACTTTTACTTTCAGGACTTGTTTTGAGTGCTTTTGATGGATGAAAGCCTATTCATAACTTGATATATGCATCCTACCGTAATTTTTTCCTTGGGAATTACAAAAAATTAAAATGCAGCTCATTATTATTTTAACCATTGGAAAAAAAATTAGCCAAATTAGCATTGATTTTCAGAAATATGTTTGATCTATGCCTATCTGACTATCTTAAAGTCTCATTGGGATCAAAGATAGCAAAGCAGATAACAATGAGGATTTTGTTATATTTATTTTAAATACTATATTGCTTCTTTGATATTTCATTTCTCATTTGTATAAGTCTAGATTTTCAGAAGTTTGAGTCACTTATTATCACCTGAATACTTGTAGTAGAATAAAAAACTGTGTTAAATTTACTTTTAATTCAGTCTAAGTGTTTGCTTAAAATTTTGATATCAGGTGTGCTGCCTGAAGCTGAAGCTGGTTCTCTGAATGTCAACAGATTTTGAGTTTTCTCATCAGTGAATAAGTAGTCACATTATACATTGTCAAACAATGGCAATATTTATTCAAAATGGTCTAAAAATTACATATTCAGAACATGTGAAGAACTTCCTTTTTCAATGCATGGTGCACAGGAGTTTAAGAAATGCTGAATCCTGTAGTTTGTCTCTGATGACATCTTGAGACAGATGACCAAGAGGAGGACACAAAGAAAACCTTCAGTGCAAAATTACAGAATGATTTGCTTGTAGGAGGGATGTTTATTACGCCCCATTAGGTCTTGTCTTATGTACTTTACCATAGAGATTTATATTTTATTTGATCAGACAGGGATTATCTGGAAGGACTGAGAAAAAGAGAGAGGTTGTGACCTCCCTGTGCTCCTGACTAATGCTGCAAAGCACAGACTTTGTATTTGTATAGATGTAAAAGGTCACAACAGATGACATGTTCCAGCAAAAAAAGAAGGAATAAGTTGGTTCTGCAATTAAAAATTTTAGTGTAAAAATTGTGGTGCTTCACAGGCATAATTTTATTTGAAGAATTTCCCACTGCAATAAATGATGCTAGCAAGGCATATAGTATCATAACACAGATGTATGCCTTCATTAAATGCTACATGGAATTGCAAACAAGAAATTTGCAACTGGCCCACTGATATTCCAAAATATTTTTTCAGAATGATATTTTGTCCCTTCTTGATAGTCCTTATTTTTGAGACATCCAACAGAAACTTAAATTTCTCTAAAAGGAAGACGTTTCACTGAAGTTCAACATCAGTTTGGCTGCAAAGAACGTGATCCTCTGAAAGAAATTGCAGTGGCACCTCTGCAGATATTATTGCTAAAGAGAATGCTTTCATAACATGTAAATGCAGCTCAAGCTGCTTGAAAAATTAATCCAAATCAAACAAAACAAAAACAATTGGTTTCATAGATTAAAGAGAGCTTGTTTCAAGATCATTTGTTATGCAAAAATATTAAAAATATTACAGGAGTGGTTCTTCTGTTATTTATAGCTCTCGGGTGAAGAGTGCAAGGAGAACAAAACAAACAAGATTACCAGTACTTTTAAATTAAAAAATGTTTATTTTGAAAGATTTAGGACTCCTAACTAAAGTGCCTTCAATTTGAGAAGACAGATGCTATGTGAAGGAACATATAGCAGACTTTACTCAAGACTGTGTAATTCTTTGTTTTCATTATGTTTTTGTAAGGATCTAAACAGTCCTTATATCCATGTTGGGGTTTTTTTGCTCATATTTGATAAGAAAACGACATTAATTTTTTTTTCTCCATGCTGAACTTTACATACAGAAAAGAAATTTAGAAAGATAAGATACTGGACTTCAATTTGCCCAAATATCACTTTTGTTGTTGTGTACAAAAATAACCCATTTTTAACAAGTACTGGCAAACTCATGGGTTTCTAAATGGAATTTACTTACCCAGTGTGTCAAACATTTTTGTTCTGGATTAATGACCAAGAGTTGTCACAATTTGCAGATGATAAAACAAATAAAACCAGTATTGTATTCACATCATGCAGATGGCCCAAATTTGAAGTTTCAGGATTCAGTTCAAAAAGGTGTTTGGACTGAATCAGCTTCTTAATACTCCAATAAATATCTTCTTCTTACTTGATCTTTTCCTTAATATGCACAGAACCATATTCCTTTGTCAGAAGGAAGCCAAATGGAAGCCAAATTTCTAGCAGCCTAACAGTGCAAAGCTGCCTATGCCTTTCTGTGTACCAATGCACATATCTTGGTCTAAAGAATCCAATCTCATAAAAATTTGAGAAGCAAATGAGAGATGAATAAAATATTACATCTCTTGAAATGCTTTCCAGATGATATCTAATGTCTGCTAAGGGATTGCTTGTTTTTTTCTTTTAAGTTTCTATTTACAGATGTGCTTCTGAATGTGGCCTAAGCAATTTTATCCCTTGACAGGGCTGAGCAGTTACATTAAGAATTCCACTGAGATATAGTAATTAAAGGCTTGATTATTTGTTTATATGTCTTTCTAGTGCCATGTGAGATGTTGCAGGATGCCATGGTTTCTAGTTAGTGCTAGATACTTTGCAAATGCTGCACCATATCTGCTAGAGAAGATGGGGTTGCCAAGATGGGAGTAAAAATTTCTTTATGTTTGAATGGTTTTTAACTTCTGAGTAGTTTACATGGAAAGAAAATACCCACTATGTCATAAAGGAAAACAAAGACTCTTGAGAACAATTTTGAATAAGGAGAAGTCTTAGCTAAGGAAAATTTTAATGCTCTTTTTTTTTAGAATACCTTGCAGCTTCAAAAGACATTTTAAAAAAAGGGTGGACCCACTTTGCATCATTGAACCTCTCACCTTTGGCCTTAGCCTGTCAATCCATCCTGTCCAGATCCCTCTGCAGAGCCCTCCTACCCTCCAGCAGATCAACACTCGTGTCCTACTTTGACATCTCAGAGCTTGCTGTGGGTGCACTCCATCCTCTGGTCCAGATCATTGGAAAGGTGCTCAGCAGGACAGGTTTAATAACTGAGCACTCCCTGCTGGACCCAGCCATGCAGCCAGTCCTGAGCCCAGAGAAGGGTGCACCTGTCCAAGCCATGGGCTGCCAGTTTGGGAGAGTGCTGTGGGAACAGTACCAAAGGCTTTACTGAAGCCCAGGCAGACAGCACCCACAGCCTTTCCCTCATCCACTAGGCAGGTCTCCTGGTCATAAAAGGAGACCAGGCTGGCCAGGCAGGACCTGCCTTTCCTAAACCCCTCTGGTAGGCCTGATGCCATGGTTTTGCTGTTTGTGATGTGTGATTGAACTCAAGACAATGTGTTACATGTCCTTCCCAGCATCAAGATCAGGCTGAGAGGTCTGCAATTCCCTGGATCATCCTTTTGGCCCTGGATGTCACATTGGCCAGCCTCCAGCCATCTGTGATCTCTGTGGTTCATCTGGACTGGTGATAAATGATGGAGAGTGGCTTGACAAGTTCTTCTGCCAGCTCCCTCAGTATGTTTTGGGACATACATCAATTGGAATTGATGAAATTAATTCAGCAAGTCTAAAGTTTTATAAGGGCTAGGTGAATCCAATGATTGTTCTGTCTGCATCTTGCCCTTTCTAGTATAAGAGTGCTGAGTTTGCAATACTTTGTAAATCAGGAAATAAAAACACCTGGTTACAATTTAGCACCATTTTCTTTGGCTGGACTAAAGGGCTAGTCTTGTGATCTTTTATTGCTCTTGAATTCCCTCATTAACTCTTTCAGGCATACTTTTTATTGCATTTTTGAAAATCCATGACAATATAAGATGTCTGATACTATCACTGATTTATAAGAGCAGTCTTTAATGTAAAGGACCAGACACCTCAGCTTTCCCATGACACTATTTTAACTTGTAGCAATATTCCCAGTAAATTAGGCCCAAGCTGTGCAGTGTTCAGCACTGCATCTTAAGGCTACCAAGAGGTCACATACAATGAAGCTGTATACTTATCTTTGCTCCTGCATGCATTGCTGGGCTTGCAAATTCTTGATTGAAGAGGAAAATCTCCCCTGCTATTGCTGTCCTGCTTAGCTGACCAGAAAGTCTAGCCATTGCAGTATCACTGACTGGCATACTATTTCAAACTTAACCTTCCAAACCTAACACCTGCAGTATTCTCATAAAAATGAATGGGTATTCACTTCATTTCATTCCCACAGTGCAATATTACAGCTCTGATTCAGAGTGACTCTATGAGAGTTTTGCACTATGTGAGCTGTTCATTTGAATGGAGCTTGGCCATCCTGGAAGCTCTGACATTGTTAACATTTTACATCAGAACATTGGCAGGGTCTGGTCCTCTTTATTACACAGAGCATGAAGGCAATCCAATGTAATTTTTTTCTCGCTTAGATTTTAATTGCTTTATATAAATAAAATCTCTAAACTTACGTTCTTAGTGTGATAATTCCATTTCCTAAACCAGTAAAATACAAGGCTGGTGCTGTGTGTGGTGGCAGAAAAGGGTGGAGATTCTTAGACTGACAAAGACTAGGTATGTTCTTATGTTTACAACAGGGTCTTTGATGGGGTGGAGAAATACTGATATGATGTGGTCCAAACTGTTGTGGGGAAATCGTTTTGTGTCCTTTATACATGTGTAGTTAGAAATGAAGTTTCAGTCTGTCTTTCAAACACACTTTTAGGAATATATTTTTACTGATGTGCCTGACTTGATGGTACATCAGTGTCATATTTTCTGTTCTCTCATGTAATTCCTGAACAAATTAAGTACTGTTTGATTCAACAATTTAATTTACTATCCTGTGTTTCCCTTTGTGTTTCTTCCTTTTAAAGTATCAGTATCAGAAATGAAAACAAATTCATGTGAAACCTTTGACATGGTTTCATCTGTTGCTTTATGCTTTAGACTTACAAATTTTACACCAGGATTGTATGTAAAGACAGAGAGAGTAAACTAATTAAAACAATAGGTTGTTACTGTGAATTATTCTACTGATCTAAAAGCATTCTAAATTACAGAAGGTATGCATACATGCCTCTTCACTCAGATTCTTAAATTGCTATAAAAAATTGAAATACATTCTTTTTATTATCTTGCTGTCAAATGCAAACCTTTTCACTTCTACACATATATTTGTACTTGTTCATAATTTTTTCTCATGGGTGACAAAAGAACGTGCTTTCCAATGAAAAAACTGGCAACAGTTTATCAACATATACTTACAATTAAATATTCAGCAAGAATTGAAAGCACATTAAGGTCATCCTACATTTGTACACTCTCTGGGGAACTCTTCTATTCCATGTTAGTTTGGTGTATGTCTCCATGAAAGTTTTCACTTCCAATTTTGAGTCAAACTTATAATTACTTCAGCATCATTTCAAGCCTGTGAACTCCTCATTAAAGAGATGGAGAGTTCTCCTACCAGTAATGATCCTCTGAGTGAGTTATCTGCAACATCATTAATGGAAAAAAATGGCTTTATTTTACAGAAATAATTGGAAACATTGGCCACATGTGATAAAGTTGCATTTCATAATTATTTTGCCACATATGATGTATGTCCTTTGTTTCCTATTATGCTTGTGAGGCATACTTTCCTATATTTTATGGAGATTGCTTCAGAGAGCCCCTAATTTAAATTTAACAAATGTTTTTTTCTGAGTCTAATTCATTTTTGTCAATAGGTCACCTATTTAATATTGCTTAACTCTCTGTAATGCTCACTTGATTTTAACAAGTGGAATTTATTCTGGGTATAGAAAAAGGTTATAATTCACAGCTATAGTTCCCTTGACAGAACTCCAGAAAAATCACCCCTAATTGCAAAAGTCAGGTCTGTCCACTGCTTTTTCTCCATTGTTCTGCCCAAAACACTGCAATCCCAAGTTTTTGAGTTTTATTTCCTCCTCCATCTGCTAAGAAAACTAGTTCCTTTGTTTTAAAATGCAGTGACTTGCACATGAGTGAGCCTTGCCCTTTCTGGCATAAATGCCCATCAAAAAATTACATCCATGTTAAAAGGAGAGTGATTTTCTTTGTATGTATCTACCTGAAATCAGGAAGGAAAACAGAATATATGTATTCTCTTCTATGTGGCTTAACTTTAATTGTTTTGTTGTTGAATGGAGCTATAATCATATTTTAACAAAATTAGCACAGAGGATGAACAAATAGAGAGCGATATTAATCAGTATTCAAGAAATTTAAAGAGAGGGACAAACCAAGATTTTCTGCTGTACTTCAGTAAGAAGGACCTTTCAGTAAGAAAACAATCCTGTGATCTCCAAAAACACAAAGGCAACACAGCTGAAGGAACAGGGTGATCAGCTTGGTGCTTATGGTTTTGTCTGGATAGAATAAATCCTTGTAAATAAACCTCTGCTTTGATAGAAAATATTTTTTCTGGAAGTCCAAAAGGGTTATTCTCCAAAATTCTAAAATCTAGCTTAGGTTAAAAATGCACCCTAAATTACTGCTTACACAATTCTGCTTCCAAAAGCAAACACATACAGAACCTACATAAAATACTAATGTTTGATACTTGAGTAAGCAGTCAAGTCCATGGTTTCTTTCAGCTGGTGGAGACAAGCATTCACAAGTGCAGGCACACACACAACACTCTCTAGGTTCACAAGCACACACATATTTGAAGTCTGGTAGACACTCTGTCTTCCTGGTGCCCCCACCTGGACACCAAGTCCCCTCACCTGCTCCACGTGTCCCCAGACCCTCCTGCCACTCCAGCCTGATGCTCACAAACACACACCCAGTGCTTGTCTCACAGGCACCCGTTACCTACAGGTGCCCCTAAATACCTGCATGGACCCTCCAGCCACCCAGGGCTGCCTGGGATCCAGCTGGTCAAGCCTGAGATTTCCTAGAGGATAACACACACACACACACCCCTGAACTGGGGAAGATACAGACACTCAGCTCCCCTCTGCCCCTTCAGAGGTGGCACCAGGCACACAGACTGTGTCTGTGGTCCTGCTGCTGCCACCAGTGCCCAGCCCCTTGCTCGCTTCACTCACTGATCCCTCCCAGTAGCTGATTTTTGGGACAGATGCCATTCTCTCCCCAGTGGGGAGAGTTTTAAGACCCCACTCATTTCAGTCAGTGATACTGAGACTCCCCCCATTCTCATTCCAGCAGCTGACACCACAGAGCAGGGGTACCTACACCCCAGTGTGACTCCAGCTGTCACTCACACATATCACACAGTTTCACAGAACACTTACCTGCAGGAGAGAAAGAATCACTGTGCAGAGAGGTAGTTAGGAAATAATTTAATAAAAATATAGGATAGACTGTGGCCATCACACAAAGACCCTCCTCCTTTTACATGCAACCAGCCCTTTTAGAACCCTTTCTGTCTCTTCTCCATCTGTGTCTCTCCATCCTTCTGCCCTGCACATTTCCTCATCAGTTTCCATATTCTCAACGCCACTCCAAGATCCTGAATGCTCAGGCTTACATCCTTATCAGTAGCAAAATCCTGGTCTGCCTGCAGTTCCTGATAGTCCATCAATAAGTGACTGACAAGGTTTATTTCTTGACTTTGTCTCCCTTATGTTTTTCAAGATTGTGTCTGTTTTCTCTATGGCTTCCTGCTTTTCCTTATCACACCATTTGATAAGTTCCTTACACTCTGATTGATAAGGTTCTTGATGATATAACATTAATGAAATAAACATTCCAACACTCATCAATTAAGTGTGACTAACCAGTTTTGTTCTCATAATTGCCTTCTATATCTGTTGCCAGATTTGAGACCCTTCTTTTGTCCAGGCTGAACCGTCCCAGCTGTCTCAGCCATTCTTCATAGCAGAGATGCTTTTGTCCCTTAATGCTATTGGGGATCCTTCACAGAATTCTCTCTAGTATGTCTGCATCTCTCTGGTACTGGGGAACAGAGTCCCAGACCCAGCATTCCAGGTGTGTCCTCATCAGGGCTGAGTAAGGGTGAAAATCAACCCCCCTTGTGTTCAGTGTGGTCCACTCAGGCTCCCTTTTTCACAGCTGCATTCCACCTGAGCAGCTCCCAGCATATCCTGTCCATTGTTGTTTGCATCACAGCAAAATTAATACAATTAGTATAAACGGTGAGAATATGTCTGGGTGAAAATGTTTTGAAGAAAATAATAGAGTGAATTCAGGAAAATTAAACAATTGCCTATGCTGAACAAGTTATTAGATTTCAATCTAATCCAAATAAGGATTGATATAATCCAATGATGGCTGATCATACTGGTAATTCTATTATCATTACAAATCAGGTGTCTGAGAGCTGGTTTTTTTGAAACAGATTTTTTTTTTTTTTTATCTTAACAGCATGGAGAAATTAGTGGAAATAGTCTCCCTATGTAAAACGCCCTTTGCAAAAAGAGAGTGACATCTTTTTTTACCAGAATGTGTGGATCTATTGTTTTATGCTAGACAGACAAGCAGATTTACTGTCACAAAAATGGATTTCACAATTATTCTCTGGAATACAAAGACTATGTCAGCAATTTGGTTTGTGTAGAATTGTGATTTCATGTTAGTTCTGGGGAAACTAACTGACTTCATCAGTGAATGCATTTTCCAGCAATCACTTTAATGATCTGATTATAAGTATCCAGAGAAAGGTAAAAGGATGATCAAATCTAGCTAGTTAAACTCCATTCAAGGTATACAGAGGAGTTTATGAGTCTGGCAATGGTTAAGTGCATATGTTGCAACAAGAGTTAAAACATTTTTAAGGTTAAAATAGATTTCTACTTAGTTAAAAGGGTGATTGCATTTACCACTCACTACACAACCACTTGGAGAACAAATGAGCTACAACAGCTTGAGTACCAGAGGAGCACATGTAGTCCATATCCTCATTATGCACACCCTTAACTTCTTCAGACCTTTCTTTCCCTGTTTCCTCCTCCTGCACACTCCAAGGGAAGGTCATCCAGGTGACTGTGTAGGAAGTGAGACTGAATGACTGAATAGACCCTGCTCCAAGCTGGGTTGCCCTGGTACAAGGACTGTGACTAATGCCCTGACTTCTACCCCATCAGGTAAACTTGGATGCACCAGTGAGCTTATTAGGACAACATCCATGGAGATATTGAGATCCAGAAATCTTAGATTTTGTCTGGTTCTGAAATGTGCTCCTCAAGGCATATCCATTTGGATGTCCATGGCTGAGAGCTGTCCTCAGGGGGCTGCAAGGATAGCCTCTCTGAGATCAGGCTGGGGCTGCCCTGTGCTGCACACAGGGGTTTCCAGATGGTGGCATATTTGGGAAAAGATTTAATTAAGACTATACACCACATAACCATATGAGGAGCAAGGAGAAAAATGTGAGAAACAAGCCTGTCAACACCAAGGTCAGAGGATGGGGAGGAAGGACTCCAGGCATTAATGCTGGTATTTCCCCACAGTCTGGGGAAGGCACTCTGTAGAAGAGCAGAAGTTCCTCTCCATCCTGTAAAGAGGACCAGGCTGGAGCAAATATCCACACTACAGGCAGTGAAGGACCCAGCACTGGAGGAGGTGAATGTTCGCTGAAGGAACTGAAGCCTCTGGAGCATCCCACAATGGAGCAGGTTTATCTTGAAGGACAGAAGCCCATGGAGAGGGCCTGTGGAGAGGACCCATGAGCAGGAGATAAACATGAGGAGAAAGGAGTGCCAAAAAGGAACAGTTATAGACAGACCATTTCCCCCAATTCCTCACACACACTGCTGTGGAGAGGGGCAGGGAGGAGGTAGAGGAAACATGAATGCAACAACGAAGTTAAGCCTGGGTAGAAAGGGTGAGGAAAAGGTGTTGCTTTAATTTTTATTTTCTTCTGATTATCTAATTCTATTTTAATTTTGTCTCCTAATTTCAGTCTGGTTTGCATTCATTGGTTAGTCATTCCCTGCCACTATCTTGACACACAAGCTTTTTCATCCTAATTTCTCCCCAAATCCTGTTGATGAGAGGGCATGAGAGAGCAACTGTGTGGGCATGTAGAAGCCAGCCAAGGTCAATACACCACAGAATACTTCTACCAATACCTTTCTGAAAGTATTTCTTTAGTACTTTTGTACTTCAGTACTGCTTTTAAATAAATATTTCTTTAGTATGGTCGAGTGAAAGGTGACCCTGTCCATGGAATTGGGGTTGGAATCAGCTGATCTTTAATATCCCTTCCAACCTAAGCCATTCTATGATTCTAAGATGACATTGTAAGCAAAAATCTTCTCCTGTCCCAAATATGGCCTCCTTGACAAGCCAGCCATTCTATTTCTACTGTCTACTTTGCTTTTCTTCCAGAAGTCTTAGTTAGTCCTGGTTTCATTATTTTATTTCCTTCTATGTGACAGCAATAATTCTCCCTTTCTTCCCTCAGGACCTCTGAATGCCAGTCCTCAGCTTCTTCTCTAGGCTGTACAACAAATCTCTGTCCATTGAGTCTTGCTCTGTTCTATGCTGCTGTATTATTATTATTATTATTATTATTATTGTTGTTGTTGTTGTTGTTTTGTTGTTCTTCTTGTTGTTATTGTTATTATTATTATTGTTAATTCAAACATCTCTTACCATGCTGCACTGGTCTCTGCACAGGCTTCCCAGTCAGATACTCCCAGTCTCCTGTTCCTAGTTTTTCTCAGCTAATATCTAATCTGTCTGTGTACTTCCCTAACTTAAAGTCTCAGTTTTTGGGGTCTTCTCCCCCCTTGTTGATTCAGTGCAATCATGGTTGCAACCCTTGTGCTATTGGGTTTTAATTCTGCAGTGTCTTCTTCCTCCATGTGACAACTGCAGTCTCAGAAGAGTTATCTAAAATCACTCTTGGCAGAACTTTGCAGAACTGCCATTTTCAGCAGAGCCTTGTTTAATCCTTAATCCAGCAGGATTTGAAGTGCTTAAATGAACTATAAAATGAGGCTGCATGGACTGCAATTTTCCAAATGCTCATAACATGTCACCATATAGCTAGATTTTCATGGCAAATAGAAACAGACATTCCCCTCATTGCCAGAATTATACAGGGTAAAGCACAGAATCATGATTACCAGTTCAAGACCAAATATTTAAGTCTGGCAAAACTGTAAACAACTGAAAACAGAGTTATGCAATCAATAGGAAAACCAAATAGTAGGTGGATTTACCAGCTCTGCTTGTATCAGAGCAACTGAAGGGCCAAATTGTCAACTGGTAGAAATAAAAAAAAACAGCAATGAGTGACTAACAGTACCTCTGATTCATAGCAGGTGTAGTCTTAGCTTGTAAAATAAAAATTAAATTCTATGTATAGATCCTATGTGAGAAAGCATCCTTTATTGTTGCATTTTAAGTGTATCCACTCCCAAGGATGGGATTTGCTGTTCCCTCTTAAAATCTTTGTGCTCAACAGAGATAAGATGAAGATGTGCATGTAAAATGTGAAAATAAAAGATTAATTGGTTGAGGCAGAGTCCTTGTAAGGAGAACATCCATACTAATGCATTCTTTATTATTCTTTATTATTTCAAAGATATTCTCAAAAATTGTACATGAATGCCATAAAAGTGCCAAGGAAAAGAACCATTTAGATTAGAGGTCAAAACCAGAACTTGATATTTAATAGTACATAAAGACCTTTGTAGCTGAGAATTTTCTTCCTTGAAATTAGTTTATCATTGCTTTTCTTTTGTTTTGTCTTCTTAAACACTGATTGCTTCCCTGTGAAATCCCCTGTTCATTGATTTTACCTTCCAAATTGTGAGTTCTGATAATCCCATATTTTAAGCCTTTCATTAGAAAGTTTTGTTTTATTTGTTTTTATTTTTGGCTACAGAGAACTCTATTATTTTGTGTTACGGACTAAAGTGCACCAAAAATGTCGTGGTCACTGTTCAGAATTGTGTTCCTAGAGGACATTTAATCTAGATCTGTACATAGAGAAAAAGTTAAAATAAAATTATCCATTCTTGTCTCACAGAAAATAGGCATATTTATATTGAAAAAAAAAGATTTTTACTTCTGCATTTTTTAAGAATTAATGCGCAAAACATTTTTCTCACAAATTCTTTGTTCTAACAGCAACAAACCAATGTGTTTGAGCTTCTTTCTTTATTTCATTTTAAGTGCAGCCAAGGCTATCCCACTACCCATATTTCCTGGCATAGCCAGGCTCCTGGAGTGTTTGAAAAGAATGCCAAAAGAAAGTCTCACTCCAGTTCAAGAAAAATTAAGCATGAGAACTTATGGAAGGGGGAGGAGAAAATGATTTACAAGGCTTACAAGATTTTTACTGACTCAAATCACCAAGGTTTTTCCCACTTGCTGTCCTTTTTTCATATTATTCATGGCCTCTCACACCCATACTTGCTCTCCAGGACCAGGGTGCCACAGACCCAGTGATCTGGCCAGGATCACTTGTACAAAGAGGTGCCAAAGGACATTAACTATCAGAGCTTCACCACATCTCTGGGGTCTTCCTGATGAACAACAGCAAACCAATTTTGGCCTCAATGGGGCAGTCCTCAAAAGGTTGAGAATTTCAGCCTGTAAAAGTCTTGATTAACTTTGCTGCTTTGTTTTTCTTTGTAATATGTTTGATGTACATGTCACAGTCTTTGGTGAGCTAACAGGAAAAGAATTGCTGTGTGTGATGTGCTGCAGTCTTGTTGCCACGCTCCTGGTGTATGGATGCAGACCTTCCACTGATCAGTCATCCATGTCTTATCAGAGTGCAGGCCTTTTGGTCTTCAGGTGAGAAACTCATTCCTCAATTTTACTGCTGGAAGTTCATCCTGGAAGCAATGACCTGGGGATAGTGTTTTCTGTGACAAATGGAAGCCATTTCTTTTAACCCTTTTCTCCTGCTCTATGTTTAAACACAAAGGCATTTCTGTTCATATTTCATTCAGACCAATCTTAGTATTCCCCTTAAAAATTTCTGCAAGAGAAGAACAGAGTTTCTTTTTCACAGTGAAAAGACCCTTTAGGTGATAAGATATAAATCTAGTGGTCTGTATAGCATTCTCTGGTATATTACTCTGGATGTCTCATAACTTAACATCCCTTACTGCCCTTCTTTTTAATATTGTCAAGAATGGACTAGCCCATCTGTCTTTTTTGTGTCTCATGCTAATTGTCATCATATTCCAATCAATGCATTTACCTGTTGGAAACCTTAATCTGACTCTTTCTATAGATTGTTTCAATTGTCAGACTGGCACTGGAGTAGCAGTTGTTTCCATTCTGCTACTACTGCTCTTCATATGAATTATGCCCACAGGAAAAAAAGTCCATTAATTGATATCTTATATGCAATTTTCTTTTAAAATATATATAATAATAATTTTCAAGGAAACATCTAGTTTTAATGCTAACTTCTCTTTATTTCCTCTTTTAATTCCAACTACCTATCTGCTTTCCGTGACTTTTATGCAAATAATGTTATTATGATATAAAAGTAAAACTTTTCTTTCAAGAGTATCTCCATCAACAACTTAAACAGAAGAGCAATGATCATCTAGTCAGGAAATAAATATCCATATCTACCACATATCTATTGCTTAAGAATAAGGCAATTTTAATTACTTCTGTTGGTACTTTTGCTGGTATTAAGACATTTCATGATAAGTGTCTACAGACTTTTGAGACAAATTCCTTCTAAAAATTTGTGAGCACAATTGCATTTACTTTACTGACTGAAATGAGTTTGGGATATTCAAAACCTTTTGTCACAGTGTTTTTGTTTTTTTTTTTTGTTTGGTTGCTGTACCCCAATATGAAAAGTGATGCAATCTAAGTCAAAACTCCATGAAATGGAATTTTTTTTCAAACCATTCTTAAGTGAAAATTGAATTTTTTTCACAGAAGACTATGTTGCCATGGGAAGTATGTCTATGTAAAAGACAACTGCATCAGGAAACTTCTAGGGATTCATTTATCCTTAATAAGATTTTATTCCATCCCTTTCCCAGAACAGTTTCCATTGATAACTGATTCATTGTAAGGCATTGATTCCCCATGAGCACCACCTAATGCTTAGAAAGAAAATTCCTCTTCCTCATCTTCCAACTGCTGCCTGGACTGTTTTCCTGATTCATCATTGCCCCTCTGAGGTGTAAACCACATCTGCAAAGGTGAAAACAGTGATTAAGTTTCTTTCACAGTTGTCACAAAATAATATAACTTGAATTTTAAAATCCAAAGATATAATGTTATGCCTTAATGGAAAACAGCCTGTGCACCTTGAGAAAGACAACCTGGTTTTAAGCATTATGATTTATGCTCATGGGTATTATGCAGAAAGTCAAAATGTAGAAAAATATAGGTTGTCATTGACTCTAGAACATATAGGATCAGATGTCCCACTTACCACAAACTACATTTTCAGCAGTTCCTGCACCAAAACTTTGGTTTTTGAGGACATTAATTTTTAATCACTCTTGGTGAACTTATCCTTTCTGTGAAATATGTGCTACTAATTTTTGGGTCTTTAGTGTTCTCCTATAACCTAAAACTTTCTGACCTTAAATATGCTTTTAATTGTCTTGAATTTTTTGCCAGTTTCTCTCCATTGTTCCCAAAGGTCTGAATGTCAGACCAAAAGGTATTTCCATACAACAAAACTGAGATAATTAAATAGTTTACAGTGAATTCTATTTTCTGATACTCAGCATTTCACTGTTTACAGACTACTAAGCTTCCAAGTTTACAGCTGGAAGCTCACATAAAAACAATTTACCAAATGTACTTTCACTACTTTTCAAAACTAAAATGCTTTATATTCCCTGCATGACTTTACAAGGGACGTGATTTCTTCTTGCAAGTTTTGTCTAATTTCTGCCAATATGAATGTTGTCAGCACCAGTTTAGTCTCTCTCTTTGTACCCAGCTAGGAGCAAACCTGGTGTACAAATCACTTCAGGACAGGACCCTGGGCACTGGTAACTATGCACTGAAAGTATGTTTATATAAAAGCTTCTGTTCTTCTAACATATGAAGAAACAGAGGGAGGAAATGCCTTTACCCCATCCTTTATGCAGCATACAGAGTGGAAATACAAGAAAAGTTAGTAAATATATATGTTCTGGAAGCACCATACAGAGCTGCATACTTCCCTGTAGTTGTATTTTATCCTACTGATTGATAGAGCTTTCACCTAATTAAATAATGCATGTTTCTCTAACTCACTTGTAGGGACACATGATATAGCAAAAGCCAGGATCAGATACATGTGGAAGTCCATTAACAACAGTCTTCATATGATAGTGATTTATTATTGAAAACTGTTTTTTGAAATTGACCAGCTATCCATATTTTAACCTATTTAATTTTTACTTCATTGATTTTATATGGCAGATTTTATATTAAATGTCTTCTACACGTGCAAATATATCATTAGTTGCACTTACCAATCCCATTCTTTTTCTTGCATATCCTGCGTCCTTTGCAATGTACTTTTCCTTTAGAGAATTCTGTTCAGAGTTCCACTGTAATAATTACACTTCTGTATAAACCTCAGGAGTACATTTGAGCTGTTTGAATTGAGATTTTATGACTGTGTGAAGCTTGATCACTTTTAATTTCTGAATTCCAAGTTAATTGATCTGCATGGATAAATCTCTGTCAACACAGACTAATAGAGCTCTGATTTTAGTTGATTTGTCAGAAAGGTGAGTGAGGCTTTTCAATGTTTTTTACAGAATGACATTCAAAGAGGAGATGGAGGATCTTATTTAGTCAATCAATCTTCCTACCTACAGAATTAATTGAGTTAGATCTTAGGGGATGCTGGAAGGACTGGGAATGTAGACAACTCCTGTAGAGGCTATAGAGTATATATTGGCACTGAAGAACTGCACTGAGATATCCAAGATTTTGTGCTGAAAGTACTATTGTACTGGTTGTTTTATTGTACTGTTTTTTTTTTTTTTTTTTTTTTTTTTTTTTTTTTTTTTTTTTTTTGTACATAGATTTTCACAGGTTTTCACTTGAGTTAATTTCCTAACAAAAGCAGATTCACTCTATGTAAAATATTTGGATCTATCAAGATCTTTCACTAAGTGAACACTAGTTCTCTATTTTTTTTTCTGAAAACTTATTCCTTGCTTAATCAAGCATTTAACCCTAGTTCCAGAAACTTTTCTTCAGAGACATCATTATGAGATTGTTGTGAAAATATTTTAGTTACTCTGCAAACCATTAGAAAATTTTTAAAAGTAAAATGTCGCATGATACACCAAGTATACTACTACAATACTTGTTATAAGACCAGAAAATATGATTTCTTGTTTATTAAAAGTCCTCCAAACTAAATCAAGTTGAACAAGATAACACCATATTTTATTATTAAAACTTTGTTTATTGTTATTCTAAAATTTTTTTATTGTGTACAATATTGTGTTATATCAATGTCAGCTATACCCTAAGACTTGGATGTGGACAAATAAAAATTTGTGTTCTGAAGTAGGAGTAGCTTGACAGTTACAATCAAAGAAAAAATAAAACAAACACCCACAAAAAAAACCAAAACAACAACCCCTAAAAAACAAGCAGAAAAGAAACCCAAACAAACAAACAAACAAACAAAAAAAAACCACCAAAAAACACCCAACAAAAACCAAGCAAACCAAACAAACCAATCTGTGGGTATTTTTAAGTTTTTCTTTGAGATTTCACCTTGGGGCAACTTTTGCAATAATATGTTTTTTATTCTTCTAGCACTGTACTAGCTGGAGCCCATTTACATGAACTGAAATCAACTTTTGAAAGCCAAGATTGGGCAAAATTAATTTAATTTCATGCTGTTTTAACGTGTGCCTTGCAGAAATGATGAAGTCAGGAAAAAAGCCTCAAATCCATGAGAGAGGCCCCTTAAATTACATTTGTTTGCATATTTTGGCTTTATGAGAGTAAGTTCTCCAACAAGATTTAGGGAACAAAAGCAACCCGAGCTGCAGTTAAACAAGATACATGGGGCTGCAGATGATGTTTTCTTGTGCAAGGCATTTAATTCTCACATAGTAGGTGTTGTTGATGGATGTCATAGATCAGCACTTCTTGGATATTTGAGTGGATGGAGGAGTTCAGAAGTATTGAAACTGGAACATTCCTGTGTTTCTCATGCCAAATCTGATGTTATATTTAGAGATGGCATCATGTGCAAGAAAAAAACTGCAAAAGGTCCTGGAATTAATGATCTTGCCTGTTAACCCCCTGCAATGTTATAGCTATGTGGAATAAATATAGGAGACTTAGAATAAACACTGATCATTTACTTCACATCAGATTTCTGCCTGTGAGGGCTGACCACAAGCCAAACAACAGACAAGCAGAGGATTCTGGCACTCAGAAGCAGGAAGTGTAACTGATGTTAGGATTGACAGGTCAAGCTGAAAGAATTAGAAAAGATTATTTTCAAGAAGGAAAAAAAAAAGTATTTCTATATAGTGATATGTAAGAATTTCAACATTAATTTTATGGGTACATCAGTTTATGCTTTGTTACTGAATATAAATGCTGGAAATCTCCACTCCACCAGTGTTACCTTTGGGCAGGGATTAGAAACAGTCCTGTGGATTTAGGCAATCCCTTCAGTGCCAGCTAGAATACAGGGAATTCACAGAGATCAGATTTATGGGTGTAAATTTATCTCTTCAGCATTTGGTGGAACCAAGTTCTAAGTGTAGTTAAGGCAGAGGTTCTTCAACATAACAATAATTTTTCAGAGAACTGGGAAAGAGGACACTAAGCACTAAGGCAACCACCAAATGTTCTTGAACACACTGAGTCTGTACTACACAAGCCATGCATTACAAAAACTGCCCCACCAAGAAGTGGGACTTCATTATGTTTGGGTGAGTTGCTTGGAAGGAAAAAAATCTCTTCCCTCAATCTTCCAAAATTTTGTATGCTGCTTAACACCTTGTACTGCCCTCAGTGCTCAGCTGAATGATCCAAGGTCCTTGTGGGTAGATAACCAGTGTCCACTTTTCCAATTCAAAATGTTCTACTTTCTCAAAGGAATGCCAAAATACACTGAAAATTACACTTCTCAAATAAAACATGGATATCTTACACATGATAAACATCATAATTATGGTTCTTAGGTACCTTAAGAGAAAAAAAATTGTGTCCCTTAACATGTGAAGTTCAGTACCAGAAGGTACTTTAGATCCCCCTAATGTTTATTTGGGTCATTGCAGTTCTGAGGAGTCTGGTGGCAAGGGAACAGTGTATGGACAGCACACAGCATTTGCTTTTTCATGGCTAGTAGCTACTCTTGGAATATGAGAAGTGGGGTCATCATTGCACAGGGTCACCTTAGGCCTTACATATATTTACAGAGGTCCCAACTGTTCCAAGCAGTTCTATTATTTTGTAGAGAAGAAAATTGAAGGAACTTCAATAAATCAACTGTTTTTTCAAGATAGAGACCAGAAAAAAAGAATTCCTATAACCTGGGGATGTGCTAGGTCATATATCCTCTCCTAAAGAGCAGCAGTTGTTGATAAGTTGCTAACAGTGTGATTTAGCTTGCATAAACCAGTTCCTAGCTATGAAGTTTTATAGAATTTCAAAGTTCATACTCTCCTCAGGGTTATAGTTTCTCACCTGTCCTTTCTTTATGCATTCTTTTAATAGCTTTCAAATTCAGTCATTGCATCTCCTGGTGTGCTTGCACCCTAACACTGAAAAAGTGGAAAGGTACAAGGGGAGCTATTAAAAATTTATCACTCCTTTATCCATTCTGAATTGTGATTTAACCACCTGTAATTATTTTGCAAGAAAAGAATGTGTTGATAAAAGGAATATGTAGTGATTGCATGACTTTAAATATAGTATCTGTCAGGTGGGGAGGTATCTGAGACAATGAATATTTTCATGAGTTATTTGCCATCTTGACTGTTTAAGTGATCTTTTCCATACTGATAAACAACATTGCCCCCTATGAATATATAAAGCACCATGAAACCAATCTGTTTCCATAGTAATGTGCTTCTTATGGTCAAAATCAGTCAAGAGCAGAGGCCTCACTCTCATAAGTTATTTATAACACAGTTCTCCCCTAAAAAAAGCTGGTTTTGCTTCTCTGCAGTCTACACATCATAAGACAAAGTCAAAGGTTCATATACACCCATAAAACTATATTAAAATACAATGTATTTATTATCAAAACATATGTAAACGTGCATGCATACAGGCACATCTATGTTTCCTGTATTCATATTTACTATCTCTTTAGTGTTCTTTACAAGACAATACATCCAAGAATTTAAGATTTTAGACACCCACTATCCTATTAGAAAATAATACACTGTGCAAGACAGAACCTAAATTTCTCCTGTGGCTAAAAGAAAGCTTCAAGTTCTCTAGATTTAAAGTGACCTTAGAGCTTAAATGAAATGGGGTTTGTTTCCTCTTGAGGAATTATCAGTATCCTAAAACCATTTTACAACATTTTACAGCTGGTGATCTCAGCTTTATCTTTCTCTATTTGCATCTCCTTTCTTCTGCATTTTCATTACTAAATATATATTACATAAATCCAGAGCATAGCAATGAAATGTGATTAATGTGTTTCCAGAGAGAGAGGGCACAGCAGGATGAAAACAGCCACAAGCTTTTTTTTCCCCCACTGTCAATGGCCCCCCTTCCTTGGTGACAGGAGGAAGTATATGTTCAGTGCATATGACTGCACTGTGCATTAGAGCTGTGTGGGCTTTTTTACTGTTCCTGAGATCTGATGTGCCTTTTTCATGAAAAGCCCTGCAGGCATCTTGCCTGAAGCCTTAATCACCTCCTCTCTCCTTCTAATTCTAAGATTTCTTGCACCTATGAATTTTCTCATAAGATGATTTATTGTGCATAAAATTCCACTTTAGTCCTAGTGTAAATTATACTGCCAACTATCTAAATGCCTGATATCTTCCAAAACTCAGTCTTTTTGGAGGCAGTCAGCTGTCTGGTCTGAATGCCTAAGTGCTTTCTAAAGCATAATGAGTTTTGCTAAAATGTCCTGAGGCAATTGATTATTTCTATTATTTTATTATATAATTAATACTGCCTTTTGCAAATAAATTCAGTATCTATTAATGCATTTTTAGAAGATCTGAAGGCTTGTGGTTTTAATCTTTTATGTCTTCTGGATGACATTGAGAATTTTGCTGAACATTTCAGTGAGCAGGAATAGCTGGAATATCATTAATACAAAGCAGATGATAACTGCTCTTAGAAAAAGATTCCTTCTGGATATATATGCACTGTAGCTCAGCTTGAGGTCCCTCTATAGAGGAAAATAAATAAAAAGCACCAGAAGACATTCAAAGAAACAAACTGACTAAGAACTCCGTGCTGAACCAATACTATTATAAATATAGACATCTATCACACTTCTGAAAGAAAACTAACAGTATATCTGTAATTACAAAAGGCAGGACAGAAATTGCAAGTGAACTATCCAGCACTGCTGACAATCACCAACTCTGCTGCTGTAAGCAGAGCACAGAGGCCTTAGTGAGGCTCTCAAATAAAAAGTATCATTCTTCTTTGGAATAAACAACTGTTTCTCAAATTAACTCTTTATGTGAAAGACGGTAAAAAAGGGGAAGATGTACAACACCTATAGCCTCTATAGCCTGCAGCATACAAATATTCAGAATTCTTTCAAGTCAAAGTATGATAACCCATTCCTCTGGTGAAGGCTCACTTTCATGACATTTGACACCAATTTATCTGTCATTTCTAGGAACTGAGAAGGTATGTGAAAAAAAAAATCTTCAGGTGCTTCTCAGTCATGTGCTCTGGTCTGTGTTAAAAGGCAGTGAATGGCTGGAAGTGTGCAAACTGTTCTCTATGGTCATTTATTGATGGCTAGAATGTTGAGCTGATGGATGACACCACATGACAGGTTAAGTGCATCAAGTGTCTTCTGATGAATCCTCCCTCAGCCCCTTAGACTATTTTCATCTAATCAATACTTAAGTTCCTTTTTTAAAAGCCACCTTCTGCTTACTTTTCACTTCGGTAATTTCACTGATTTATTTGTCCTAGAATACATATTAAAGCAGATAGTTAAAAAGATGAGTCAAAATCCTCTATGAGAATTATTTATGGTGCTATGTCCATGCTCCTGGCCTCATTTTCCTATTGAGAATGGTGAACCTTGCTATGATCTAGTCACAGTGACTACACTATCTACACAAATAACAGGATACTTCACATAAGGCTTCTAAACTTAAACTCAGAAGCAATACTAAATATTAATATTTTGGAAGGACAAAAGCAATAAGTACCATGGTAGGAGATATTCTGGCATTTTAAAATTGTGCTACCATTGAATAATAAGTGAATATACCACATTAAGGTTTAAAACAAAAAAATGCATTCAGGGTTAAATATTTTACTGCATCAAGCACTGAAGAATCTTTGATTGACAGAAGTACCAAAACAGCACATGTGCCTGAGAAGAAGCCCTTGGACACAGCAAGTTCTTGCTTCAAGGACCAGGACTGAGCACCATACCTGATCCATCTAAAGGTAAGGTAAGATGTGTGTTACAAGAGAGTTTCTCTTACTGTTTTTCAGAGGTCTTCTCTGATAATGTCTCCAGGCATCATGTTGTTTTACTCTAAAATAAACTGATACCCACAGATAATATGCAGAACTTGGGAATTTTCCTTTTTTTTTTTTTTTAATAACAAGTTTATTCACAGCTCCCATACTGGTAGATAACATTTGATGGTTCAGTGCATAAGGATCTTCAATAGCTAAGAAACATTTTGAATGATAGATTAAGCATTCTGTTTAATAGCTTAATAATATTATGTCACCCTGCAATAATCAGCATAAATGTCTAGGTTTCAGATTCAGGACAGTGGTGACAATAATTCAATGACTGGTACAGTTTAGTCTCACTGGAGCCAACAACTACTTGGAACAGAGAGCCTATTTATCTTTATTGCTTCAACTTGAGCCATACAAGCTTGATGTATGATTCTGTCATGGGAAGCTCAGTGTCACCTACCAGTGCCACCAAATACTTCAGTTCAGGAGACAGTCTTGCTCCACATCTGATGTATAGTGTGTTTCTTTTGGTCATGGGTCAGTAACCCAGCAAGGTCTGACAGCAGGACAAAGTTTGCTGAAACAATCCAGGAATGTACTCATGCTGCCATTTCCCTTAAAAACAAAATCTTTTTAAGTCATTGTCCACATACTCTCTTTGTATTTACAATACCTGAATGGGAGTAAGTTACTTTCTGTAATATTTTTTCTCTACTTTTTTGTCTGCTCCTTTCCTACTTCAGCCAAGGCATTGCAAAATCCTGATTACTCATTTCCTCTCTGCACCTACTTAAACCCAGGCTCATCTTTCTGAATGTCAGTGATCAGAACTCTAGACCTCTGTCTCTTATATTTTGCCTACTGACATTCATATTGTCCCACTCTATTGAAAATATCTTAGTACAATGTCTGAACTTTTTCAAATGCACTTTATTGATGATCCCAAGTAATTTTTACAGTGTTTGTACTAATCCCCAATTTCTCTAGTTTAATCAATTCCCTTTGAATACTTCACATGAAGTTTAGAGAACTTAAGTTACCTGCATTGTTCTTTTACAAAAAGTGAAATTTTATCAAAGAGAGCCATACAGCTGATTTAGTATGACATCCTTTGGGTATGTTGCACGTATTTCCATTTCACATGTACTGCCATTTTTCTGATTAGATTCATTAAAAATACCTGCTATTAGAACTTGTTTTTATGTGCAAGTTTCTTTGTATAACAGAAAACACTTCTCATACTTTTGTATGTTGAGGTCTTTTTGTTTTGATGAAGAGGAAAAAATTAATTAATTCTTTAATCAAAGCAATTAGTGCTTTGGAATTGGTGTGCTTTGCCCTTAATCTGGGAAGGAAGTCTGGGCAGTTAAAATTATTGGAACCACAGCTATTTTATAACCTAACTGCCACAGGAAACAAAGAGGCTCTGATAGGAACAGAAATTTTTGTAAAGATTCCAGACATCATATTTTGCAGAAGTAAGAGACAAGACTATATCAAGAAAGGTCTTTCCAAAGGAAAGAAAGGAAAACTGGCCAAGGAGAGGAATTTCCAACAAACTTTTAAGGGAAGAAAAGTGTGTTTTTATTTTGATATTAAAATCTCCTTCCAGAAGCTCAGTTTGAAAATGCATCATCTGGGAACACCTATTTTCAAGTAACTGAAAGTATTTTTTTCCATTATGCTGGGCAGCAGGGTCAGATACCATACAGCCACTCTGAATTGCCTTTGAAATAAGATGTAACTGAAACAGGTGATATTTGTGCTTCTTGAGAATGGACAAATATAATTCGAGCCAATTAATGGTTTCATTCAGAATAACTGTGCTGGTTTTGGCTGTGCCAATTTTCTTTACAGTAGCTGGATGTAGATATGCTAGATGTAGATGAACAGAGATAGGGAGACCAACTTATCATTTTGTTTTTAGGATTCCAGAGTCTGAAGCAGCTTTCTATGCAAATCAGATAAATTCTGAATTTTTTTGTCGAAACTTAGGCCAAATATTTGTAGTTAAGAACACATATCCCAATTTTCATGGCATTTTTCTATCTGTAGCACTATTGCCCTTGTTTAAAATGACCAGGTTTTCATAACACTAAATCTAAAAAATCTAAAAAAAAATAAAAAATTCTTCCTCTCTGCAGCATAAGATCCTAGTATTAGATGTTGTCAAGACAAAAGCATAAAAATATACCATAGGAAATAATAATTTCCCTATTACTCCATATGGGAAATATTAAATATGTAACCTGACTTTTAGTTCAACTCTTCCCCAGTACTACAGGCAAATTAATTGCATTCACAGAACTCTCCCTGCAGGCTTGGTCTAGCTCCCTCTGGAGCACTGACACGTTCTGACACCACCTCATGTCTTAAAAGGAGCTCCACCTTGTATAGAAACATTGCTACTGAAATTATAATAACAGCAATCACCATAATTTCTAATTTTTAGTCATTATCTCTAAAACATTTGATTTTTTTCTGCATAGTCCTTACCTTCATGGTCCAGTTCCTGCTCCCTCATTACTTTCTATAAAATACTGGGGTTTTTTGTTTCTGTCTGTCTATGATTAAAGTTCCAGATCTTAATAAAAGACAGCATCTTATTGGCTCACCCAGACATCAGTGACACTTCAATGCTTTTGTCCAACATTAGGAAAAAAACACCACTCTATTGCCCCCTAACAAATCTACCTGTTAGTGTGATAGCTTTTGTTTTTACAGGGCTTTTTAAACCACTTTTTTTTAATCTCTGATGCTACACTTTATCAGGTGAGTTTTACATATTTAAGTATTGGCTATTTTGTCAATGATGTTTTCCTTACTTATTGCAAAAACAGATTTCAATGTTATAATGTTGCTTTCACTATTTATTACCTCCTAAATATTTTGCCTTTAATGATTCTTCTGATGTATTTGTCTATATGATACTATGAAATGTTTTAAAGACTTTGATCCTCAACTAAGCAGTCTGTATTTCTTTCTCTATCCTCTGGCTCTCTCTCAACTAATGACACCATATGAGCCACAGTATAGTCCCTCAGGATCTCTCAAGATGCAAAAGACTATCACTGTCAGTATGAAAATTTCTGTAATTTAAATTTTAAGTTAATGTATAATTCCTTGTTGATGATTTTGAATCCTCAGACATTAAGCCTGTTGAGAATATTTGAACTTTGGATGGTGATGATTCACCATTCAGAACTGAAATAATTTTTCTTTTTATTTTCTTATTAATTTTTATGTTACCTTTTTGTATATATTTTTGGAAGAATATATTAAATACATCACTCCAAATTCATTAGAAAACTAGTGTGAAACTACAAAATAAATGCAGTCTGTGATATAAGCTCTACAGTGTGGGTTATTGCTTTAATTGTTATTTAAAATTTCTTATAATCTGATACCTATGAAATAAATATTATTGTTATTGTTTCAGAAAGGTTAATGTTTACAAATATAAACAAATCACAATCTATTATAGAATGAATGTCTTATTATTTTCCCACCAATTTCTCACTCATTCACAGTTTAAAATCAAGAACATGCTGTGCCATTTTTTGAGTCTTTCACAGCCTTGTAGATCACTCCTCTAAAAACTTTCATGTGCACACACAACTTGAAACAAAGCTGTGAATTCAAGGCATCTTGGGTTGCAATACAGGATGTGGCCAGAAATGTGTATTCTGTCACCATCTGTTCAAGCTGGGTGGGGCAGTGACCCTTATCTCCTTGGCACACACCATCTGCTAATGGGCCATCTGTTAAAAACCAGGTGGGGCAATCATCTTTATCTTCTCCACAACCCATCATCACTCCAGGAAGATATCATCTGCTGCTGGGCCATTCAGTCCCACTGTGTGACTGATAAAATTACATCATCCCACTGGGAGATGCTCCAGCCAGGGGGAGGAGCCAAGCCTTTCCTACCTAGAGAAAAACTGAGATTTTGAACAGCAAGTTACCTTCCTTCCACTGGATTCCAGAGGAAAGCCAGACCTTTCCACATCATCCCTGGACCTTCACAGGAAAACTGCACCTTCTACAGGAGCACTGCTCCAGCTGAACCACATCTGCCACTGCAGGAGGATGCAGCCACCATTTAATGGGGCTGCTACCAACACTCTGACTGACTGATGAGGTGTCAGGTTGGATTCTGACTCTGTCAATGGTTTGACATTGTTCTTTGTAATACTGTACATCTATTTTAGTTTTCTTAGTAAATAACTGTTATTCCTAATTTACATATTCTTGCCTGAGAGCCCCCTAATTTCAAAATTATAGTAATTTGGAGGGAGGGGGTTTACATTCTCCATTTCAAAGAGAAGCTTCTACCTTTATTGGCAGACACCTGTCCTTCAAGCCAGGACACAAGGCTATGTGTTCTATGTTCCACACAGGTGATGTTCTCCATTTCTTTCATTGTTATTTACCTGACTCTACAGAAAACGTAAAACAAATTGATACCTTTGCAGGAAACTGAAGAAATGGCAAAGCAAGCTCCCAGGGACCAAAAGCAGAGTGCTCTTGAGTCTGTGCTCAGTGTTTCCAGCTCCTGTGCAGCAGTAATGGATGAACAAGCTCACATGGAGCTGCTCTGGGTGGAGTATACAAAGTGTTACACCCATCAGGGAGTAGGTAACTCCAAGACTTACAGGAACTGCAGACTATTCCCAGCAAGGCAGTACTCTGATGGTTCATTTTAGGTGAATGTTATTTTTCAAGTAATCCTTATGTAGTCTCTCAAAAACAATTTTGCAGAGGGTATTTAGAAGCACACACTAAGATTCCCAAAACTGTCCCTCAAAACCTTTTCCAGATAAATGCTCTTAACTCTTTGTTTGGAAGAATAATGTTCTAAACATGACTTCCACAAGCTGCTTCAAAATAATGCTCATTTTCTAGAGGGTAAGACAATCTTTTCACGAAAACTTGCTTTTGAGGTTTCATTTTTTCAGCTCTTCAATCACACCACCAATGAGATAATTAAAACTAGAGTTTTAACACATTTAACAGATTTATGTAATTTATTTGATGTAATTCCTTAGTAGATAACAGCTTTTTGAAAGAGGGAGACCTTTCATGTTGGATAAGAATTGCATAACTATGACAGAGCAGTTTTTACTACCCACAAATTCCTAAACTCTGTTTCCAGTAAGACAGTAGCCATACCAGAAAAATACCATGTTATCACCTTGGCCACTTTCTTCAAATAAGTTTTCTTTCAAAAATTTAATTTATTAACAGCTATTATTTAAATCAGTAATAGCAGTGATCTTCACTGTAATAGAGAGCATTAGTCTCCTCCTGTTAATAGTTTTGCTAAAGAAATGAGGAACCTTCTCAGGGCAGGTCCCATCCACACAAGTTAAATGCCTTTCTAGACACAGCCTGTCTGTGCTTGCATATTTCTCAGCACAGTTTTCTAGGAATACAGTAAAGTAATGACCTAAATTCTCAAAGATCTTGGGAAAAGTTATGCTGGATGAAAGAAGGAAATCTGCTTGTGTGCTTAAACAAAACACAATATGTACAGCAAAGGTCAGAGTTTCTTAGAATAGTCTTGATTTCTTCAGACAGCAGGGGATGCCAGTATTACTAAAACTTTAAGAAAAACTTTGTCAAAATCTCAGTTTCCTCACTCTTTCCAGTAGGATTAACTCAGGTATCAGTTTTCCCATACTCTTCAAAGACAATATTTATTGCAAAGCCTTGCATCCTGTAAACTTAGTCAAAAATAACAGCCCTGAATTACCAGCTCTGTAGTTCATAACTCAGGTTTAGTTGATGTGATCTGATGCAAACTTAGAATAGAATGTTAAATTTAATGAGGAAATATTCCCTCATATCTGCAGAGGACTTTTGAAGACAGTGGTATTGTGCCCTGGTATGATTGGTGAACAACAACCACTCCTAGATGCTTGGGATTCTGCAGATATTCTTTTCTGCAACTTACAAAGAAAGAAGGAACATAAAAACACACATTCCTTTTTTGTGCCTCAGCTGCACATATATTCCACAGGCAGCCCAGTAAACTAGGAATGCAACACCCACAGAGACTGAAACAACTGCAAAAACAGCTGAAACAAAATCAAAATAAAATTTTGGTCCCAGTAGCTAATGCTTAAAATGTCACTCTAAAATGACATAGAAGAAAGAAATCTGTCTGTACAGCCATTGGAAGGAAAATTGTTTGGGTTTTGTTTTCTGTCAAATAACTGTGTCTGACCTGGAAAAAGGATGGAAAAAGAAACTGCTCAGACCTCATCTTAGAAAGTGTGGATCCAATTCCTACCTGATTAAAACTTAGGGTGAGTGCTTATCATTGTTACAGCAACATCAGAGCACATTAATCACTGAAAGCTTGATTAATCAAGTAGTTTTATCCATGTGATTGGTATGTTTGAGGAGAAAATGAGATTTCCAAAAGCAACATATGTGGTAAAATGGCTTGTTTACACTTAGAATACAAGACAATGCTGCAATGTTTTTCTTCCTTCCACTTTTTTCTGCTATAAAGGATAAATAATTGAAGCAAATGTATGGCAAAACACTTAGATATCTTTATGTTGGCAAATTAGTTTAGGTCACAAAGCACCACACAGGAATTTAGATCACAATTAACACAGGAATCTATTGGAAGATATGGCTTTCCATTTGGAACAAAAGTGTCTTAAGTGAAATTAATTACAGTACTAGAATGGATAATTTAAGAAACAGATTTTATCCATTCTGAATTTCACTTTATATACAATTTTTGTCTTCAATACCTAGAACAGGAAATATCAGAATGCATTCTCACATAGAGATTTCAAATGTAACACTTATAACAATGCCCAATGTGCAGTTTTAGATTCAACTGTGGTTTCCTCCTGGTTAGGCGAATTCAGATGTTAAACTCTCTGGATTGCTATTAAAAATCTTATGAAAAATAAACTCTAAACTTAAAAAAATGCCAGAAATACAGTGGCTGCGGCACAGACCTCTAAAATACAACGGTTTCCGTTTTCAATATGTTTCAGCTTTACTTCACATGAACTAAATTTAAAGCTTAAATTCCCTGCTTCAAGTGTCATATGCAGTCTCACATTTGCTGAGCATTTGTCCCATTTCCCTTTTAAGCTCTGATGAATCTCTTGTGAATCTAGGATGATATAAAGTGTGTAATGAAGACAAGTAAATTGCCAGTACCTTAGAAGTTCATTTTGAGTTAATTCTGGGCAGGAACAATGCCTGGTGATCTCTTGCAGCCTATCAAATCTGTAGGACAGCCTGTCTCAAACTACAGTCACAGATCTCAGTAGCCCTGTGTTCTTCTGAGGTGGCCCATAGAAATAGAAGAGTATTTTATTTGTGCTGGCTTCATTATGGTTCATAAATTAAGGCCATTCTTCCCTGTCCTCACCACGATGAGAAAGGAATGGACCTTCCTCTCTAGGATGGGAGTAAGACAAGTATGTTTTCCCATCAGGTCCTAATTAGAGTGTGTGTCACTGCACATTTTACAGCAGATGAAAAGGGCTGACTGTGGATTGCATTTCAGAACATTTAAGAATCTCTGATTTAGATTTGCTGATAAGTATTGGATTATTTAAATATTTTGGTCATTCATGAGTAATTCTTTTTCTACTCTCTGTATGCATTTTTCCATGATCATCTTTGGGTCTCTAGTGTGCACCTGAAGTGCCTTTATAAACTATACTACACTGCCTTCAGAAAACTGGGGGGAAATTATGCACTGTTATTTCAGCAGCTATTTAACTTTGATTTAGTATCTGCATCTCAGTCTGCATTTTATATTCTTGTGAGATTTTATGTTTTGGAGTTATTTCCTGCCTTCCTGTGACAGCTATTGAAACTCTGTATGAAAAAGAAAAGCTTGCATGATGTAAAAGGAACAACAGTCTTAGTACTTTGCTCTAAAAGAGGATTTTTTAATATTATTTTCTTTTATCCTGGGACAGTTCTGATTCAGTGAAGACATTGAGGTGACACCAAAGACTAGTGAATACAGTGAAGAAATTCTTTACAGAACATTAAACCAAACTTGATTATATCTTCAGGCATGGATCTCCTGTTTATATTCTTCTCTCAATGTCTTAGTTCCAAAAAGCTCTGGATATTCAACAAAAAATATATGGACTTCATATGGCATACATCTTCACAAAGATATTTTTATTTGCTTAATGTTTATATTGACTTTGAGGACTTGAAATCATTAATAAAAATATTCATTAAATTTTTGAATAAATATTCACTAAATATTTACTAAATATTCACTGCCTGTTGGTTTGCAGAGCCCTTTATCCCAGATGCCTGTGTCGTGAAATTATTACAACAGTTGTAATTCTTGGATCCCCTTTTAATCTCAGTCAACAGGCACCCTCCTAAGCAATTTGCAACAAAGGTCTTTATGGGTCAAAATCATTAGCAATGGATAGTTTGAATGTGGCTGACCTTCTGGAGGTATTAAAATTTTAATAGAATAAAAAAAGAGTATCCTGTACTTGTTAATAATTGTGCCAAGGACTGCTGTGTGAAACATTCAGTTTATTCTTATACATATATCCAATTGCTTCCAGTTCCTGAATCTACAGGCATGTTTTGGATATCTCCAAGGATGCAGACTCCACAAGTTCTCTGGGAAACTTTTGACAGTTTTCAACCACTACAAGATAAAATTTATTTTCCTAAGTTTTAAGTGGGATTTTCTGTTTCAGTGTGTACCTGTTGCCTCTTGTCCTGGTCGCCACCAATAACAGTCTTCACCTTCTTTTTCCCTCCCTTCAGGTATTTATAAGAGCTTATCAGATCCCTCCTGAGCCTTCAGTTCTCCAGGCCCAGTTCCCTCAGGCTCCCCTTGTACAAAAGAAGCTCCAGCACACTGATCACATTGGTGGCTCATCTCTGAACTTTCTCCAGTATGTCCAGGTCTCTCCTGTACTGGAGAGGGGACACAGTGCTCTGGGTGTGGCCTCAACAGCTCAGAGAAGAAGGGCAGAATCATTTTCCTCCACTTGCTTTCACTACAGTTCCTAATGCAAGAAGACTGTAGACAAAATAAACACTATTCAACCATATAATTTGAAGACATCCATTATCTGATTTGTTGTTGCACTTTATCAAATCACTGTTATTTATGGCTTTTTTCAATCATGACTACAGATGACAGCTATGCATACTGCAAAGGGATATTCTTTCCCCAGGGCTGCCTAACCAGCTGCTGTCCTGTTCCTGCATGTGCAATTCAACATGACTGTGACCAGTTTAGAGTCACTGTCTTGCTCAGTTTTTTCCAAAGTTGAAACAGCAGTGATGTGTGACTTTTATGCCTACCACAGACAGTAAAGAGAGGCAGGTCTTTGCAGATTCATGTCCCTTGTAACTGTGATATGAAACTCACAGCTTGTCCCAAGTGCTGCAGCTTGGCCTGGGCATGCCCAGAATTGGTGTCTGCATAAGAGATCAAGTTATGCTAACACAGCACAGCCTGTAACTCTTTAGCAACTGAATCTTTTAGATACTTCAAGCAGTTTTGTCATGAGAATTAGATTTGAGAAAAGCCTACTGTGTCCTTGATGGGACAGATGTGATGCTTGCTTTTACAGGCACTCCTGCAAAAATAGTTCCACCAATTTGACAGAAGTAGAATCCAGTTTGTGACTTCATTTTTGCAACTCAGAAGTTTGCATGAAGACCCTGCAGATCCTGCAAGCTTTAAGATGCTTTCTTGTAGGCATTATGTTTTGCTAGAAACTGAACAGCAAACTAGAGAAATTAGCTGATCGTGGAAACAAAAAATTAATTCAAAGCCAATTGTTTTGAAAAAAAACAGGCTCTGTGTGTTTTCAGGTCATGGTGATCACTCTATAACTAATGTCCCAGCCAGTTCTGCAGGAGTTGGTTTGTTTTCATTTTTGAGTCAGCTATGTAAACAGTAATTCTTTATAATAGTATTTACTTGCTAGTGAGAAATACAGCCAGGTTAAACATTACATGTCTATCTTTTTTTTTTTTTTTTTTTTTTTTTTTAATGCTTTCTCTTTGTTTTAGAATTTAGTTTTGCTGGCCAAAGTTAATTTGAAAACACAAGTCAGATGGCAGGGAAGAAAACATCTCAAAGGCTCTGTAAAAAATGTATATTTCCTTATTTGCTCTCATCATATTAGGTGGTGTTTTCTACCTCAGCTTCTCAGAAAAACAAGTGCTTTTGATGGCTAAAAAATTAAGCTAAAGGAGGTACATGGGAAAGAAAAGAAACAGGAATATTGTTGTTTTCTGCAACAGCGTTTGGACAAAACCCAAAAAGCTTGATTCAGGAATTAAATATTCAGAACCAGTGCTGGAATCACATAGGTTTTGAACAGGTTCTTATTTTATATAATAAGTTGTGAGTCTGAAAAGTCAAACTGGAACATGGTTTTGGACATCGTATTTAACTATTATTTCCAAAATTGAAAGGGAAAGCAAATTGTCTTAAATAGCTATTTAAATAAGAAAACAAGTTATAAACATTCCTTTCCTGATTACCATTCTTAACTTTGTACCATAGCTACAAAGTATTGCTTGAACGGGTCAAAAAAATAATAATTGGTATTTCTGTAGGCAGATTGCAGTTTTGTTCACTGAGATAATTTCCAGGTTTACTTTCTTCAAAGATCATTTGCATTCCAAAGTCAATATTTTTGCTTGTACATTTCTTCAACAGTTTGCAAAAATGTCTAGACTTATATTTCAAATACCCTTCTTATGTTCCAGCTACATGAATAAGCACATTTTTTTGCTTAAATCTAGCATTTTCTAGCAGATTAAGCATTTAGGAATGTTAAATCTTTCACATTGTCAGTAAATCTCTCATTCATAAGTTTGTGAAACTGTAACAAAACTAATAGGAACAGCAATAATATCTCATTAATTATACAGCAAGTTATTGCAAGAAGGCAGAAGAGAAGGCCATGCTGGGTCTGACTGTCACACTGGAGCAGGGTGGCACTGGGCACCAATTAATCTATTCATTCTGGTTTAGGGTAAATTTGGGAAGAAACTTTCAAATGGGATCCCTCTAGGAAACAAATTTAAGCATTTTTTTCCCCAACTGGTTTGGAAAAATATCTTTTCTGAGAGAAGTGGGGAAAAACTGTTTATAGGCAAAGCACTTCCTAGCACAAAAAAACAAATAATATTAAACAATACAGCTTCTCCTTGATCTGAAGAGATGATAAATTAGAAGAGTTTTTTGTGGGTTGTAGCCTGGCTTATTTAGTTTGCTCTCAGTCCCTCCAGTGCTGGGAAATGTCAGAGGCCAGGCCTGGTGGGATACAGGTGCGAGCTCCTGGTGCTTTTTTGGGTTTTCAGTCTAGAGTAGGGCTAAACAGTTTTAAGAAAAAGGGAAAGAAACCACAGTCCACCGAACTTTTCTGTTTCAACTAGCCAAAAACTAACTTAGAGCAAAGGAGAGCTTTCTCCTACTGTTCACTGTAGACAGAACAGTCTGTGTGAAGGATGTGGGAGAGCAATACAGTCTTTGTATTTTGTACTTTTTTTCCCCCCTTCACTTTTGGGACCAGTTTTAAAGTTGCTGAATTCAGTATCTAACACAAACAGAACAGACAACTGGGGATGTAAGCATCATAAAGTCACACCAGGACATTCTGCAGAAGGCCACCTGCTTTTTAGCCCAAATCACAGACTGTCCTTCAGCTGCAGCTCATGCAAGGAGCTGTGCCCCCACCCTCATCTCCTGAAAATGTGCCTACAAGGACATGAAAATGTACGTGGACACAGCCCACCAAGCCCTTCTGCAGGGCCTCCAGAATGAGCACAAGGCATTCTAGGAATTTTCACCACCAGAACTGAGGCAAAGCGTGCCACTCGAGAAAGTAACTTATTCTTGGGAAATTTCATCCTTTAGGCTTGTTGTTATTCTGGACCCCCACACAGAGGCTGACTGACTGGAACATGGATCAGAAGAGCTGCTAACATCTGTCTTTGGATTGAAAGGGGAAAGCCTGATTTTCTGGCTTCAGCCTTCTTGAAGAGGAGTTTCAACAATGGGTTTTAAAGGCAGAGCCAGCAATGATGGGAGCAATGACGTGATTAGAATGGTAACTCAGTTAAATCACACTGATTGAAATAAATTTTGAAATAAAGAAACAAGCAGTACTGACACTGTAAGGAAGACTTTCACCTGAGTTTCTGTTGTCAAGATGGAAAAGCCCTGTGACACCAGCCTAGTTAATAATATTCAGGAAAAACCAAAACCCCTATGTGTTGTTATCATGGACACAAGGCAACAAAAAATGACCCTGACCAAACTCAAGGCACACAGTTCTCACTCATTGCCTGTGTTCTTTCCAGCCTTTTTAATTTAAACTCTTGTTTCCTTCTCATCTTTCCACTTTTATTTTCTTTTTTACTCAGAGAAAGGTGTAAATGCTCAGATTGTGCACTGAATTAGTCTCCAAATTCTTATCACCATCTCCCATAATATCTGGCCTTCCACAAGGAACAGTTATTTTAAGAAATTTCCCTTTGTTTCTACTTCATTCCTCACATCACACTGTCTAAATTGGTTTCCTCAGTCTGGTCTCCATTTCTCTTTTTTCCTATCTTAGAGACTATAAGCACTTCAGGGCAAGGAATGTATCTTATATCACATTTGTAATATGGTATTTACATTTACAGCTGCCTATAAAGGACTTTTGAGTAACAGGAGCAAAATCATTCAATCCCTAAAGAGTCAAAATCTTTCCTTCCCACATGAATTTTACTTGGGGTAAGTCAGAAAAAGGTAATGGTTACTAATGTAGTAGTAGTAGTAGTAGTAGTAGTAGTAGTAGTAGTAGAAGTAGTAATAGTAGTAATAGTAGTAGTAATGGTTTAGTAAATTGATAGTTTATTAACACAGAAATTCTGAAATCTCTTCTGCAAAGTTAAAAAAATCTGCCTAATTTATGCAAAATATAGTGAAGAAGGAAATTATTCTCAAACACTGCTTTAGTAGGTCAAAGTAAAGTATTCCTCATCTGGATTTTAAAGCTCTTGAATAAGATCAAGATCTCAGGGGACTCACTCTGTAAGGGAAATATCAGTTTTCATGAAGATTGTCTTCCAATTAAAATTATATGCACATACCTTCATGTTAAGGGACATATGGTCTTGTAAAAAAATCTGTATTTTAAGATCAAAGTATCTTTCCAACCTGACTATACACACACACATACAGACACATGTATCTCCACAGTTCAGGGGTTTTTTTTCCAAAGTTTATTCATAGAAATTTCAGACTTGCCATTTATTTTCTGAGGTTTCTGTGGTTATTGTTCTCAGAGGTACCAATACAGCAATGAAGTGGAGGAACACATAGCTCATGTTTTCTATCTGTGGGCTTAAAAAATCCAGACTTCTGTAGATTTTTCAAGCATTGGTTACTTTACAATTTCCTTCCTCCTCTTCCATTTTCAGCCTTTGTCTAGATTGTATGCATGCCAGACATAATTTTCAACAAAGAAATATTGAAATAGGAAATACTTCACAGTATTCTCTTGATGTTGAGTCTGCAAATTCTGTGGTGCAAATCTTACACTTCAAAGATATGCTCAAACAGTAGGAGCCATTAGGGAGGACAGCAATACTGCAGACTGGAAGCTGAACCTACACCATTCACTGCTTGTATGAGGACCATGACAATGTTGCATGCAAAAAAAGTCAGCCTTGAGGAACTACAAGATGCAAGAAATCAACTCCAATGAGAACAACAGTTGTCTGATGTGCAAAAATGGAACAAAGAGACTGGAAAAAAAATTTGGTAATTCATTGCCAGAAGGAATTGTCTAATCCTGGCTATGAGAAAAAACTCACATCTGAATCAAAAGAAAGAATAAGGGTCTAATTCCTTCTGACATAAAACTGTGTGCTGCCTAGACAATTTTTCAGTATTCCTGGGCTATGAGACTTAGCCTTACTTTAATGGAAAGAAGAATGAGGGCTTCATAATCCATGTAAAATCAGAGAGAAAAACTTGAAGAGAAACATTTTAATGTGTCTATTATTATAAAAGGTCATGCTTATACCCATATTGATTTACTGAGGATTATTCTTTTTCTTTTGCTAATTTTACCTTTAGGTAGGGTTCTACTGGCATTCATTTTAAAACACAATTATTATGAGGAATATAAAAAAATTATTTTCAAACCTTGCTCTATGCCATCATTGGCTCAGTTCAATCTGAGCTCAGAAGAATTTCTGGAGGCTGAAAGGCTCCTTGTGGGGGATATGTGTACAAGAGCAGACTTGACAAACACTCACAGCTTTTCTTGTGTAATAATGCAATAAATGAAAAACAGAACATTTTTTCCATTTTTTAAAATGCCAATTCTACTATATAAATTATAATGACTGCAAAGGAAGCGTATGTTTTTGTTTAATATCAGAAGTTTATATTAAAGTGCAAAAGGAAAGGAATAAGTGATTTGTAGTTTGAAGGATGAGGATTAGAGCTTGGAAACTGTCTTACCTTGAAATTAGGTTTTGATGATTGCTGAGATCTTCATTGTGCTGACAGGATAAATAATATCTGACCTTGGTGGGATCCTCCATTATTCACAATTTTTCACCTTTTAATTTTAAATTTTTTAAAGTTCTTTGATAGAAAGAAAGGCAAATTTTGTTTGTTATGAATCAATTATCTAGTCTTTATTATCTGGAAATCAAAAATGCCCTGCTTGTATCTTTACAGTAGAAACATACTGTATATGGCACATCAAACTGCTGTGGACTTTACTCTTTTTCACCATTCCTTGAAAAATGACAGGACTGAAAAATTGCTTGTCAATTTTTTTCTGGTACTGATCTGTGGATCAATATATGAAATTGTGGACATCAGACAAACTTACATAGCCAATTCCTGATTAAATGTTTGATTTAAATTACTCTATTTATCAATTTACTTTTTTCCTGGTCTCAGATGTTAATTATAAAGCTTCAGCTTCAGCAGCATTACTGGGGAGGTGACAAAGGAGAGAAGCAAGAACAGAAATGCATTTGCAAGGATTGTTGGAAGTCAGATGCCTACACTAAGCTCAGCATCCTGTCTCTGACACAGACCAGTAACAAAAACCCAGAGGAGGGAATGAGCAGGACAAGGATGTGCTGGTGGTACCACACAGTGTTGCTGACCCTAAAGGTAATATTTTTGAAGCAATGGAATGTTGTAGGCACCAACAAATTTCCATACATTTCTCTAGTCACTTTAAAATTTTACAAACAAAGATGTGGAAAAAAATTTCTTTGTGTTTGTTGGGAAGCTTCTATTTCCTGATTTCATCTCATGCTACCTAGTCTATGCTACAGGATAAGGCAGAGAACTGCCCTAAGACTAAGCCCTAAGACTTCTCTTTTCTAACAATAGCTCTGGTTCATGGGAATTAGAAAAAAGGCAGCGCTAAAAATTGCATTTCTTATTTGTTAGGAGCCAGATCCAAAACCCACTGAAGAAATTTCAGTGGTGAGCTTATCTTTCCTGGTGATACCTCATATAATCCAAGGTCTACCTTTTCATGGCTGTGTTCCATCATTGGCTGTAAATATTTGGAAAACATAAGTCTGAACTCCACTTCTTGATAATTGAGGGAAAGTGATGAGAAACAGACACAGCTTCAGTGATTACTTTAGTGATCTCTGTCTGTGATAGGACACATTTACTTCACAGAAGAGTGAATAATAAATTAGCCTGCTTCTTGGTATATTTTTCTACATTTTCATTGATTTCATTGATTTTTACCCATATGCTCCTCTGATAACACTACATAAATACACATTTGGCAGTGCAAAAAAAACCCCTAAATTTTAGAAAGTCAAAAGCCTTTGTAAGAGATGTATAAGCAGAACTCTTCTGAGGCTTTCAATAGAATAATGCATTTGATCTGCAACAAGAAATTATTTCTATTAATTGATGTGTTTACTGCACAAAAGTGCCTTAGACTCCACAAAGCTTTGGTATTTTTTGGTATTTTTTGACAAGAGAAGAGTAGAATCTTACCTACTAAAATCAAGTTTAATAATATATCCTAGAATGATATTTCCCTTCTACATCACACTGATTTCTCGTCGTCATAACATCTGATACATCTGGGCCTTTCTTCTCTTATATGGTTTCTACTGGAGAAGATCCTAGTTTACAGAATAAATTCTTGTTTGCAAGCTTAAATGCATGACCTTAATTTGCATTCTTGAATTCCTTATTATTATTATTATTATTATTATTATTATTATTATTATTATCTCAGTCCTTGCAGCATTCAGCATACAAAGGAATTAGAACAAAACAAAACAAAACAGAACAAAGCTATAAGTAATGGACTAAATTAAATTTGGCATTCAGAATTTCCCTGCTGTATGGATTCCCTGATGTCTTATTAAGTTCTTATCAACTCTATTAATTGGTCCTGTCTTGTTCTATCTAGCTGCCTCTTTCCACAATGCCAAAATCAAGTCTTGAATGTCTAACCCCCTAAACCCTTCCCTCAGTAGAATCCAATCTGACCACTTAATTCCAGACAGACATGTACAAAAATGCATCAGGCAGACTGAGTTTTATTTTATCAGGAAAATTAACAGAAATGGGATAAGCAGGCAGCAATAAGAGCTCTTTTGAACTATAAGAACCAGAGAGAGTTTGAATTTATGAAGCAATCCATTAAGTAAGTTTCTCACTACATTACTATCTAGTCCTTCTTCAAAGCTAGTTTAAAATGTCTGAATCTATAGATCTTCCATTACTTCCCTTAATATACTGATCCTTGACATAATATATCTCACTGATAGGAATTTACTCCATCTTAATTTCATCAAATTATTCATAGTTATATTCCCCTGTGCTGCCATAAATAATTTTTCTTCATCCTTGGGGTGAAATGTCACCCCTCAGAAATGATAAGAGTTTTGCTGTTGTGAGGCCAGAATTTCACCCTTGGTTTTGCATGCTTGAGATACTTTAGAATGTTATAATAAGTTATCATTTATGTAGGCCATAAATATATATCTGTTTTAATCAATCATGGAGAGAGCTTACAAGAGGTATGAAGATTGAAATATGAAGTCAGAGTACCTCATTGGCAAGGCAAAAGTATTCATCTAATAAACTGTCAAGCATGATTAAACAGGTTAGAAAAGAAAGACCACCTGGCAGGCAGAGGGTAAGAAAATGCTGAATATTGATTGAAAAATATGCATATCAGAGAATAATTATTTCCTGGTGTATATGAAAATGTTCCCTTTGTTTGAAATGTCTTTGTCCTTCTATAGGAAGCTTGTGGAGTAGGAGGAAAAAAAAAAGAAAATGATTGGGAAGGAAGCAAGGGGGAAGGTGTTAAGAAGCAGAATGGAAGCACAAATGGGAAGGGAAGGGAAGGGAAGGGAAGGGAAGGGAAGGGAAGGGAAGGGAAGGGAAGGGAAGGGAAGGGAAGGGAAGGGAAGGGAAGGGAAGGGAAGGGAAGGGAAGGGAAGGGAAGGGAAGGGAAGGGAAGGGAAGGGAAGGGAAGGGAAGGGAAGGGAAGGGAAGGGAAGGGAAGGGAAGGGAAGGGAAGGGAAGGGAAGGGAAGGGAAGGGAAGGGAAGGGAAGGGAAGGGAAGGGAAGGGATTTCCATGAATTTGTTTCCACATCTTTCTCCTAGTGTTAGGACACATGAGTATCATTCTATTATATTTTCCTTTTCTCTTCTCCGTATCACAACATTAATAATAACAACAGTAATTATTTCTACAGCATGAAATAATACTGTGGTACCATGAAGTGGAACATATAATGTGAAAAACAAATAAAAAGACAGCTGTTTATGATTTTCTCATTTTTATTTTTCAGATTTCTCTTTTGACATTACCACTATTGTTGACTTTTGTCACAGTGTTGGCTTCATTTATTAGCCTTTTACTGTTGTACAGGTAAGTAGGATCTAAGTAGACCAATATAAATTGAAAAATCCAAGCCATGCTTTTTATGCAGCACTCTTTCATGGAACTTTCAATTTCTTGATTAAGACTGCCAAGAAAGTCTTACAAAAAAGTGAATGCTTCTGCACTGAAGTCTCTATAATTATGGACTGAATGATCCATTATTTTTTTAACTTTATGTTGTTTCCTTTCTTGTTTCCTGCACTACAGAAAAAACTATTACAGTGATAGACAGCACAGATGAATATTTTATTCACATCTGGAAGACTTTCCTACAGGATAATGATGATACGACATCAAAAAAAGAGTGTTTTAGCAGAATGATGGGGTGGCTTTGCCTCTAAAAGATTTGGAATTAAACTTTGTGATTTTGGTGTTATTTTGTTTTCATTGTGCAGCAGAAACCTACACAGGATATTTATATAACATGCTGCACTGATTACTTTATGTGAGTATTTCCAAACTCTTCTAAGACTCGTGTACACCAGGTATACCTTGGGCTGAGTAAAAGCTGTCTGGGAGACAGAGCCTGAAAGGAGTTACACTCAATTGGCTGCTGGTCACAGGTGGAGCTCCCTGGAGCTCAGTACTGGGACCAGTTCTCTCTAATATCAATGGACTGGAAGAGGGGTTTGGGGGCAGCCTTGGTCAGTTTGCAGGGGACATCAAGTTGGATGGTGGTATCAATCTGCAGGAGGGTAGGAAAGTTCTGCAGAAGAATCTGGCCATGCTGAATTGATGGGCTGAGGCAAAATGTATGAGGTTGAACAAGGCCAGGTGCTGAGTCCTGTGCTTGGGTCACAACAACCCCCTGCAGCTCTACAGCCTTGGAGCAGAGAGGCTGGAAAACTTCCATGTTTCAGAGGAAAAGCACCTGGGGGTGCTGGCCAAAAGCAGCTGAACTTGAGCCAGCTGTGCCCAGGTGGCCAAGGGCATCCTGGCTTGTGCTGGAAACAGCATGGCAAGTAGGCAAGGGATTGTTGCCTGTGCCCACACTGGTGAGGCTACAACTTGAGGTCTGTGTTTTTAGGCCCCTCATTACAAATAAAGCCATTGAAATGTTGGAGGGTGTCTAGAAAAGAGCAATGAAATTGGTGAAGGGTCTGGAGCAGATCTGGAAGGCTCTTATGAGGAGCAGCTGAGGAAACTGGGGTTGTTTAGGCTGGAGAAAAGGAGGCTCAGGAGAGACCTTATCACTCTCTACAACTGCCTGAAAGGAGGGCATGGCAAGGTGGAGGTCGACCTTTCTCATAAGGAGCAAGCTATCAAACATGAGGAAACAGCTTCAACTCATTCCAAAGTAGGTTTAGATTGCACATTAGGGAAAAATTCTTCACTGAAAGGATTGTCAAATATCAGAAGAGGCTCAGGGAAGTGGTTGACATCCTGGAGTTATTATAAAGACATGTAGATATGGCATCTAGGGACATGGTTTAGTGTTTAATAGTTGCACTATAGAGGACTTTGGAGGTCCTTTCCAAACTAAATTATTCTGTGATCCTAATCTCTGTTTTCCAGTTGTGAAATTATTTATTGTTGAAAAAAATTGACATAATAAGGCTAAATATGCCATCATTCAATATTAAATGCTGTAAAGAATCAAAGTTGCACCAACCTTCCTAAGTTAGCCAGACATTCTAGAATTACTGACAGCCCTTTTCATCATGGAAATGGATATTCTTGAAACCGATGCATAGTTTTCATTCTATACTTTTTATTAGTCTCATTTTCCTTTCCCTGTGTACAGAAACTACTTTTGAAAGGCACAGGCATTAGAACAGACGACTGAATTGTTCAGATACTGCCTGGCTTAGGAAGCCAAACCCATCTAGTTTGTATTTTGTGTGTGGGCATTTAGAATTCTAGTAACTATGTGAAGTCCCAGATGAGATCTTCATAACTGAGATATTTTACAAAAAATATATTAAAGTTAAAATATAGACAAGTAAATGAATCATAAAATTTCATTGCACTTCCCCACATTTTTTTCATAAATATAATAGAAATAGATTACTAAAAATGAAGAAAGATGAAACAGATTAAAATAACGATACACCAAAAACTACCATTTGTTCCAAGTTCTATTGAACCAGGCCTCTTTCAAATATCATTCAAAATAAAAAAACAGCAAAAAAGACAATCAAAAGTGATTTAATATTTCATGATGTTAAGACTTAAGTTAACATTAGCAATTAAAATGAAAACTATATACCAGAGATGTAGGACCAAATATTTTGTAATGGAAGAAAAAAGCATGAGGAAATTCATCTGCAAAATGTAGAATATTTCTACATAAAAATTTCTTGTGTGTCAAATTGAATGAAGCAAGGAGGAAAATACTGCAATATCTCAGACCTATGCCTTGTGCTGTATTCCCAGAATATTTTATGTGTCATTCATTTTCTTAGCCATGACCAATACCAATATACTTGCAAGCTGGCTTGATAAACACAATTTGTCACCAAGCTACATCTTTGTTTATTATCCTATCAAAAGGGCCTGGAAGGGACAGTTATAATTTTCACAGTAAAATGTGTGTGAAAGGTTAGAAAATCAAATTTTCAACAGTTTTACCATATAAATTTCATTTTGAAGTCTAGGTGTGGAAGTTTTAATAAAAATTATTAGGGAAAATATTTTACTGTTGTTTCGATTTATCAGTTTTCATCAGAGATTTTGCTAGAACTTTTTCTCAGCCTAATTTTCAGGTTGCAACTAAACAGACTGCAAATTTCTTCCCCTTCCCTCTTGTAATTGGCAGTATAATAGATGATGTTACTGAACTGAAAGAAATCAAAAATATTCATAGCTCAAAACAGCTGCTGAGCGTCCTTAGTTCTATGTAAGGCAAGTCAAACTTGTTTTGAACAAAATCTTCACAAAGGACCTTTTAATGAAATGAAAGAAATTTTTTATTGAGCCCTTTATGCCAGACTTTCATTATTCTGTTGAAACACATATTATTGTTCTCATCTATCTCACATCAAGCAGAGATAAGGATGGATTTGCCTACAAGATCTTGCTGTAGTTCTTAGCCACAATCTCAAAACTATCAAATGACAATGCACAGCTATGTGCATTTAGTTTTGTAAAATTAGGCCAACAAATGTCTGTTGTACTACACTTTGATAGGCAAAAAAAGCCTAAAACCACTTGTCTAAACCTTGAAAATGTCATTCATCATCATGATATTAGCATGTAGGGCAAAATTCACTTAAATTTTCATGGGATTTGGAGCCACTCATCTTCATCACCACTCTCTCCCTGGCAATACAATTTTGGATACAGCTTGTGTAAATCAGTCACATGGTTTTATGTTTCTTAGTGTTTTACCAGGTATGCAACTGATTGTCTGAATTAACTCCTCTTTTCAATATATTTCTCAATGGACAGTGAGATCAGAGTCACTCTGTGACTGCTGGTGACAAGGTACAATGCAAAAGGCTTTCTTTTGCAAGGATGAAGTGGAATATAATTACAGAGGGTAAGGTTTTTCAGCCAAGAGATGACATGAGTCAGAAGCACGTGGAAAATATGTCACCTCCAGGTACACTTGAGAGAAAGAGGAAGTGGTTTAAGTCATTGCAGGCAGCACTGTGTTCTTTAAATCATTAAAGAATCTCTAGTTTTCTATGGTATTGGACACATATGACCTGCACTTGTGTTTCTGCATCTAAGAGCACTTTTCGTCCTAGCCAGGGGAAAACACTTATTAAGGATCAATATAAAAGTGTCTAATCCTTCAAATACATGTGTTAATCACTAAGAAGGCTAAGAAGGAGTTGTTTGTATCACCCTTTCACTGGATTTGCTGCCATAGCCATATTTCACTACCCCTGCCAGGAATGTTCTTCCACTATCAGGAACAGCATCTCTTCCTAAATCTTGCTTTCCCTCTGTGGTGTGTGCAGGGCTGCAAAGTTTTTGCATGGCAGCAACAATCTGTCTATTTAGATCCTACTAATGCTGTCATGCACCCAGCAGAGATTTCTGCCACTGTACCTTATAGCCATGAAAGTTTTGCATCTGGCCTGGCAGCCACAATGCCTGTTCTTCTGTCTTTCCCTCCTCTGCCTTTTGGGCCACAAATGGCAAGGATGGCAGTGAGCAGGGCCACAGGTGAGGAGTCAGTGCTAGCAGAAGTTATCCCTAGCAGCCTTAGAGACATGCCCTAGCAACTTTAGAGATAGCCTTGCACACTGAGGAGTTTTCCTCCATCATCCCAGGTCTCAGCCCCTCAGTCCTAGTGTAACCCCATGCACTTCTCTTGTGCCAGCTGTCACAGCCCTGCTGACACCATGACCCTGTCCACAAAGCCTTTCTGTGAACACCAGAGACCACGTACTGAAACAGGATTCACTGTTTCTTTGATTTATTAGACAGTTCCCATAGGCACTAAGAAGACCTGCTGCTGTTTAGGGTGTGGTGCAAAGTGTGGACCAAGCTGAAGTTCACCACAGTTGAAAAGATAAAATATTTATAGTAGAACTGGGGAAAAACCAAAACAAAATGTGAGTTTTGCACATCTTTGTTAAAGATGTGATGTTATTTTCCATGAGTTATGTATCGTATTATATGTATTATGAGTTTATTTATTTTTTATTTATTTTTATTTATTTTATTTATGAGTTTATTTTATTTATTTTTGCCTTTATACACCAGAACTCTTATTTGTAGCTGCCACTTGAGACAGGCTTTACAGTGAAAAAGATAGAACTCTATTTTTACCCTAGCGCCCTCAAACTATTATTCTAATTCTATATTTATTTTTCATAAATAAATATGGTGCTGAGGCAAGAGCGAGATCTGCTATGAGAACATGTGAGGACATATTTCTCTTATAAGGAATGGAATGCTTTATAGAAATACTTATTCTTTCTAGCTCAAAGGGAGAGTTGGGAGGCAGGAACCCACTCTACATAATAAACAGGCTACAGAGACCTGGCAGTGAAAAGTTGAAAGAAACTGTCCTAGGAAAAGGAAAGTCAAGAAAAGCCTAAATGTTGAATAGTAAAAAGAGGAAACCAACAGGAATGAGGGTCACAGGGAAGGACACTGAGGTATGAACCTGAATTACTTTGTGAGTGTTGATATCACAGCACTTGCCCTTTATTCATAACACTGTAGATTTAGCTCATCCCTAGGATACAGTGTTTTTCCATACAACTCATTTGTTTTAAGATTTCATAGTCTCCCCTCTAGTGTGAGAGGCAATGAGTGGAAATATTTTACAGGATTACTGTGCCCAGTTAAACAACTCTTGGTTTTCAATTTACTGGCTGTTCTTCTGAGAGGTGTAAAGCAGTACCTCTGTATTAGATCCTGAAAAGCCCTTTGGTTGATAGTATATAAATCCAAAATACTATATTATTTTAAAGCATGTTAAGACTGGAACCCAGAAGGATGAATACATTTTTGTTTTTTATTTTCAGTGGAAAAGAAACTGAAGCTGAAAATAAAATATGGTTCCTGGATAGCCAGCTACTGTATACAGAGGATGAGGAAACTAAATGGAACCCATTCACAGCAGGTTAAAGCTGGCCACAGGAGCAGCTGACATTGGAACTTTACTAGAGAGACCATGTTGCTGTGAGTTTATTCAGCTTCATGAACAGCAGAAACAAACAGAGCACTGGGTTTTAATTTTAGGGTATATTTGTACCCTACTGAACTTAAGACCCCAATGACGTCTGTCTCCTGTAACTGGCACCTTTTAAACAAAAACTTATAAAAGCTGATTCAGCACTGAGAAGGTGCACCATACAGCATGCATGTTGTCTTCATTTAAGCTATCAAAAAGCACTGCTTTCAAGGTGGATATAGCCTTATTTATATCTCTTTTCATTGCATTTCAAATAACTCAGCTTTGAAAGTAAGAGGTTCTCTCCTGTGATGGCAGTCTAAAGATAGACTGGCTAAATTCTCCAGCTCCCTTAGCACTGTACCCCTGCAAAGGGATAGCACACAGCTCTGGTGAGAACTTGGTGCATGGTTATAGTATTTTTAAACCATGTTAAAGCAGAGAGTGAGTGTTGAGCCTGTGTCAGATGAATACTTTAATCCAGTAAATGATAATTACATTTTTTCCTAAGAGTGCTACCCTTCCTTGGTTATTACAAGGAGTCAGAATGAGGACTCCAAGCAAGAGCCTGGCAGTACTGAAGAGTCAAATTGAAGTAAATCTCCTTTTCAAGTGTTTACAAAATTCAAATTGTTTTGAATCCTTAATTTGAAAAGTATTTCTTAAGTAGTCAGTCTCTTGTAGTTTCTGATGTTATTAATTCCAAACTTGCTGCTTTTGGCTGCTAGGCAGCTAAGTGGTCCATGCAAGGGCAGCCTGTCTCATGCAAGTTCTTTGTGTATTTGTCCTCTTCTACAGACTAATCACAGAACATGAATGTAGCCATGCTTCTCTGGGGACAATTACTGATGATCCCCCCTGTTCATTCACCATCTCTGTCCTGTCACCAGGCATAGTCCCAGAGGACAGGTCTCCATGGCTCAAATACACGTCTGCCTTTTCCTGCAGTGCCTCTCCTTGTCCTGAACCCATGTGGGAGCCAGCCCAGGTCAGGCAACCATTACTGAAGAAGATCTGTACCCCAACCCTAGGCCTTGGCAGGCATTTGTTGGAGTTGTAGCCATCCCAGAAGAAAAAGTTCCAAGGAGTTATGGGATTGCCCATGTTAATGCCTCATACATATTCCCAACCCTCATTTTCCAGGTGACCATCACACTCCCAGTCCCTGGAATGTTCTCCCTTCCTTGTGTCCCCATTGTCCCTCATTTGACACAGTGTCCCACCCAGCCCACCCCACTGGACCCTGCCTTCCCTTACCCCTCCTCTGCACCACTTTCCCCTATATCCATTGCACCCTAACCTCGACTCCACCCCTTTGCTGATCCACATTTATACCCTGGACCTCCTTCATCTTGGTCAACTCCTACGAAGGCCTTGTCCCCTTGGTTAGTGTGTTCAGATTTTGGGCCTTGTCCCACATTTATTTTCACTGTTATTAAAGTATTTTATGTTGCTAGTCGTGGTTGTTGCACTGCTCTTCTTTTATTTTTGCCATGATTGCCCTAATGTCAGAGGAGCCCTAAAAAGTGCTGGTGGGGATCCCCCTCACCCCACACAGACCCACAGGATGCAACCACATCACTTGTGATGCATTTCTTTGCTTGAGAGCAGATGAATCTCCCTTTTAAGCAAACCTTTTAGGTGGCATTTCAGGCTATTTGGTTTAATTGGGTTTTGTTACTCAAAGGAATGGCAAGAAACTTATAAGCAGTTTATAAACATAAATAAGCCATGCATAGTTAGCAGGAGTCATAGCTATATCCAAAAACTGATGGTAATGACTCAAGCAAAATTTCTTTTCTATAATGAATTCTTAGCGTTATTAATACAGAAGTAAAATAAAAAATTGCTAAACAGAGGAGTTATTTAAAGTCAGAAGAGTTACCCTAAAGCCAAAGTGGTATGTTTTTGGATGGGGGAACCACATGAACTCCTAAGAGAAGCTGAGGTTCCCTTTTTAGTTATGATCTTGATGAGAGAGCATTTACACAGACAGAAATGTAAGAAACTCAATATATGCAAAAGGATCAAGTGTTATTGTTGCATATAATCCCATCTTTTCCATTGATTGTCTGAAAATATGAACTTGCTTTTTCACAGTGGCCACCTTCAAGCTCAGAAAAAAACTATACCTTGTGCCTGGTGTACCACATCTTCTTACAGGAAAAAAAAAATTCAATCAATTACTATTTTTGGTCCATGCCAAAATTAATGTTGTCCACATGAAAAATCTCCTCTCCACAATTCTTTCAGAGATACCTCAATACAGGATATTGTCAGACTACATAGAGACAATAAACTTCATCAGCTGAAATAGAGTATAAATGTACTGAAAAATATTTTTGAGATGGGAATAAGATAAATCATTGCTTTAGACATGGGTTATTCCAACAAGGCCCAGGCAGGATAGTGCTTTTGTTTAGAAATATTCAAACATCCATTTTCCCAAATGAACTATTTACTGTCTCACACAGCAAGCACATTTTTCTGTTCATCTAGTGTTCATTAGTTAATTGCAATTTCCTTTTCTTATTCATTATTCATCTATACTTCACTTTTATTTGATGGGAATTTCCCCACCAGAGACTGATCATTCATTTCAGTCTTAGATAATCCAAGTTAATGCTGTGTTGGTTAATTGTAATTATTCTGGTATGTCACATGCTATTTTTCCTGAATGAATGAATTTAGTGATTATAATCTGAACAAAGGTTTAAAGAGGTCAGCAGAGTTTGAGTTTCCCAGGAACATGCATTCATTTAATGAGCAGTTAAAGATAAAAATTGCATCCTGAGGATGCTGACATCACTTTCTCAATGGTCCATGTGGGAAGAGGCAGGTCTGTTTCATTCTGGCACCTTGAATGAAAAAATCATTAACACACAAATGTTTGTGGACCTTGAAACAGATGGATTACATGGTTTTTTGATCAGGCTAAAATTTCTCACTGAAGCAAAGCAAAGGATGCCAGGCTGTATAAAGCTGCTTTAAATTATTATATCACAAGTTCAAGGCTATTAAACAATTTAGTTTCCTAATTTCATATCATTTGATTATTTAACTTAGAAGCTTGACTTCTGAACTGCATTGGATAACTTTTATATGACCTGATTACAGTGATATGGTGAAAATCTTTGCTTCTAGCTGGGGATTTCCTTTTCACCTAAGTTATCTCTTTTTCTGAAAGCTAGACATGCTGTTCAGAACCTCAGTAGAGTAACCAAAATTATCCTGTGGTATCTGCCACTGTATTCTGTATGTGCTTTACCTGTTTAGTAACCTATAAACCTCAGAACTGGAAATAGATGCAAAAGTGACCACACACTCAGCCCCATCATTTTCTAGGCACTTCTGGAATATATTGGCAGGTGATCTTTGTTCAGTGTTTAGTAGAGAAATAGCATATTTCAATTTCTTTTTTCTTTTACATCTACTAACGTAACTGTAGACTTCTGAACCTTTATCTTTGCAGAGTATTTCTAAGCTTATGGCTGAAGTCCCCTTTACATCTGAAACAATTTAATCTTTAGCACATTCTAAGCTTTCTCCACATAAGAATAATGTAATTATTTTAATTAACAACAGAACAAAAAATTTCTTTAGTTAATCTATGTTGCTGTCTTCCCAAAATCTACTGCATAGCCTTTCCAGGAGTGAGAATGGACTAGAAAAAAAAGAGATACTGACAGGTTATGTTGGACTGTTTGCTTCTTTCTTTAGCTGTGTGTCAACACAGAAAGAAGGGTTACTGCCACAGATAAATATTATTTTACATTTTTTCCAGGATAACTTTCTTAAATGGTCTGTGAATAACTTCTGGATTCTCAATATGACACAAGGTTTCTGGGAAATGACAGTCACACCTTTACATGCAGGAAGCAAGGAAGTCAACAAACACAATGATGTAAAGAAAAAAAATACATGCCCAAAATGTAACTTAATTTTTTTCTGTAAAAAGAAAAAAGGTGACAACTGTGCAAAAATATTTTACACGGGGTTTATGAAAAGGTTAGACTATTGCTCAAATAAAATAGTTAAAAAAAAAACTTTAGGACACACTGAAGATGAGAAGAAATTGCCACTCTTTCAGACTTTTTTCTATACTAACTCACACAAATTGCTGAAGATATTTAGTTACCTTGCAAAAGTTTTTTTCCCCTTACAAAGCTCTCATCTCTGAATTTTCACACACACAAATCATCCACAGGGTTCTCAGAATTTTGCAGTAATACTCAAGTGTTCCAAAAGATCTGTGAGTTATCTATTTTTCGTGTAAGTTTTTAAAAATCTATTTATGTTATCTCTGATAACATGTTTTCACTAGGTAAAAAACCCTAAGCTTTTCCTTTCTATGTTGTCCTTTAATTTTCCAATAGTTCTAATTATGCCCAGTAAAAGCTGGATGAATGGTGAAAATCACACGTTAAATTATTGGCCTGAGGTTTAGATGTGTGATTTTCTCTGATTTTTATGGGTTTTTTTCCTGGAACTCCAAGATTTAACATAATTTCCATGTTTTTCTGTATTTTGAGTTAGATTTTTTTTTCTGTTCAAAGGATTATTCTATTGGTGAAACATAATAGCTAACAAAAAAACTCTAAATATAAATCATCATTGCTCAGCCCCAGACATTTAATAAAAGTTTAATGCTGATGTTCAATATTTCTGTGCATAACAAAATTTCCAGACAGTGCTGTCCTTCCTCATCTTTCTTCCTAAGGAAAGAAATTATGTTCTTTGACCAGAAAACTAATGCCATCATCTCAAAGTCTTCTTTTAAAATTATAGTCTGGCAACAGCCCTCAATTTCTAGAATAAGTGGTTTTCAAACTGCAGCCTAGGGTCCCTGGGGAAATCCCTTGGACCACAAGTGATCCACAGAAGGTGACTAATAAAACAATGCCTACAGAAAGCTTACCTTCACTAATCTGAGACCTGCTTCCTCAAAGGATATTTAGGGTGTGCTTCTTCTGAACAAAAACTGTAGCTAGGCAGTGTAAACTGTTTCTAAATAAAGTTACAGGACAAAACACATTCATTGTTTATTTTACAATATATTCACCTAAGTATCCCTATATAAAGTACATTAGCAAGAAAACACAGAAAGAAAAAAAACCACACTGTAAATGAAGAATACATTAAATTTTCAGTTAAGAGTGGATTGAGCCTTACTGGTCAATGCTTATGATGCTGATCTATGGAGGTGATGAATTCAAAGACAGCCTTTGCAGAATACCTTTCCTAACTAAGTGCAAAGCCTGGGGTCATTTGACCAATATCTGGCTATGTGTAAATAAAATTTTGGATCTTGAAGAGAGAATCCAAATCCAGAAATTAATCTGCATATGGGTTCATAAATTAAAGCCACATGACAAAAATTCTAAAATTCTAAATTATATTTAAAAAAAAATTAATCCCACAAAGAATTTCAATGTGTACCCTCTGTGTTTCAGTACTTACAATGCTTCCAGAAGCTAATCTGAGCACTTCCAGAAACTCAGTGTTATAAACTGACTGAATTTTAGTCACAGATGACTTAACTTTTGTCATCCCTTGGCATGATCCTGTTACCACAGAGACAATCAATTTGAATCAATGCAGTCTGAACAATGGAGTAAATGGAAAACTCTTCACAGCAAGAAATATTCAATTTCATTCCTGAGCAAAGACAACTCAGATTGTCTATTCTGTCTGCCAAGCAAGACAATTCCATTGTTCAGGCTGTAACAGACATTGTGGCAAAGGACATGAAAACTCTTTTTGTTTCCAGCAAAGCTAGGGCACAGCACTCTGAATCATAAATCTCAATAACTATTTTAAATTAGGTCTTGTCAAACTTGGAACATAATATTTGCAATGGCTTGGTCACATCTCTTCACTCCTATTGTCAGAAACCAAGTATCTGCATTGTAATATTTCTGTGCAAAGCTGCCACAAGAACAGAGAATAATGTATTAATAACATTGAATAAAAAAACAAAAATAATTATCTTTTCTTAGGGCCTGACCTATATTCTTTCTCCATTAAAAAAAAAAAAAAAAGAATCCCTGCTTTTATCTTCTTTCCCCTTCTAGTTTTGTTCTTTCACCTATTTCCAAGAGAAATTGTAGTTAGATAAGCCACTATTTGCTCCATCCTTAAGCACAAATATGTAACAATATTATTTATGGGTAACAAAACCACAAAACATATCAATGAGCAAGGATTGCATTTTTTTCATAATTACTTCACTATTTATAAAATTCGTGGCAGTTATTCATTTCTTTTCCGCAATTCAAAGTCTTAGACTCTATAACTCTATCACTCTTCAACACCAAATGATTTTTTCAGTCAATGGACAAAATAATATTGCTTTGGAGCATTAAAGAAAATTGGTGTGAAAACTTTTCTGAGTTATGTTTCACAGATCTTGCAAAAAGACTTGAATGCTGAAAACACTTTTTTTTTTCTTTTTTGCAAAACTCTAAATTTTCCTCAGATATGTAAATATACCAGTTAAACTCCATTGCACATTTTTGTTCAGTTTGCCTTAGTTTTGAAAGCAGATTTTCTTATGTAAAGGCAACCACAATGCTGAAATAATTAAATAGGTGCCTGAAATATATCCTGGTGGCTTTCATTTTTTGAAAGATACTATGTTGATCCTAATACAGTTTAACTAATGGGAGCTTTACAGTATAATATTCACCATAGTTATTAAAAGCATAAAGTATTGAAAGACATGAACTTTACCAGAGCAACATTTTTGTGGGGAGTAAATCTTTTACTTTTGAAAAATAAATATTTCTTTAATCACATATTACAGACATTTTAACCACAGATTTCTGAACTGCACATCTGTTCCTGTATCCACAGTGACACATCATGTGGTGGCATTTCCTATCTATTTATGTCAATTAGGCCACTTAATATCAGTAAAACACCATGCTTAAGAGAATTGGGAATTCTTATAATGAAGAGGAATATACACAGAACTGGGAATATGCATGTTTCTGTGCATTTGCCAAAAAGAAAAAAGAAAGGTCTTGGATACAGTTCTGATTTCAGCAGAAGTTTTGGCCTGTCAGGCACAGGATGTGGATTCATGAAGGAAAAAAATATGTGTATGTGGTATGAATGCAAGAGACTTCCTCTATTTTATAATGGAAGGGCAGCAAGTAAAATATCTACATATGGAAAGGTATTGATGTTTTCCTGTCTAAATTTAATACTACTGTCCCATTATATGTCTGATTTTGATATCCAAACTCTCCTTCTTTTTCTAAGGTAACAACAGTTTCTGAGATGATTTTAAATGTGATCTGCTGTTACTTGTTTCCTAGCTGAGATACTAGGTTTTTAAGTGTCTGGTATTTCTGATTTCTTGGAATGTTTTCAAATGGCTTCTGGCTAAAAACTAAAAACCTTGGCCTAAAAATATCAAATTCTTTTTAGTTCAGTCAGTAGTATGACTGTAAGTATTACTGAAAAGTTTTCTACAGTGTGATGGTTTATTCATTGAAAGTCAGAAAATACAGAAAAGAGAGATAAAAGTCAGCCTGTATATATTTGTATGAAGTCAAACTGTATAATATTGACTATGCACTGCTCAAAATGAAAAATCAAGTACACAGATCTAAAGTAGGCAAGAAATTTCTCAACCAGTAAATAAGGGATAGAGTGAAAACAAAAAGGCTTATAGCCTCCTAAAAATTCACCATCTGGTGTTTCATATGTGGCTTAGATAACAACTTGAAATTATGTTTTTCAGACAGACATGACAGAGTAGCCAAAAAACTGAAGTAGCAAAAGTCTTTGCTAATACATGTTATAATCTTCCTCCCAAACTCTACTTTCTCAGAAGTGAAAGACTGTGTAAAGCTTCCTCATAAAGTGACATACTTAGCAGAAGACAACCTAGCTATATAAAAATTTAATAAAGCAAAATTTTTGCTGAGATTAAGCTCAGGAACATTGGCTTACTTTTCTTCTTGCTGTGTTTATGCACATTCAAAATGACCTTACTGCAAACACACCTAGCACTTGCAGAGTTCATGAGCAAATTTTGAAAATATGCATAAAGTAATTTAAGAACATAAATTCTGCCCTCTAAGAACCTAAAAGTAAACAAAAATATTTTGAGTTTACATCAAAGCTTGCCAGCATAAACAAAATTGGCACTGGCAAATTCCCTCTCTTCTATTCCATGGACTTCACTGTCAGAAGAATGGTTCCTTTTGACACTCATTTACTTTATTTATTATAAAATGCTACTTTTCTGAGACTAATATGCAGGTACTTTGTGCAAAGCAGATACAGGATTTCTTGGATTGCATTAGGAATGCAACCTTTTCCTTCCTAAAGTATAAATTCAATTGTTAAAGTAAAATCCAAAATTTTATTATATTGTGCTCTTGAAAGGTACCAACATGTTAAGTTCAAGATAAACTAAATCTTTCAGTTTATAATGTACCTGTAAGTCAGCAACTACTGCTGTATTTGGAGCTTCCAATTTTTTTTCTCAATTTTTGGTCAAAGAATTTGGCAGATTTCAAAAAATCTTCTACTCTTATGTCCTAACTTCTCAGGCTTCCTTTTTAATACTCTTGTTTTTTAAATTTTAACCAGGTGTAAAGCTGGCCTTTTACAGGCACTAAGAAAGGATCTATTTCCAGCCATAATCAGAAGAACCTGTAGCATACCATAAAAAGGATGAAAGCTAAAATTTCACTTCAGTATTTGAAGACTTGACATCTTTGCAACAGCTAGAGCCCAGTTACTGCTGCCTGTACCAAAAAATCATCAATCTTCACTTAATATTCTTCAGCATTTGCTTCTTTCTTTTACCAGCTATGTTAAATGAAGTCTGTTGAGTTAGCAGTGGCCTATCTGAGTATACCATCAATGGACTTTGAAAGATCTGTTTTCAAAAGTGTAATATAACCCATATCAAGGTTTGCCACATATATTTTCGAAGGCATACAGGAATTATTTTCTCCTGTGAAGAAATAACATGGATCAAATGCACTTCAGAGGTGAAAGACAGTCCACACCTGCTCATGGAATTGAGAAAACAAAATAAGCAAGACCCATTTATGTAGCTCAGTCATTCAATGGATAGGACTGTGTGGCAACAATGAATGCAGCTAACCTGTCATCTACCACAGAGACACTCTCCTGTTTTGGGGTATTCTGAACAGTGCCTAGAACAGCAAACACAGAAAGCAATTATTGTGTAGAAAAAAGCATTCTTCCAGGAACTGAAACTCAACAAGTCCTAAAAAGTGAAAATTAGGTCTAACAACTAAGAATGAGTATTACACAAGTACAACATGAACATAGATGTAAACAACTCATCAGAATAAGTTTATTGCTACTTTAATATCAAGATAGCAGAATATATTCAGAATAATTCCAACAGTTGTCTGCTCTGGGTGTGGTCAATTTTTCATTAGGGACATAGATGATGAAATAGAGAGCATATTTGTTCAATTTACAAAAAATACCATGCAGAGACAACCCACAAGCTTTTGGCAAGGCAAGATTTGAATTCAAAGTTGTCTCAGCAGAAATGAATTCTAAAAAACAGGATCCAGATCAGTGACAGAACCAGTGCTACCCCTGGGCTAGAATAATCAGCTGAATATACAATGAGAAACAAAAAGCTAGTCAGTGACCAGGAGGAGGTTTAGAGGGACTACTCACCAAATGTGAGACATCAGGGCCACATCCATTATCCAAATTATATTAAAATAAAATAATGTCTTTTAAAAATTTTATCCACTTCATTAGAATTAAGATGTCATCACCAGAGAGAGGAACCTCAAAGTGGAGCTCGGTTAGCAGCACTAAAAACAACCTCTAGGAGAATGGTAAGTTGTCTGAAAAATACAGTACATTGACAAAGGTTCAGCTAAAGAGCAAGGAGAGACATAGCTCCAAATAAAAATGTGGCCACTGCAAAAAGAAAATAAATTATCTATTTTCCATGTTCATTGCCAATAAAGGGTAATAGATATAATGTAATAGGTGACATAGGACAGCATAAGGGGAAAAAAAACCAACAACAACTCAAAGAGATGGGAGGTGTAAACACATGCAAAACCGTTTAGAAATGTTGCAATATCTCCATCAGAAAATAATATTTACATGGGTAATCTATCCTGGTTAAGGAAGGGAATATGGACTTGATAAGGACTTCTGCCATAGTGAGAGGGTTCTGTCCATTTTCAAAATATTGCTCATTATGCCCAAAATTCCTGAAATTTTGTGATTAATGTTATATTGCAAATATTGTATTCATAATGCTGGAAATAACTAAAAGCAATCTCCCACAACTTCTTCATTGTGGTCCAAAATCTAGCAACAATATCTTTCAAGTTTTTTTATGATAAAATAATCCACTCTGAATTTTAGTCTAAGGCTGCTGGTGCATTTACTGCACACGTGGAAAATGGTTAGGGGATCAGAAGTAACTCCCTACAATTATCACAATACAGTTTTAAAAAAAAGTGCACTGTGTAGAAGTAGTTTCTTCAAGCCCTCAGTGGTTTCATCTGAGCCTGACTATGCAGAAATCAGCATCTGAATTCTATTTTCTATCTAGACCAGATGTATTTAAGACACAAGGGGATTACTTTGCAATCCTTCAATGGTTTTAAAATGTAAAACTCAAATAACTAGTCTATTTGGAAGCAGACACCAACAAACAGATAAAAGCTGAGAAAAAACTGATAATTGGAAGTGCATCATGTAAACAAGAGTGAATGGATATACCATAGATAAAGACACAGAAATTAAATGCTTTAATCAAGATGTGTCAATATTACATAGTTTCAAAGACAAAAGAAATACACCTTTCACACTGATTTTTCTTTGTTTTTTTTTTTTCATTTTTTCTTCTCTAGCCTTCAGAACTGTAAGCAGATTAGCATGTTTTCACTGTCTCTTTAAAATTTTTTGTCACCAAACTGTAAACCCATAGCTAAAATATCTTTAGCCCCACCTCTAATTTAATAAATCTTCTCATGCACACAGTTATTGAGAAATCTGTGAAGGGAAACATACACTGAAAATGTCCTCTATCTGTGTTTTCAATTACTATTTATTTGATTTTTGCTAAACCTTACTGTTGTTTAACCCAATTTTCCATAAAAAGTTGTAACTCTAAGTATCTTTCCATCACAATTTGATATTTTATAGCTTTCAGGATCCCACTTTTTTATATGGAAGTTGCATTCAAAATAGTCTATGGTCCTGCAGTTAAAGAGTTTTATCTAACCAGGGTGGCTAAGCATCAAAACCAGATTTGTTTAGTAAATGGATCAAAAGCTCTAGGGGATGTGGTGTACTATTGGAGCAAGCCAAGAAATGTTGGTTGGACACTTAGTAAATATTTAAACCACAAAAATGGATGGGTTAAATGATTTTCCCTTCAGGCCTATTTTTCCTGCTAAACTGAAAGGTGAAAATAAAACCCAGCAATAACAGTCAAGAATCCTATTCAGTGCCATTCAAATAATCCCCATAAGGAAGAAATAATAATGACTGATCATCTCCTATATGACATTACTACCTTGTCCTAAGCACCCAAGTATCACTTGGACGAAGAGCTTCCCAATTATTTCCCCAAAGTTAATGCATTTTTAGACCTTTTTAAAGAAACAAAGGCTTCAAAAGAAAAAAAAACAATAATCTTTCAGAAGTAAGACACTAGAAAAAGTAAAACAGAAAACCTCTGACTGAATTTTTAGTTTTTTTGGTTGTTTTCATTAATTGTGCTCAACAAGAAAACTTTGACCATTACTACCTGAAATATATGTAGTTGTTAATTTTTGTGGCTCCTGCTGACCTTGAAACTGAAAGTGCACTCAAGGAAAGATCATTCCTCAATGGAGACAGCTCTGCCTAAGCCATAGTTAATCACAGGCTCCAGTGAGGCACATACAGAGCCCAAAAATGCATTAATCTCTCAAAAAAATTGTCCATTTAATTTCTTTGCGCAACCAGCAACTTTTGCTACCGTGCTTTTGATCAAAACCAGTGAGCAAGCATATGTAGGAACAGACATCCTAGGAATGAAGCACAGGTTACTCTAAAGCATTATCTTAATTTACCTCAATTTTCTTTAATGGGGCATTAAAATGTGGCTTTATTTTTGGTGTCATTTTACATGATGAATAATCGAAGGTTCAAATTTCTTGTCTGAATACTGCAGAATTTTTAACTGTTGTAAAGTGGCCCCAAAAATTAGGCAGAATATTTTCCAGAGAAAATTATTATTTATCATCCATCAGTATTATTTAGCATCCATCAAGAAGCATTTTCAGAGAATTTTGCAGTGTATAATACCTTGGGGGTAGTCTGCATTATGTGCACTATCATGAAAAAGTAATCAGATAGAAATCACACATTTTCATATTACAGTTTCCAAAGCAGCTGTAACTAATCCAAGGTAAGTCAGAGATGCATCAGGACCTCAAATTTTAAATGTCATCATCTTCTTTATACATAGCACTTTATATCTCTGTAAGCTGTTCCTTCTTTTATTTATGTCTCACCTACATGCATAATGTGCTAACTTAACATTGCTGTGGGAGTCATAATTTGGTTGACAAGTTTCTGACTTGTGCTGTTAAATTCTCAACAGATCTCATGACTAATGTTGCATTAACATATTATTTGCACAAAATTCCTTTGCTCTTAAAAACTGTGATGAGTAATTGCACATAAAATGGAAAAGCATTCTGTGCCTATTTTGAATGTGTGTAATATTAAAATGTTAAAAAGGAGATAAGCCCAGCAAGGGGAAAAAACACCCAAACAACTTACTTGATTGCAAATTGATATAAATGCATGGAGTAATTTGTTTTAATGTGCAGTGAGATTCAAATGTGATAATATGCATCCACATGACATTCTGCTCAATGCTTTCTAAAATGGCTGCACAGTGAAATAAACATGATGAATTTCAACTTAGAGAATAACCTTTCCAGAAAGTTGTAAGAGCTTGAAAATTGCTGTTTGGAAATAATTTGCCTTCTGAGCCATAGAAGAAAAGGAGTTGATCTTAAGTTTCTGAGTTTTATTCAGATCCGTAAAGAACTACAAAGAAAGAACTTATTTTGACTGCTTTCTAAATGATAAATTATTTAAGTTTTTTCTACTGAGGAAATTAATTAAATAAGCAAACAAAAATTACAAAATTCTGAACCAGTTTTTGGGTATTTATTTGAAATAGTTTGGGGTTCAAGAAATGAAGTTGCAAAAATATTTCAGAATCTTAAGTCTGATCTCATATTTCAAGCCTCTTTTATTGTGAGACAGTTCCACACCAAACTTTCAGATTCAATACTAGAGTCAGTTTGCTATAGACTTTCCAACTATATTTGCACATTAACCTGAATCTCTTTGCAGAGTTACACTTCTCTTCTTCACTGAGTTCCAACACAGATGGGGATTCTGAGCACAACCACCCTTTACTTGAGAAAGAAAGCATAAGCAAGTCCTTACATCATCATCATCATACTATAGACTTTCCAGAAAATTACTTCCCCTTCCAGAATCCTGAGTATCATAGCACTTTATGTTCAACAGATGTCAGGTGTGGAGCTTTTTTTCTCAGAGCTTTCAGTATTTTTCAAATAGCTTTCTCCTAGTTTTGTCACTCTTAAATGCTAGATGAGCCTTATGGATTTCTCAGTACAAAGTTGCAAACTTCTATAATGATAAAACAAATGTAAGAAGAGTTTCATGTTAGGGGGGAAAAGAAATAAAATTAAAAATGCATGCTTCCTATTAAACCAAATAGATCATGTTCATAGGATGAACAATTTAACTGAGTAAACAAAGCTATTCTAAAGGCTCCATGTTTTCATTTTTATTTCAATAAATCCTCTCTGAAGCAGGAACCCTTTTTTGAAAGTCTGCATGAGACAAACTCATTAATGATCTTTGTGGCAAAGTATCTTGAACCTAAAGGTTATGTTGAAGTCTGTGTTTTAAAAGTGCATGCTTACATGGGTTACAAAATGAAAGGTATTTATCCCCTTGCTTAAAGGCAAGTATGTGCATAAACACTGCTGAATGATAATTTTATGATTGCTCATTGTCTAGAATAATTGCTCTTGTAGAGTCTAAGATTGTTATGTAACTCTCATTTTCTTCAGTGGGAGTCTTCTTATCAGCTCCAAGGAGAATTGGAAAGAATTTGGTATTTGCATGCAGAGTTAGATGTTACACTTCCTTCATCACTTGACACTCAATGTATGCTAGAAGAGTGTTCTTAATGAGGAGAGGAGGCAACTTGGAGGGGGAGAGGGGAAATCCCCATTAGTTTCTCTGTTAAATCCATGCCTGGGATTTTATGAAAGGACTGAAAGAAGTTGTAATGCAATAATATCCGGTGCTCACAGCTATTTGCTCAACAGCCAGTGACAAGTTCAGATGATGTAATGCTCCTGGCATGTACATTGTTGCTTAAATGAGTTGCTAATTAATACCACGCTGAAAGAGATTTGCCTGGGTGTCAAGCTACTCAGAGTTGGTCTCTATATCTTAGGGAATGTTTCTGCTTCAACTCCCTCTGCTCTTACTGTGCACAGTCTTCTCTTAGCAAATTTTTTTTCATTTTTTTCATTTTTAGGGTTGTGTTGTTTGGGTTCCCTCCCCACGATTGCCTCAGGGCCCTTAATTGCTACATACACAGCACATTACAAACACTGCTCCCAAATGAGTCTACCAAAATGAAATTTCTTGTGTGTCCTGGCAAATTATCATTAATTTATTGACACCAGAAAACCATTCTGGCAGCAGTTTTCTAGGATAGGATCTGAACTGTAAGAAGAAATTTTAAATGAAATGGAAAAGCCATTTGAGAATGATCCTCTAAAATATCTGTGAGAAAGCATAATGCACACATAATATGCTCTAGGGATATATGTGAATTTTTTTTTTACATGCAGCTGTTTTTCACTATTTGCTCTGGAAAGCAGTTGTAGTGATTAACTCATATGGTAGGAATAAAATACATGTCCAGAGTCTGCAATGAGCTTGCTAGGTAAATTAGAGAAGCTCTTCAACCTCAACAATGTTTAGAGGTCTAACACCTACATATAGTTCCTATTTCCAATAGAAATAACAAAAGTTAAACATTTACCTAAGTATCAGTCATACAAATATTTTCAAGAAAACAATCCTTAGAAGAGTCTTGCAGTAGTAATCGTTAATTTCTTAGTGATGTTTCCTGATAAGCAGTGAATATTAATATTTAGAGAAATTGAACTGGAGATAGAATATATAATGCATATAAATAGAATAAATTATTTATTTCCAAGAAAAATTATTATTCTCTGAAGTGATGCAAAACAAACTGTGATGCTCAGGCTTTTTATTTACAAACCAGAGACAAGTATATTTATATCTTCCTGCTTTAGGTGGAAGATTTATAAATTCCAGCAAGAATTTTGTTTATTTATTTAAATAAAGACAAAACAGTGAAGAATGGGCATGAATTACACACATACTTCTCATTGCTGAAGTCACTGACCAGAGTTAACATGAAATAAACCCTTATTAAAATGTATTCTCAGAGCCAGGGCTGTCTCTGTCTGGGATATCTGCTCTCATAGGTACACAAACACATCAGCATGCCTGCAGCAGGGCTACACTTCCTGCCAAGGCCTGGCACTACATCACAGGCTACCAAACAAAGCTGCCAGCAAACACACAAACTTTGTTCACAGATCAGCTCCAGGCAATAATACACCTAACTCACTCATTGAATTAATAATTAGATATGATCTCTCTATTTGTAATGCTGGAATTTCATTCAGGATGTCTGCCTTTTTTGGACAGTTCAAAGGAACTGACTAAAATTCTGTTTCAGCTTTATTCCTATTCTTTTGTAAGATTACCTAGACTTGGGGCACATTTATATTAATTACAAGGAATTGTAATATTTCACTATAACTACTTAAACATTATTGCAAATCACCCATTCATCCAATGTATTGGGAGAGAGAGAATTAAAAGTTTCTAAAAGAGATTAGTGTAGGTTTGCTGAAAGCCAGTTTCTCTGAGATAGTAATGTAATATTCCCAAATTCCAGTCAGATTTTCTACTGGAAGTACAGCCCAGTACCCTGAATGCCATGTCTATAAAATGGCAACAGAAAAGCTGCTTCATATAGTTAATCTATATGGTGAATTTATGAATGCTGTGAAGATTCATATAAGGCAATAAGATACAAGCAAACACCCAAAATCCATATTATATCTTTTGCATTTTTAGCTAAAATTTTGATTGCATGATAATTTGTGAACAATAGAGTGTGAAGGGTGAAGCTGGGATTGATAGAAGTCCTTGGTCAAAATGCTTGGATGTCTTAATTGTTTACAAAAAGTAAGATTAAAACCATTTCAATGAAGAAGTTTGCTTGTGTCCCCAGCTAGATTTCTTGTTTAGAAATACTACAATTCACTAGAGGGCTTTTTGGCATTACTCCTGGGCTCTCTTCAGACTGCCCTGAATGTGTTAGCAATAGGTCCAGTATTCACAGAAACAACAAAGTGGCAGAATATCTGAATTAACATGGATATGTCATTGCATCAAGGCATGATTAGATTGCTGTCAGGATGATTTGTTAAATGTAAAATCAACAGGCACGTCATAGAATTATATCTTGGCAAAAGCTCCAGGTAAGTTCTTTGTGTTATATATAATAATAACAACTCAATTTCTTTGTGAAAGAAAGCATAAGGAAAGCTCAGATGAAATTTTCTTATGTTCAAACTTTCAAACCTAGAAGATACCAAATGCTGATATCATGAAGGTGTTTTTCTCATATTTAAAAAAGATAAATCCTCTGGTACTTAAAGCTAGAAACTTACCCTCTTACACTTGTTTATGGCAGTTCAGAAATCCTAAACATCTAAAAGCTCCAGACAAGTTTTTCATATGGAAGCTGGCAGAAGTACAGAATTGTCTTTAAGGACATTAATGGTTTTCAGCACACAGGGATAAATTTTTATCCCAAAACCCTCTAGTAGATGACTGATCCTTCCCCTGGACAGCAATATAGATATGCTGATACATTACAAGGATTTTCCTCCATGTCAGTTCAATCCTTTTCACTTAAAAACCTAAAACAACTAGAAGAAGGTGCCATCAAGGTTGGATTTGATTACAGTCTGTTTTTCAGCCTAATTGTTCTGAAATTGATTCCATGATAACATTATATCATCCACAATAAGCATCTAAATCTGACTTCAAAGGCACGAGACACAAATGCAACATTTTCCTTAGTAAACTAAATATGGACCAAGGTTTAATTCTCTAGCACTGAGGGCATGCTGCATAACTCAGCCTGAGTACAAATACTTTCCTCTGTTTTCTAAATTTATATGTCTTTCCTCTCAAAACACCTATTCTCACTTCTCCTTGGGTATAACCTCTGGACAATTATTTCCCCAATATTTTGCCAAGACAGTACCTAAAAAGTTCCTATCAACTGCTAGGAAGAGCAATTCTAGACCCCATGACCTGCCCACAGAAAATCTACACCTGCAAAAATAGTGCAGCCTTTTAGTGGTACATACCATTTGGTATATAACAAGGATATAATACTTCTATATATAATCTGTTTATATATTTATATAATATTTATATAATATGCTACAATAAAAATAGTGGCAGATTAGAGATAGATTAGACACAGGAGTTATGGAGGATCTACAGCTCCTCTTCAGGAGGCCCAGGAAGCCCAAAGTATCTTAAGTGTCACCAAAAGTGAATGACTACAATCCTTGGGAACAAGGCAGTGGATGTGAAATTGGGGGGAACTACATCTCTTTTGTGGCTTTGTTACACATGTTGATGAGTTCTCTATTGCTCTTAGTGGGACCTGGCAGGTATGTAGAAGTCTCCATGCAGACACCTAAATTGTTGTCAGCTTATTTAATCCAATCCACAATTAGTATAAGGATTATCTGGTTTGTGCCTAAAACATCAGACCTGAGGTCTTCCTCCACAAAGTAAGGACAGACAGAATGACAGACAGAATCTAATTGCTGTTTCATGTCTTTCTTAATGAAAATAGTGAATTCTCTGCTTTTTCCAGCTCTTCAAATTCAGCTGGACAGGTCTGGATAAGAAAACAACCTGTAACCATTCAACACACACAAAAAAAAAAAACATTCAAAAGAGCATCCATACTTTTTTCAGCTATCATAGAGCTTCTAGCCTTGGCAACTTTGGAAAATATTTTTATTAATATTTACTTGCAAATTATGTGTATGTGTATGTATATATAAAATATGATATATTATATATAATATATAATAGTATATAATATGGCAGAAAGCAACACTGATCTAGATGTGCCCCAATTCTTCTAATGAGACAAACTATGCAATATATTGAGAGGTTATAAACTATCACAGCTTTATTGAACTTCTGCAATTTCTTTAAATTATGGAAGTGCTGTGTTTGACCCTGTTTCCCTAAGCTGGAGGTGCTAAACACTTTAAGCATAAGCGTGAGATCTTTGGTGGCATAATGCACCACACCCATCTAAACCTGATGGAGTACACAGCTTTAGTCCAGCATTTTTGTGTAGTAAATACTTTCACATATCTGGCAGGATAAAGAAATTAGGCAGTAAAAACTTATGGTAGTCTTCTGGACTAAAAGGTGCAGGGTTTTATTATTGATGATTATTCCCTGATTGGGAATAGAATGCCCAAGGAAAGGCATGTAGTTCTGCAGTGATAACAGACCACAGCTTGTGTAAGACTTTGTGTACAGCTGGCAGCACACAGTAAGATTCTTGTTCAGAATAGAGACTGGTTATTAAACAGTGTCATAAATTAGAGGAAATCCTGAATGGAAAAATGCAGACAATGTGATAGACTGAAGCCACTGTATCAACTCATTTTAGAAGGGAATTTGACAGATGACTGAAGAAGACAAACTGGTTTCAAATGGCACAACCACTGGTTCTCTCTGCATATACATATGTTAAAAACAAAGGCAGTCTGCAGTTATTTTAAATCTGTTAGTTCCCAAACCAGATCAATTGAGATAACAGTAAGAGTTCTAATAATTTAAAAAATAATCCAGACTATCTTTCCTTCTCTTAATGAAGAACTTATTGCATAGAAGGATCAGGGGGCAATTTTTAAATGCTCTATTGTATGACAGTGCTGCTTGATTCACTGATGAAGCCCTCTCCTATTTTACTGGCTTTTGATTCTACTATTACCTAGGAAAAGGCAAAAATATGTAAGAAAAAGATAACAGAGTCTTATTTTGGTTTTAAAATTGAGGAAATAATACTAAAAATTACTAAAACTAAAGTTTAGTAGTCCTGAAACTGACACCTGTGTTAGTGTGAGAATAAATGCACAAGCCTAAGGTTTCTATCTTAACATTTCTGGGTAATTCCAGGTGTCCTTACATCCTCAGACTTTGACAGAGGTATGCCAGAATTGGGAAGCTTGTGTCCCTGTCCTATCTTCCTCTCAAATCTGTTTGATTCCAGTTCCTCCCACCACAATTAAATGCAACTCACTTTTATGCCAGAAAAGCCTTTCTGTAGGTCTGGGGCATTAATAGATATTTTTATGAGATACATTTCAAATAGATGATGTTCTAGGGTAAAGGTGCTGGAAAAAATCTAATCAGTCACACTCTGGGTGGAGTGTAGAACACTGTCTTTTGGGATATGTCAAACACCTTTTCATGAACAAAGGGAAATCTTTCCATGAAGTAAAACAAGCAGGAACATATTAGTATAAAGTAAGCCAAGATTTGCCAACATATTCTTCTGAAGAGGGGAAACATTTGGCAGATCACCCATTTGGGAAAATTTCTGCCTGAACTACTCTGCCTCTGGATCAAGAAAGAAGTGGGAGGAACCTGTGTTTCTCCCAGCCACATCTGCTGTGGAAAATTAAATAACGGGTCAATTTAAAATAATCAGCTTTATTGCTTTAACTCTATAGCAAAAATTCCATCTAAGGTATTAAAAAAGTGAAAGAAGCTATTGTGTGCTTGAAAATATAAACAACTTCTAAAATAATTAATTGGAAAAAATAAAATTATACAACCCAATGCATATTTTTGGACAAGAGAAATTCTATACTTTGTGTGAGGCTAAATCAAATGAATACCAATCTCAAGCCAATTATGTAAAGATGAATAGGTTGCCATATGGGTAATTGCAAGAATTTAAACAGACATAGTAATTATTTCTCTTACTGGGGATACTGAGCATGTTTACAAACATGGTATGAGAAGTACAGCTTGCTATACATGTTGGCTTGAGGTTTTAAAAAAAATTTATGCCCATAATAATAAAAAAACTATTTTAAGACAATTAAAATGTAATTAAAATTAACTGTCTGCACTATATCTCCATTATATGTATGTGGAGACAGTTCTAGTATGAAAAGAATGATATCTGTGTCATACACCAGATCCTTAAACACTCTTTTTTTTTTAAATTGCCTTATTTTTTATTGCATGGTTAACACTGGTGCAAAGTTTGCAATATAAGTATTCCTCACAGAAAGCTATTTAAGAATAAAATTTATGGTAATATCATTATGCATCTGTAAAGAGAATATGTATGAGGGTGTAGATACACAAAATGAATTGATTATTTAGAATTATGTACCAAATTAGTCTAAGGCAAATAAAACACTTCAGCCCAGCCTAAGAACAGATAACAAAAGGTAAGAGGCTTTGGACACTCATACCTTTGTAGACAGAGGTGATTTCATGCACAAATCTAAATATACATTGTTTTTTCCACACAGTCATTTAAAATGTATAATAAATCATCTTTAGAGAATACAAAGAAGAAAACAACTGCTGTGGTTTACAAATGGAACTTATCAGTCTTTACCAGCAATTCAAAACAAGAGGCAGAAGCACTCTCCAAGGGAACAGATAGTATAAAAATCCCAGAAGCAGGCAAATGAAATTACATAAACAATTCTTTCTTGTCTCCCACACAAAAACAAGATAAAATGTTTTGAAATAAAAACCTGGTTCAGCTTTATTTTTTTCTTTATATAAAGGCATACAAACAGGCAAACAAACATGCAACAGGCATGTAAGCATTTACTAGGTAAGGATTTATGCTGAGAGGTATGCAGAGTAATAAATGTAAATCTCACAGAGGGCACTTAAACAAGTTATCAAAATATATTTCTGATAATTTTTCTTTCCTTGCCAAGAATCTGTTTAGTTATAGTCAACAAAATACATAAAATGGGGTGAAGACTGCTTTTGTAAAATTGTCCAGTGTAGAGTATTGAATCATAATATTTGTTATGTCTTTTAACTTAGCCACAGCACGTGAAGAGGCAAAGTGGATTCATGGAGGGAGATTTTTATAACAGTTCTTTCATTCCTCTCATGGAATGAATAAGATTTCAATCATGTTTTAGTATATATTTCATTAATATAAAAAGGGCAAGAGGTAAAGTCAAAGTTTCACGGTTTGATTGTCCTCTCCAATCAAAATGTTCAATAACTGCAATGAAGTGAATTCTGCTAAGACTGCTCACCTTTGTTCATGGGACAATAAAGGACCACAGAAGATTGTATTGCTCATTAAGACCAGTAGTGCAAGCAGTGCAGTCTTTACACATGGTGTCTAAACAGGGGTGAATTCACCTGCAGGCAACCTTGGCCTTTTGTGCTAGCAATTATATTATTATAAAATATGAGTTTTACAGATGAACTAAATCCCATCTAGAAGCTTCACCCAGAAAAACCAGCACTGCTGTGCCTTGTTCAGAAATTTTCTATTCCAGAGCTGGCATCCAGGTGTGTACTTGAAAACACCTTTGATTTTACATCTACAATAAGCATAACAATTTAAAAGTATAGATGCCACAGAGCTTAATTTAGAAACTGCTGCTTTTATTAAATTTAGCTACTTTCTCCCTGCAGTTTTACATCAATATTGAGTTCAAAGTGCTAGTAGCTTTCATTAAATTGAATTACTTTCTCCTGTAATTTGAAAAGTAATGAGGCAGTTACTAAATGAAGCTGTTGACAAGAACAGAGGCTATTAAAAATTACATGGCAAAGTATGAGTCATAAATAATGATAATTAGTGTTCAAGGGTAGTTTCTGGATAATATTGCACAAAATTCACAAAATTTTTCTCAGTCATCTCCTCTGTGCATCTAAGAAATGTGAATTCTACCTGATTTATTATATTTCTGTTCTTTTTCAAACAGGTTCTATGATGATGCCCTGCTCATTGTATCTGAGTATCTTCCAGTTGAGCCTTAAGTGATACAATTAGTATCTGCTATCAGTAACTTCTGGTTTTTGTCATTTGTTCTTTTACTTAGGGCTGGACTTGATGATCTTTCCAACTTTAATGATTCTAGAGTCCTGTGATTCTCCCCAGAGAAAGAAGCAGAGTTTGCTATAGAAGCATTTTTTGTTTTGGTGTGCCTTGTAAGTGCCTTTCACTTTCCAAGGGAAAGTTTCTCAGTTTACAAAGGAACATGTAAATATGATGTTCTATAAAACTGATTAAAAGCATAGCAAGCAGTATAGGAAGAGGATGAGTACAATGTGCCTTCTGTATTTTTCAATCATTTACACATAGTAGCATTTACATTAACTGGAGTTTTCCAAATCCTAAAGCCTTTATACCTGAAGTTTATTTTCCTGGATTCTGTAATACTTTTCAGAGCTGCAGTAATGGGAAACTGAGTCCTGTTTTACCAGGTGACAAAGAATTACTCACTCAAAAAGAAATAATCTGAACATACTCTCCTTTGATCTTGAATCTTGAGCATACTCTCCTTTGATTTTACTTCTCTCTTGCTTGTTGGTTGGTAATTTAATGCCAAAATTGACTTTATCTTTGCAAGTGATCACCTGATTGTAGTATAGCAGTCCAATATGATGGAATTTTGTACCAGTAGCTCATGGCCAATTGAGCCAAATGGAGAAATTCCCCACTGGTACCCTTTGGATGTCTTCCTTTGCAAATTGTGCAGACAACAGGTTTGATTTCCTGTGCTCTGTCATGGTTTCAGGATCAAATATCTATGTCACATTTTTGCCTGCAAGGAAGTTTCTGTCAGTTCTCAGTTCTATTTCATATCATATATTAATAATGATAAAATTGATGAAAAAACTTTATGTACACATTGGAAGAAAGGTGTTTTAGATAGCACTTAGGTAGATGGCTTCAACCTTGTTTCCATCAAAACATGCATCTTCAGAGCTCCAGTAATACACTTCTTAATATACAGAAAGATGCCAAGTGGAGCTATAAGGAAAATTCATACCAGAAATAACCCTTCTCTGCACTCTGTCACTAATATAGGGGTGCCCTTTGTGAACATTCCTTTTATAAAAGCTCAATTTATCATAATACATTGTATATACAAATCACTCTGTTTCTGGAGAGCCAGCATTCTCCTATAATCAATTCTATAACTAAGTGTGAAAAAGAGTTTTTAGAGATTATGAGTATATATTTGTCCTTTTTGCATGGATAAAGAAGATATCTATTGATGTCAAGAGCTGCTATCTCTGGCCAGGAATTTTGGTTTTTTTTAATGAAATTCTAGTGCTTACTATTTGGGTGGGCAGAGCATAGTGGACCAGCAATGAAGAATGTGCCCCAAATGAAGCAGTGCAAGAGCAGCAGTGGCCTGACCAGAGCTGGTTTTGTTGCCCAACAACTTTATGGTAACACATCACCTCTCCTGTCCAAGAGATGAACATAACTGATGGAGCCCAAAGTGGTGAATTAATTCCTTGTTTTCATTTGCTTGCTTTTGGGGCTTTTGCTGTCCTTACTAAAATGTCTTTTTATCAATCCTCAAGTTTTGCTTTTCTGATTTTGCCCCTTGTTCCACTGCAGGGGAGTGAGCAAGAGGCTGTGTGGTGCTTTAGCTGCCTACTGGAGTTAAACACAACATACACAAAACAAACTTAAGTCACAAAAATAAAATAAAAATAAACATCTATTTAGATTTGCTTACTCTTATTCATGTTCCCACAAAAATTTAAATTCATAAAGAACCCCCAGTGCTCAACAGCAGTTAATGTTGAGTAAATCACTCAATTGCCCATATGTGGATTCAAATAGGTAATTTTTGACTTTTCTTTTAGAAAATGTAAGATTCTGTATCTTGCCTTAAGAGTTCAAAGTGAGGTCAATGTCTTGCTCAAAAGCAAGGATCAGCTGGTGCTTTTCCATTAACTAGTGCTAACTAAAATCTCTAGGAGAAACAACTCCCCACAACTTCACCCATCCCAAGTACTCACATTACTGTCTAAAAGCTTAATTTAGTGAGTGACTGCCACCTCAGACCACTCAAATATATTTGAACTAAAGGCAGTAAATGTTGTACTATTAACTAACTCTGAAGACCTTGTCTATTCAACAAGAAACCCGTTTGTCACTTCTAAATAAACTTATATCAAAAATGGGTCTTACTAGAAAGTATTGCATGCTTGGCCTTTGTCTCTAAAAGATCTCTGAAACAGGCACTGAGCACAGTAGTCAATAAGTATTCTTATTTGCTGAGCTGCAAGGAGACTTACCTATGAAAAATGGTTCTTAATTAGCTGTTTCATGGGTGATAGCCAACTCTACTACAACTAAATGAATGTATATGGCAATATTATTGACTCTCCTTTCCAAAACACCATGTTAAATGCTTAATGTACAGCCTGGAACCTGTAAAGGGCTATGGATCTGACAGGAATTGCAGTGATTTTTCAGTAGCTGCCTTGCTCTGAAGTGCAAAGCAACACAGCTGTACACAACTGAATGCCTGCTCAATGCACACTCTCCAACCCTATGGGTTAAAGTACCAAAGAGGGGAAAAGAAAAACTAGTAGTAGAGTCTAATCTGTGTCCCAGTTAATTCACCACTTCAGTGCAATTTGGTAGTTCATTTTATTTATTTATTGAGCTTTCATCAGTATCAGAGGTGTTTTAAGGACCAGAACATAAAAATTTTTTGGGAAACTTTGCATTCAGTGAGAACTCAATAAGCATTCAAAAAACTCCACCTCTTCTGCTAGATGAACATGACATTGAAAGTAACTGGTTCTCTTGAAGAAGGGCCTGGTTGAATACTTAACATTTTTATATTCCAGTATGTAACTCTCACTAATACACTAATAATAATACATAATACACTAATAATACATTCTGCAAAATTTGACTCTATGTTGTATATGTCTTCCCTATTTTTTCATGTTGTCAGTCATAGGGGACTAGAGTGCAGATAGAATGAAGATGAGAGAAAGGAAGGAAGTGTGGAACAATTTTCCTAGACTTGCATGAAGTACAAGAAGATAGTAGAGGGTAAATATTAATAACATACTTGGTTCAGTCTCAGAACCAAAACACTTTTCAAGGAACTCTATTGGAAACTATATCCTGCAGAAGTTGTAGCAGCCAAAATGGGAAAAGTCAGTCTCCAAAAGCAAAGTACTTACTTTTCCTGAGTAATTTTTATTAAGAAATTCCTTTTGGCAGAAAAAAAAATAAATCAGTTTTAGCATTGATGCATTTTGAGATTGCTGCAGCCACCCATCAGCTTGTTGCCTTTTGTGGTCCTGTGTCTTAGCACAGCCTTTAGGGCACAGCTGAAATCCTTTGGTAGGCAGCTTCAAGATCATTACACCTGTGGTCTGACCTTAGGGGTGAAATGTGGTGTGGTGCACAAAACTTTGCAGCCCCACTGTCACCATGCCCAGCCTGATCACATCCTGCTCCTGGATGGGTTTCCAGGCTCTGCCCTGTGCCCCCAGAGAGCCCCCACTGCCCTCAGCCCCCTGGTCAAGGGATCTTCTGTCTAATGGGTGGCCAACAGCCTGAAAGGTGATTATTTCCAGGTGGTTGGATGAAAGGGAGTGGTGAACCCCAGTGGCAGCCTCTTGACCCACCAGCAGTGTATGATACCTTTCCTAACTGGGGGAGTCATGCTCACATAAGGGAAGGTGTCTCTTCATACATACTTATCCCTGCCCAAGCTTCTTAAAAGGTATGGTTTTTGAAGTTATTGAAGGTAATTTTCATTATGCCAAATTCAGGAATCTTATTCTCAGATACAGGTGGGAGAAATATATTAAGATATTAGTAATTCAAATATATCAAGATAAGTGTTTTGTTGCAGCCCATTAAACCTTGCCCAGCCAAGTTCCAGTCAAATGTCAATTTTATTTCAATAACTTTTCTTCTTCAATAACAAGTAGTAGCAGTTTATGCAGGAACTGAAGATTTTTCTTCTGTATAAAATTTAAAGGATATAAAGAGATTATTATAAAGGCTAGCACACTTTTACCCCCTCAGACATTGTTAGAAGCTCATCTTACCCCACTGACAAATGATTTTGCCTTCATTCAAATTTGCCTATTCACTTTTACCTCATATTAATACATCTGGTTTTGCAGTGCATACAAACTTTTTAGTTCTGATTTTATTTTTACTGAGCCTGGCAACAACAAAATCAAAATTATATTGGATTGCTTATACATTCAAATAGAAAGAAAACACTCACTGCCTGTGGGGACAGAAATAATCACCTGCAATTTGAACTACCCCTCAGAACCCTCCAAATATAGAGGATGTCATATAATAATATGTGGACAAAATGAGTGCGAGTGATGACAATTTAGAAAAAGCAAATATTGGCATGGAAGCATAATCAGTAATGGAAAAGGAAATAAGTAAATTTTATTTCAAAACTAATCATGAGCTTATTTCTCAAGCAGGACAATTTTTGATTTCACCCTTGAAGGTGGTGGTGTGCTGCATACACTGTTTTCCATTGTATGTCTGAGTTAAATGGTGGAGCAGTGACACAGGTTGCCTTCAGAGGATGTGCAGCCTCCATCCTTGGAAATATTCAAAAGCTTTCCTGGGCAGCAAGTTCTAGATAGCCCTGCTTGAGTAGGGGACCAGAAGTCCTGCAGAGATTGTTCTGAGCTCAGCCTTCTGTGATTCTGTGAAATGTGATGTCAGTTGTGCTGATATGAATGATAGTATTCCATGTAAAAAGTTATTACTGGAATTTGACAACCATCTTAGCTTATGGTAGTATAATATTTTTCCAGTGTTCAAATGGTTTGATTCCAAACAAGTAAATGCCAGCCAATCTTAGCACATTTTACCTACTATCTGGTTAGAAAATAGCTTATCCATTCCAACAGAATGCAAAAATTGTCACACCTATTTTAATATAGAAATAATTCTGCCAATCTACAAAAGAGATAATTCGTTTTTTCTCTTTTTCTCTTATTCTCTTCCTTTTCCTACTTCTTACTATTTTCTGCATATTTACATATACATACATACCTACATATACATATACATATACATATACTTATACATATACATATACATATACATATACATATACATATACATATACATATACATATACATATGCACTTGTGTGTATATATATATATACATACACACACACTGGTTTGCTAAAAGGTTGATGGAAACATACAAGAAAGAATATGTTCTATCACATTGTTTCATAATGTAGTTTAAATATGTTCATGATTTTCAGTTATTTTTCCCCAGAATCACCTACTAAAATGATTAGGTTTTCAAAATACCTCTGATCTTATCTTCTGCCTTCTAAAAGATTTTTCAAAAGACTAGGTGCATTAAGTTTTGTTTTACTCTGATTTTATGTACCTACTTGTCATTTCTAACCTTGTACTCCAGAAATCAGGTTTTTGGAAAATCTGTCTGTAAATGTACAGATTATGTATCAACAAACATATATGAGTACCCATATGTGTACCTATTAAATAAAACCCTATGTTTTATTTAATGTTACTTCATTCAGGTTCAATTAGGACCCTTTGAATCATTAGATTTTTGCCCTGATTAATAGAAAACAAGAGATATGTGTGTTTTTCCCTCTGAGTGCTCCTGAAGCAATGCTAAGGAGGAGAGGTTTGGGTTCTGCAATACCATACACATTCATAGGATGTCATCTATATTCCACCAAATAAGAGCAAAGATTAAATCCACAAAACTAATTTAAAGAGGTTCTTGTTCAGTCCTCCTAAATATTCACTAGATGGAGAGAAAACAATTCAGAGCACTCCCATGGGATTTGTCATATTTTAGGGCCTGGCAAATAATCATTTAGAACTGGCTCACCAGGACACACCTATAAAAACAAATACCTATTAGTTTGTATGAGACTGCTGTAAACAACTGGCTTTTAACATTATTTTCACTGTGCTTAGCTTAAACTCTGGCTCTGAGCTCAGCCTGCATAGATAGGTTGTGTGCTGGGGGCTCTGCAGGGGTTGCCAAAAGAGCTTCTCTCAGTCAAGGAACATTAATGTCAGTACAATTACTTAATGGTGCAAGCTAGAGTTTCTGTCCCATCCATGCAGCACATCCAACTCTCTCTTCCTTTACTTCATGAACCCTTCATGCTGGAAGAGATATACTCCATTGTATAACCAGTTATTTATTAAACCATTTATTTATTTATTTATTTATTTTAACCATAATTTTAATAATAAATAAATAATAACCAGTTATTTATTTATTTCAATAGCAGTAACTTTTTTTTTTTAAATACCACAAATTTAAAGATAGTTTTGTTTGTTTCCTGCATTATCATTTTGTGTTGTTGACTAGGAAATGAGCCTGGGAACAGGAAACCATACATGCTCTATTGTATAAATTCATGGAGGTGACAGACTATGCAACCAATTTAGATGTCCTTTTAAAAAGCTTTGGCAATGTTTATTTTCTGTGAGTTTTTGAAGACTGTACCTTTAGAATTCTAAATTATACCATCACCTCATGTAAATAAGCAAATTTTCCTTGAAGTCAAGATCACTGGCCTGATTGACACCAGCTGAAAACTTGGCTTCAGCTTTTAAAAATCACTGTGAAAAAATGTTGGTGTTGTTTTTCTTGACTAAGATTGTTTGCCAAAGTGGAAAATGAAGCAAAAGCTTCAGGGCTAGAAGAGTTTCAGCTATGCAGCTCGAAGACAGCTGGGACAATGGGCCATTACAGGCAGTTGCTTCTTCCACATGACAGTAAAGTTAGCTGATCCTTTTTTTTTACTAAATCTGTGTCCTTTAAACCAATAAATCCTGTTCATCATGCCAGGGCATAAATGCAGAAAAAGATCAAGGGAGCTGTCAGCTGTGTCAAGCACAGGGATTGTCTGAAAGCCAAAAGAACTGTAACTTCAGCTCCAAACTTGACATGCCAGCTTGACATCAGCCCCACAAGAGAAGGCAGGGAAGCTCAAGGCTTGTCTGGGGCAGCAAGGCATCTTGCAATGAGACCATGTCTCTGTTTCATCCCTTTGGCTGAAGTAAATTGTACCTTGCTATTTTTTTCCTCTGAAATAATTACATACTGTTTCATATGTTCTATAATTCCTGCTACTTCCTCAAACATTTCTAAACCAAAGTACTTCATTTCCTCTGTTCCCCACAGATCTGTTCTGGTGAAATCAGACAGATAACTTTTTAAAATCAGTTTGTTCAGCACATTCAAATCTCTCTGCTTAGTTTAAGGATATAGTGTAGAAAAAACATTTGCTTTTTACAGAATTTAGTCTCATCTCATGGTACTGCAACACTTCCCACTTTTGCATTGTATTCTGAGTTGTGCCTTTAGCTGATGCAAACAGGCATGAATAGACTGATGGAATTCTTTCAGTTGGAATATGTCTGTCAGTGATGACAAGACTGAAATACTAAAATTGGTCATCACTTTCAGCCTACTGCTGAAACAGAACATTTCATAAAGGACATGTTCTAAGGTGGGCATTTTGGGCTCCTGATAGTGGAAATTTGGGACACTGTTTAGAACTAGATGAAGGTCATAGACATACATCCAGCTGGAACAGTCATATGATGAGATTGAAAAGGTTTTTTATGGAAAATAATATGAAATAATATGAAAATATGACTGTATGTACATATATAACATTAAGAATAGTGCTTGCCAATGTCTGTAGACTGCCCCCACCTAAAGAATGAAAAGCATCAACTAATCCCTACTAATCCCTGCATTAAACTTCCTGATCCTGCAGCCACTGGTGGGGCAGATTAATCTCAGACTAGTAAAAAGCACTTGAGGCAAGGCAGAAAGAGGATACTTTCTGTCAATAGATCAACACTGTTTCCCTTAGGACCCTTGCAAAGGACCTTAATGAACTGTGGCCTTGATGAGAAGAGTGAGGTAGATCAAAACCTGGATGAATAGCAGCAAGCAGAGGGTCATGGTCAGTGGCACAAAGTCTCACTGGAGGCCAGTGCTCCCCAGGCATCTGCACTGGGTCCAAGCCTGCTTAACATCTTCATTAACAACCTAGTGAAGAGGGACAGCACATTCTCAGTGAGTTTGCTGATGACACAAACTGGGAGGAGTGGCTGAAGTGCCAGGTCACACTTCACAGTCCTACAACCAAAGCAGGACAGCTCTGTGCTCCCGCACATCCTGGGGGACACCCAGCTGGAAAGCAGCTTTGACGAGAATCTGGGGGCTCTGGTGGACACCAAGTGAGACATGGGCCAGCAGTGTGTCCTGATAGCAAAGGAGGCCAGTGGTTCCTCCTCCTGCATTAGGAGGAGTGCTGTCAGCAGATGGAGGAAAGTGATCCTGACTCTTTACTCAGCCCTGGAGAAGTCCCACCTGGAGTGATGGGTTTAGTTCTGGGCTACTCATCATAGGAGAGACATGGACATGCTAAAGAGAGTCCAACCAGAGGCCACACAGATAATTAAGGCACTGAAGCTTCTCTCCAATAGGAATAGCTGAGAGACCTGGGGCTGCTCAGCCTCGAGAAGAGAAGGCTCAGAGACATCATGTCAATGTCTATCAATACCTGAAGGGAGGATGAAAAGAGGACAGAACCTATTTTCAGTGGTGCCTGTGACAAGATTAGAGTTAATGGGCACACACTGAAACACAAGAGGTTTCCTCTGAACATCAGTAAACAAATTTTTCTAAGGATGACTGAGCAGTGGTACAGGGAGGCTGTGGAGTCCCCATCCTTGGGGACACTCACAAACTCTCTGAACACGGTTCTGGGAAACCAGCTCCAGGTGACCCTGCTTGAGCAGGAGGGCTGAACTGGATGGTATCAAGAGGTACCTTCCCACCCCAGCCATTCTGTGATTCCATGATCATGTCCACTTGAATGTCCCACTGAAGTGGATTAGCCTCCTTTTTATAAAGGTCTCTTCATATGAAAGCACCTAATACCAACATAAGACATTAACCAGGACAGGCAATGCTGACCCTTCTTCCACTAAAAACATTTGAAACACCAACACAGCCAAAATTTTACAATGATGTCATGACTTTTTAATAACTAAAATATTATTATTATTATTATTAGGGAAAGAAAAGCTACCCTTATTCTAGTCTTTGTGGATCATCACAGATATTGGTGTGATTATTCTGTCAAATGATTTTCACCAGTTTAACTCATTTACCAGATTTGCCCCATTATACCTAGCAATACAGAGCTTAGTTGCTTCATAATACTTTTTGCTAAATTTGCTAGTGCTCAAAAAGTGCCTGTTGTCATTATTATTACAACACTGAAGATGCCCTTGTTATTATGCTTCCTTGTACATGCTCCTGCTGTGGCAGGACTCCTTCCCTCCCTCCCTCCCTCTCTCTATTCCTCTCTCTGTGATTTCCATGAGCATTTCCAGTGACAGAGCCCTGCAAGGAGTCTGCCATCCCTCCAGCCCTGCTGTGCAGTGACATCTCCACAGACATCCTCTCAAGATTTGCCCTTCTTTTGAAACTCCCACCTTTGACTAGGAAGGAAAAGAGGCACTTATGCTCTTGCTGAGACACAAAGCAGCTGGGTTAGGTGGGAGGAGAGACACTGCCTCTATTTCACAGCCACTTCTGTCACTAGGTATGAGTTATGAGAGTTGGGTAGCCACTTCAACTGTGCAGATACTTTTTGTAACTCTGGGGTCAATCCCAGAAGTTTTACTGAATAACAAGTTCTTCACTAACACATATCAGTTAGTCAGTAGGTTGAAAGATTCTATTTCCTTTACACTGGCATTTGGAAGAAACTAAATGAATTTCACACACACAGATTACTTTCATTGCACTGTGAGGATAACCCACATATTATTACAATTTTTATAACTTTTTACCAGTGCATATTCTCTGGATTTTCCACTCCTAACACACTCCTGCCTAGAAATACATGTATCAAGAGAATACTACTGACCAAACTGGCAGAGATACATGGTTAACTGAAGATTGGAAAGAACAAGAAAAGAGAAGTTGAACAGACTACATGAATATAAGTTCAGTTTTAAGTTCTTGTAAATTATTTAAAACAAAATTAAAGGCTGATACCTCTATATCTACTAATTTAAATAATTAAATATCTAACTCTAGAAATTAAGAGATTGTTCAGTTTAGAAGAGGTGAGGATGCATTTGCTAACTAATCTAAGCAATTTGGGAAACCTATTATGGCAAAATTATAAAACAAACAACTCTCCAGCCCATCTTCAGCATCCATCACCTCCTGACTCTTAGAATAGTTCTTAAAGGTGGAAGATCCACAATAATCTTTATTTCATCAGTGAACACTGAGAGCTGTAGCTTAGTATTACAAACAGTTTCAAGGCATAAAGAAGTATTTCTGAAATATGAGGGATATTTCTTATTTCATTTTACAGCTATCACTAAATGATTTCAGACCCACATTTGTTAAAACTAACTGAAAATCAATTTCTTCTGCCCCTCCTAGAAAACAGGGAAATGTAACTCAAATGGATACCAATTTAAGTTAATTTTGTTGGCAGAAAGAATAAAGCTCACAGGAAAACTGTCTTCTGAGAGTTTGAGTACTTGTGAGTGAACCTGAAAATTTGCATTAGATATTTGTGCATCAGTGTACCTCAAGTTCTTATACCCCTACCAGTCAAACTCCAGAAAAATTCTCATTCTCAGCACCCCTGACCTCTGCATTTGCCTAATTTTACAAACCAAAAAAACCCCAATGAGCTTTGAGATGTTACTTAAAGGTTATTTAGTTTGGGATAGTAAACAGACAGTTTTAAGGTATTGAGATCAATCTTTATTAATATTCACTCTTTGTTTTACAGTAGTATCTACCAGTTCTACTCATGAATCATGTGATACAAACACATCAATTCATCTCCAAATACATCAAAGTGCCCTGCTCTCCCTAAGAGGCATTTCTCATATTCTCTGATATCTCAGCTATTCTGGCTTTTACTGCAAATTTGTCTCACCTTTCCTGTTAAATATTTCCCGTGCCTTTGACTTATGTTAAATAAGAAGCTATGTTGGAATCTCAGCCTTCTCAGGAGTCCTAGACTGACATTTTTATACAAGTGGTTCTGAGTTGCTGTTTGGGTGCTGTACTGATGTGAGATAAATAAGAGCATAATGCCTTCTGAGAGACTTTGATAGAGATGATGATTTTCCTCAACTATAATTATTACATTTAGGTATTTTGGCTGGACTGTACTTCTCCAGGACTTGTAATGAAAACTACAAATTGAATTGAAGCATTAGCAGAAAAGAAAGAAACAGAACTTGTATTGTGTAGTAGATGCAACAGAGCATCTCAGTCAAGGTGTGACTCCCTTATTTCTAGGACAAATTTTACATATGATGAAACAATAACAAATTAGAGACTAATTATCTTGTAACTTTAGAAAACCACTTTAAAATGCTTTAAAAAAAGAAGAAGAACTAAATTAAACCCTCAATCACTAGCAGAAGGGCATTTATTAATAAGTCACCAAACCCATCTGTTTAGACATTCCTGTTATTTAAAAAGGCAAACCTATCTACTTTACCCTGCAGCTCTTATTGGATAAGAGAGAAGGGCTCAGAGTGCTTCACAAAATTATTCCTTGGCTCAGTTTTATAGCTGTGCTGGAATAGGACTATCACATCCTGTAAGCACTAAATCAATTCACACAATGCACTTCTTTGTGCACTGAACTGAGCTAAATCCAGAATCTAAGTCCTTTTGCATAAAATGATTGCTCTGTTTCTGTGCTTATTGCAGCCCATAACCTCAAAGCACTTGCAGTTGTTCTGACACAATGAAAGAAATATTTATTCAGAGGACATGTTCTTCAGCAGGCAAACAACCACCACTAAGAAACATGGATTTCAACAGATAAATACAGAATGAAGACTGAACTGACTACAGGGAGATTTATTTAGCAACTGTTTCCAATTTATCTTTGGGATGTACAGTAGCAGCAACTCATAAGAAGTCAGAGCCAGCTTGCTATTTACATTGCATATAAACAAGCCTAAGTGAATAATTACCAAAGTACTTACTTTTCAAACTGCGTAGGTTGTTTGGAAGTCCTACTACATCCCAGCACTTTTAGTTTCTTGAGGATCCTAAAAATAATTAGTACTACTACAAAGTCTTCTGAGTTTCTTAGCTTGCAGATATGTGACCAAGTTCTTGTATTCATTCTAAGATCATACTCTAAATATGGATATTGTCATAGAAAATCATTCATTCAGAAATAACTACAAACACATCAAGAAAGTTTTTTAAACTGCATAACCAGACTTTATATTAAATAAATTTCAGGATTATTGCTACTATTGTTATAAATGCTTATGCTTTAAATTAAATTTGGAGATTTAAAAACCCAAGAGTTACTGATATTGGCAACTGAATTCTTTTGTGTGCCTATTAAGACAGTGTTGTTTGGCCAGCATGTTTCAGTTTTCAACCAACAGCTTTGCTGCCAACCCTCAGATTAATCCCATTGTTAGCAAAGATAAAACCAATACTGGATAGAGCACTGGGGGCAGATATTGAATTTAATAACTGGGGTGATTGCTGCAGGTAGTAACATATAGAAGCATCATGGCCATTTTGGTTGCGTGTTCTGGACTTTCCTCCTTCCATCTCTCATATTTTCCTGTGCCTTATCATACCTAGCTAGTCTGACTGGGGGATTTGCTAGCTTCTGAATATTTAACACTCATTATCAGCACTTTTCACAAGATGCTGTGATGCTTTAATGATGTAGGCATCTGTCTCCCAGCAAACAGGCTAAGATGAACAAGACAGCACAGATCATTGAACAGCTGATAACAAATTTCAGGTGTCGCATTACCATCCTATGCTAACATGGAGCAGGAATCACATTTTATTGTATTTTCACTTGTCATGTCAAGGACTTTTGCTTTACTAACAATACTATCAATAATATAAATAATGACCATATATAAATTACTATTTCCATCATTTATTTCTGACAGCAAAGACAGGCTAAAGTTAAGACTGACAGCATGGCTTCTTTTCCCATATTCACAGTGCATGTTTTCATAAAACCATATGCAATTTTCTGAGTGTTAAAGTGTGCTGTCACTTGTATATCTAAAGCTCTCTAAGATGCATATTATATACAGAATGAAACAAAAATCTTCAGGCTCTTCACTCCTTGCATAATTCCCTAGAGTTCCACAGATGCTATAAAAACCCTTAAGCCATAGAAGTGTGACAGTACAGTATTTCATACAGTATTTATATATATTTCTCAACAGAATATTGCACTGTATGAATAATCTTTGTAACTTCCAAATATTTATGTTTCTAAATCTTGCACTTTGTATAACTACAGAAATTGCAGGAAATAAACCCTCCCTTGTGTATTCACAGAAATCTGGGTTATCTGGCTTTTAAACCAAATTCAAAACATACTTCAAAAGCAATTGCCACACAGAAGACACTACTAATGTGAGAAACTTGCTTACATCTCTGCCATATGAAGTAAAGCATCATGCATTGTTCTGAGTATATCTATCAATACATGCAAAACAAAAGCTCATGTGATTTTCCTCTTTCAAATCCACTGAGAATCCATAGACATCTGACACTCTTGACATTTACATAAAACTTGAATCTATTTCTTCAGGTAAAAAGTTGTAAACTCACACATAGGTTATCCCAATCTGTGTTTCAGGCTTGGTTTCAAAATCACTTTATGCAAAATTTTTAGATCAGACTGTCCTCTATGCAGAAATCAAGACACAACAAAGTCTGTGAACTCTTTTACAAAAATTCCTCAGCATCCATATTTTAGGAAATGGTTTTTAAGCTTCCTTAGTTTATGTCCAGCTAGTACTATATGTTCCAAGTTCCCTGAAGCCAAAGTATCCTCCCATAGCTCCCAAAAAGGTGAGCCACTGTTAAAAGAATTATCTGTCACCACTTTCACTGTTCATCACTTCAGTTATGAGATCAGCTACTTTGGCTGGATGGGAGGCAGCACAGCAGAGCAATGCATCAACTGGTTCTCACTGAACAGCTCACCAGGCAAATAACCCAAGCCTGACAAATGTTTGACTTCTCTCCAAATAACTCCTATGCATTTCTTTGGAAAATATTCCTCATGAAGCAAGTCTTAATGGGAAAAACCACAAGATTGCAGGAAAAGGTCCATATGTACCCTTTACTGCTTCATATATGCTTTTAAGGGCCTACTGTATTTAGCAGGCTCACATTTCTTGGAATATTAACCCTTAAAAAATTATAAATGACAAATATTAGAATGGTATTAGTGTATTAATATATGAACGGTATCAATGTATTAACACATTTTTGTTATGTATAATTTGTAATAATTCTTGTTGGCTACTTCTAGGTCTTCCCTGTGAAGAAAGCAAAATATTATGAATAGCATTATATAAGCTTTACTCTCTTACTGATTATCCATCTTTTTTATTTCAAGTTTGGAACAAAATTTTTAAACTGCTCAGTTAACCGAACATTCTTCAGAATTTAAAAACTGACTTTTCTGTACTTCTTTTCATCAGCCAAGTTTTCCAAGTTCTCCAATATTGTTAGTTAATTCTTTTGGGCTTTGTGTGAATTAGTTGTGAGCATCTGGCCTACAGTTGCTTCTGCTGCAGAAAGAAATACCAAAGTGTAGCTCTCACTCTACAACTTTCTGGAAATGTCTACTCAATGACTCATTACTTACAGTAAATACAGAAGAAAATTTCTCAAAAAGCCAGTGTTAGCTGCAATATTCAGATAAGAACATGATAGTAATTGCAGGAGGGAAATCAACAGAACTCCAAATATTTGGGAAATGGATTATGTGATGAGAAAAGGTGGTGAGCAACTTTCTTCTTGTCACTCTGTTGATTAGTAGAGCTGCTCACAGCAATTATTCACACATGGAATGTTGGAGGTATCTCTCTCTCTCCTCCCACCAAGCACAAATTTTACTGTTATGGCCCCAAGGGACCACCCCTGCCCCACTGAACATAACTTCCAGGAAGTGTGGGCTGGACTTCACAGAAAAGAGAAAGGAAAGATACACTAAAGAAGAAAAAAAAAAGGCACCAGGAAAAAATGGAGGAAAAGGGCAGAAATTTGGTGTGGCAATGGTGTTTCCATGCAGGACTCCATACACCCACCTACCCAAAGCAGGTGTAGCTGTAGATAATCAAAATATTTAGTTTTGAAAGCATCTCTCAGTAGTTATGTGTGCCTTGAACTTCTAGGGTGGATTTACTGCATTTTATGTTCTGATACAACTGCAGGTGTGCAAGATCTTCCTGTGTTACTGCTTGGTACTTTTAAGAAAAGGTGGTGCTAGCCTATCTCAAGGCTTTGACTGACTTGGAGATTCATCACAGTCCATTCATCGAAGTCCACTTGCACTTTGGTTTCAATCCTGAAAAATGGTTAATGCTAGTATTGCAAAATCTATATAAAAGCTTCTTTCAATGGCCACAACTTGCAGAAAAAAATAGGGTTATACATAAAAAGACTCTTTGTCTCCCCCATCAATTTGACCCAGGTCAAAACTTGGAAAAATGAGATTTATCCATAAGACTTCTGATGTAACTAGTGGAAGTTTTGCATCTAAACTGCCATTACAGTTTTAGAACCTCAGACTATGGCTGCAATATTGCAATATTTAGGTCAGAAATACAAAAAAAAAGACATATTTCAGTTAATTTCTTTCTCTTGAATCACGACAAAAAAAAAAAAAAAAAAGAAAAAAAACAGTGGAAGGTATTTTTACAATGTAAATTAATTTTATTCAAAACAGATTAAAAAATCTAACAAAGCTTGCCTAACTACATGAGGTAGTACATGTAGCAAAAGAGAAGGCAAAATATAGTATTCCGAAATATGAAGAATATGAATAAGTTTACAAGTTGGAGTGAAATAAATTCAACAACAGAAACAAAATATACCAAAAATAACGTTTAACAGCTTTTCAGTCTTAAAGCACCAATACACTTTTCATAGAAAGAAACATAGTATCACCACTACATGTTCTTCATATACCATAACATGGTAAAATTAATGTAGCAAGCTGTTCACCATAAATGAATTCTTTAATATTGTGAAGCAACAAATGACATAATTGTCACTGGGCTTCATACCACTATACTTCCTGGCCTGCAGGAGTATTTGCCAGGTCACAAGGAGCAAGGTTAGCCTTTGTTACTATTTTCTTTGGTTTCTTTGAATATTTACTCCCATATTAATGTTTAGCATATTGATACCATGTACAGTTCAAGGCTATAAGCTTGCAAATATTTTTGTATGTGTTAAATTCTACATTTTTTCTGAACCCAAATTTAGGTAAATTGAAGGAATCACATGGTAAAAATAAAGGAAGTGTTTGTGCAGAACTGCAGGCTTATTCCTTAACTTCAGGTTACTGCACTTCTCCATACAAAGATTTTATGAAATCCTTCAAGGTTCTATGTGTCTGTTTCACACACCCATCCCAAGACAGTGGCATATCTGTGAAGGACTGAGCCATAATGAATTATGGTTATTTGACCTAAAGAGCTTAGCAGCATCCAATAAATATTTTATTAATCTATTTTAAAAATAATAGCCATGAATGGCCCAGTCTCTTAAGAATATTTTTTAGAGGACAAACATGCTAGCATAACCCAGGGTTTCTTCCTATATTTTATATTTACCATTTTATTTCAAAATAGATGTTTGTAATTGTTATGATTAGTGTGAAATTGAGAACAATCTAGCTCTTCATTTATGCTTTCTTGACTAATGCTACTTTAAATCATCAAAAAGTTATATATGTTTTTATTTTACTTTAAGGCATGATTTATTTTGTCAAAATATTTTATGTACATTGAAAATAAAACCTCAGGCCTCCCTCTGGTATAGTTTTAAGGTTACTGTTAGTGGCATATATAAAGCACCATATAATAATATATTCAGGTGAAGAAAACAAAGAACATTTATGAGCTTTGAATTAACTGTATAGGAGTAACTGCTAAGAAAATATAGCAATATTTAACACAGGATTCAAAGTATTGTTATATACCATTATAGATTTTCAAATGAATTTTTCTCCCATGTTTATTTTTACAGATTTTTCCATTAAGATTTATATGTAATTTAAACTTTTTGGTGGAAAGCAGCATACATCTTCTGTACAATAATGTTACAGCTTTATACAAATTTTAGGAATCACAAAGAATGGGCTGTATTAATATTTTCCAAGTGCTCTGGATTCACTTGCCTGTTTTATGTTTTACTTGCTAGATTCAAACAACAGCAAATACTCTGAAAGCCTTGCTTCCTGGAGGATTCTGTAAACTGAAACATAAAAACATTTCTTATGTTATTTTTAAGACCATAACACTCCAATAGCAACATTTAAAAAATTTTAATTGTTCATTCTAGCACCCTGCAGCACTTCTTGTGACAACTCATTAATTTATCTATCTAGGATTTCTTTAAAACTGCTACAAATAAAAACTACATAAATTTCAGATTTTTTTTTTCCAAACAGCTTATTAGGAACAAAATACAACATAAAAAAATTCAAGTAATCATTTGTGATGAAAGTTTCTAGTTTAAAGAATTGAAGCAAAATACAAAAAGTGTTTTGGAAATAGAGAAAACATACATCTTATGCTTACTATTCTAGCAACTTTATTTGGAGAGAACTTGCAGATTCAGATGTTTGTTAGTTGTTTATAGGATGAATAGAAATAGATTTCTACAGAGACCTAACATCTAATGAAACCAAAGGGAATGCCTTCTGAATGGATAAGTGTCTGGCTTCAAAAGAAAAATACCCAATTCCAATGAAATGTTGATAGAATAAGTATTTTTGCCTTAAAAGTTGGACCAGCATGTCCTATTTAATGGTCCATTGTTTTTTCTTTATCAAACTCTGTCTGGAGATAATCTGGGAAGGAAAAGGAAATGGAGGTGGAAGCAAGGAAAGGCACAATGGAACAGGTTGGCTGCAACAGCTTCAGAATTCATCATCTTCTGCTTCACAGAAAACTTGCATGGGACTCTTTTCCAAACAGCTGACCTCCCAAACTTTACTAAGAGGATTTATATGCAAGTATATGTGTATTGATACATATTTTTAAACTTGTATTTATAGATAGTATATAAGATGTATATTAGATATAAAGTATAAATAAATTAAGATCAAATTTGCAGCACTCTTCCTGCCTGCCTCTCTACTCAAGATTTATATGCAGAGCAAAAGTGTCAGTAAGAATACTTGAAGGGAATAAGGCACTCTAAGAGCACTGGATTATCACAAGGAAAAGTCAAAAAATATGCAATGTAAGTCATCCATTGAGCAAAGAAAATCTGTATTTTACAAGCTTCCAGATTTGTTGAAAGGTCTGACAGAAAGAGAGAAGACATTCTCCTACCCATAATTAAAAATGACAAACATTCAGTATTTTCCTACTTTTGAGTTTTCTACAAAACCTTTTTGAGGTTTTTTTCCCCACTCAAATTTCTCAGAAAGACTATAGTTTGGCTAGGTAGCAATCATTTTTAGTCTAAGAAACATTCTTAGCTTCATAGGACAAAAATAGTGGTACAATATTTTTAAAGTAATCCCTGTTTCTTCCTTGAGAACCTGGAGAACCCTTTCAGGGATTACATTAATTACATATAATAAACACTATAATAATTACATTACATTAATCAGCAACATACAGCCATGTGTTACCATCACACAATGCATCACACAAATATACTCAATACAACTAGTGAACTTTCACAGCATTTCCACTGTGTTTTCAAAAAAACACTGTTAACAAAATGTTACAAAAAAAGGACATAAAAAATTTGCTTAAATGATTGTGAATTTTAATGTTGGTGGGTAGTAAGTTTGATACCATGTAACTCACTAACAAATATTTCATCATTAATGTTAATTGTTAATATTATGTTAACAATAATGTTAACCAATGAACCTGCATCATTAATGTTAATTTTTAAAAAATCCCTAAGGAAGTAAATGTAATTTTCTTATCAAATATTGTGTTAGTTGCAACAGAAGCAGCAAAGCAAACAAGAGGTTTACTTTATTTCATAAGCAGCTTTTCAGGGTGATGTTGTGTGAGCTTAGAGTTCGTTACACAAGCTCTGTAAATCACCCCTTGTTTGTCTGGCTCCTAGCACTGCAAACAGACACAATGCAAGGCTGTGAACCTTACTGAGGTCAAGAGTAACGTGTAACCTTTGCAAGTGGGCTCTGTACCTTTCTGAGTGTATCCCATTTTGGAAGGAAGCAAGGTAGAGCTTCCTTCTGTCCACGGGCATCACATCCACGTAGCCGCCCTGGCTGCGGATCACCCCGGCGTGCACGGCTGCCCGGCAGATGCTGGAGATCTGAGGGGGAGAAAAGACTGGCTGGGCATCCACCCTGCTATCCCATCATTTGTAACAAGACAAATAAAGGTATTTAAACCAAGTCTAGGAAACAAAATAATTATATTTATTGCACAACTAATTCTATTAGTCTTACAGTATTTAAGTCAGCTTCATATTTTACAGGAATTCAGAAAGATATTTCTGATCACTTTCACCACGATGAAAAAGTCATTTATTTCAGGTTCATTCAGTTCAAAGTTCAGGAACATGTTTGAATTCTTCAGTCTTTCAAAATGAAAGGATCTATCAGCCAAAAACTCAGACACCAGTGAAATGATCCATAATTAAAGGGGGCATCACAGCTCTCTAACCCAGGGTGGGTAAATACTAAAAGCTAATTGGATGAAGGATATGATGTGACCATCAGACAGAAGATAGAGGTCTAAAATGAAAGTTCTCTGTGAAGTTAACAGCACTTATAGCTGCTTGAAACCTCTATTTTCTGGTCACTAATTCCCCTCATGAACCTATGAGGAACAAACCATATCCACAGAAGGATTTCTCAGTAACAGTCTTGATAACGTTAATTTAAATAATTGATTTAAACTTGCAGTACTCTATTATTCTTTCAGCATTTTAATAATTGTCAGAAGAATAAAACTTCTTAGATATTCCAGAAGATAGGTCCCAGTTTCTAAAACACAGCATAGCAATGTGCAGTTCCAGCTTCAGTGTACCTCCACTTAGAGACAAGTTTTTTTTGGTGGGAAAAGTTTTCAATGCAATAGGTTTCTCCACAAGCAACCTTAAAAAACTTAGCCAATACAAATATAAATAACTGGCCAAACAGGCCACAATTTGAACAAAAACTGCATTTCTTCCAGTTATAACTGGAATAATTTATATATGTTCTCATAGCCATTTTCAATCTCAATGCTCTATAAAATCAGGAATATAAAATAGCAATGATTTTCCTACTTTTACTCTAAGCAAGGGAGTTGCCAGGTTCATTCATATACAGTTTTTCTTTTAATGTTACAATATTTAAAGCAGTAAATTTCTGAAATAATTTATCCAAATAATCTTTTGCAAAGATGCTTTACAGTTTTTCTTTCCTCACTGCTGGGTGCAGTTTTTGAACATGGCAGCAAGGATGCCATTTATACCTCTCTGTACTTTTCCTCCTCCTAAGGTTGCAAAACTTTTGTTCTACCCTGAACACCAATAGATGCCTTATTGTTAAGATTACAGCACCCCTTATTTATCCATACTGTGGAATAACTAAAGTGTAGACTGATCATGTGCAATTTCAAATACCCAAAGGGGAAAAATGGCAACACAGGATTACATTCAGAAGAAATAAAAGATGATATTTACAAGCAATTAACTACACTGAAGAACTAGAAGAATACTATTCATTCTATTCATTCCTAGTACAATAACACAGCAGTAACTTTTTTTTTTTTTTTCAGTTCCCACTGGGGATATAAAAAAAAAAAAGGCTAGAGGTACAACTGGGGGAAAGAAGGATCAGCTTTTTCACCTCTATAATAGTAACCAAAATGCTACACACTTTACATCATGAGATAAGGATATAAATTCATAATTTCATTTAAGAGTGGCTAAGATACTGGCTGTTCCAACATCATTTGGAAGTTTCTAGTCAAGTAAAAAGGAAAGGAAAAGTCAAGGGATGGAGACTTTGACAGAAGAAACTGTCTCCAGCAAAGGATGGGGCCACTGTTAGGGCTGGCACCACAACTGGACCAATCTGAACATTTCAAAGGTGAAGGCAAGACACGTGAATGGAATATGTGAAAAACAAGAGGTCAGAAGACTGGGGCTCATGAAGCCAGCTGAGAGGGTATTTTCAGATGAAAAATAAACTGATATTCTGATGCTACATTCCAGGTCAGACTGGAGAACAAATGCACATAGTTTTTGAATAAATGAACAACTGAACAAGTATAAATTCATAATTAAGAACCAGTGTGTAGGAATAGCTATGAATAGATGCATATACTTTCATAAACATATATATAACATATAGCATATAACATAATTATATTACATATAACAGAATTTTTTTTTCCACCAAGTATTATCTCTCAAGAACTTCTCATTGTCTTGGAATGAAACTATAAGACATGCATCTAATGGAATCAGATTCTACTAGTGATGCCACAGTATTTCCTATGATCATTATTATGTCATCCAGATCACACTTGCTTGAACCACTAGGGCAAGCCTCCTGTTGATTTAAGCAAAACAGGATTTCACTATGTCTATCACAAATTTCAGCATATTATATGTGGTTTACATCAGCATCTGTGTGTCACTTTCCGGAAAACTCCAAAGATATGGGGTTGTTTCTTTAATTTTGATGAAGGCATTCCAGAGGATATATAAGGCAGTATTTTTAAGTTAGTATGGACACTTCATACAGCATTATACAGCTGTGCTTTATTACTGTCTTGTGAATACTCTTAAACTTGTTAGTGTTTTTAACAGTTCATAGGATCTGAATACCAAGTTAATTATTTTCCTTCTACAGATACTCAACAAATACCAGTATCTACCACAGCACAGCATTACTCTACAAAGGCATTTAAACCACAAATGTCTTTATCATACCATCATAGGAATATTTTATATCTTTATACATCATATTCTCTATATTTTACCACAGCAGAGAATTATGAATACTTCTGCAAAAGATTCAGGGAATATTTCCATACATGGTTACAGAAACAAAAATTAGTATGACTAAAGTACTCAAATGGTATAAACTTACACAACTCCATCAAACTCTTTAGATAAAAGATATTTGTTGGTCTCTAACCCCTGGAAGAAGTAATGTAGGCAAATTAAAAAATACAAATTAATTTTACTCTGAAGATACCTATTTATCTCTTTTGCCACTCTACTCTCTGCACTAAAAACTACTAAAAATGTAATCTAGAACTGCACATTCAGTGTAAATATCTACCCTGACAGCATCTGAAGGTGGTAAGAAGACTCCCATCTCTGTTTTTTTACCTGTATTTATGTCCATTTTTTCCTAAAAGCTGTATAGCTGCACACATTTCTATATAATGGAGATGAATAATGAGATAGTACACAAAATAATTTTAAAGTATACATCTATAACACTAATTAAAATCACCTGGGACTTCTCCAGCCAAAGAAAATATATATTGTGAGATTTCCTCCTGTCAAGATTAAACACAAGCATGTCTTCTTTCTCCTACAACCATCTCTTCTAATTCACTGGGAAACTTTGTCTGCAGCCCTTAGTTGCAACCACAAAGCTGAAAGAAAATCATCTTCCACAAACTGAACTTGCATTGAAATCTATTTTCACTGCCCCTTTTATACACATTAAGGATCCAGTTCACGAATCAATTATCTTTCTAAAATGGAAATACTATCCACACCCATGGCACTACTTATGGATGAGAATCTTTTCAGGACAAGACACTCAGGTAATCTAATGGACACCAATTAGTTTCAAAATGCTGGGGAGAAAATATTTCCATATTATTTTCACACATTTCAAAGAACTGGAAAGTAGTGAAATTCATCATCTGACCCAGCTGGTTGCCATACTACTCTTTATGAAATCCATAAGATAGTTAAACCTTAGATCTTACTGCCAAAAATATGAACTGCTTTCTCTGACACTACATCCTGGCTTCTCCATAGGAGACATGACAGAGGAGGGGCATAATTTAGAAATCTCTTTCCAGACATTCTACCCACCTCAGAACTAAACACACTGTAGAAAAGATGGTGAAAAAAAGTAGACTAGCAAACAGAATGACAAAAAAAGTCTGTTAAAATAATATGACAATGTAAGAAACTTTACACAAATATATCAAAACTCTGTTGCAAACACCTAGTTATCCACACAGATAAGAAATATTCAAAATAATGAGACTGTGGACATTTATCTTAAGAGCAATTTTTTTTGTATACTCTGACAGAAGTTGCACATGGCTGCATCAGGGTCTAAAGTGAAAGGGTTTAAAGAAGTATAAACTGCCAATGTTGAACAATGGGAATTTTGGTAAAGAATTTAAATGATGGGTCCAGAGACTAGTGAAGCCTACATTGAATTTTCAAATAACTTTCCACTTCTTCAGCATCTGACTGCCGCTAACTTAAATGGGAGCCTCTGAAAAAGAACTTTTGAAAAGATTGTATAAAAATCATCATATGGAGGAAAACTGTATATCAATATTCTATCCTTTTTCATAGAGTTTTAGATCTCATTTTATAACACAATGTAAATCCCTATACTTACATCAGAATAAATTCGTGTACCAATTACACGAGCGTAGTGTGGATTTGCCTGCATACAGTTGTGAGGACAATACACCCTGAAAGATCAAAAACAAACCACATACATTAGGAAGAGTATCAGAGGATTAATATATCATGTGCAATAACAGCATTATTAAGTATAAATCAAGTTGATTGTCTGTACATATGGGTCCATAATGCTATTTAAAAGCTGTCAGTTTTTGAGGCTCTCACCATACAGGTGAAAGCATTTCTGTTGTGCTGAGGCTTATAATGAAGTGCTTAAAATCATATTTTAACAAGCCTGGTCTTTTTTCCTTTGGGTAAGCGGATGGTATTCTTGTTCAGCATATGTGAGGCAAGTAGAAAAGTCAGTGAGAAGAGAGCCTGTTCATTATTGTATAATTAATCTGATTCTAAGTGCCCTATACAAAATGTACAGTCAAGATATCTTCTCAGAAGAGGCAGATCTGACTAAGGATCTGCTTTGATACTGATGACCTGGTGACACAAGCCAATTTAGCAAATTATAATGAAGCTGAGCATTGGCATATGTGGCTAGAATGAAAAACCTTGGAAAGTAGTGAGACTCCTATCTGATCCTGTGAGGTCAGAAATCTACTAAAACAAACACCATCTTTACTAACTGCATTTTGTTAACAGTTGAGGAAAACTTTCTCTGTGATTAATGTCTTCTATAGCTTCAAAATGCACAGGAAAACCATGTGGGAAGCTAAGAGCAGTACAGGAGCTGACAGCATCTTGTTTGCTAACTGTGATATGCTACAAGCAAGCACTGTCAGCTGAGCTATTTCATTTGAAAAATGGAGCCACCCTACATGGGGCAACCCTGGGCAAGTGTTCTTCTCTAAAATGTTATCCAGGCTCTAATCAATATTTGGGAAGTCTCTTTGGTGTGCTAGAGACTTGCCAGATGGGTAACTAAAATATGCTGGTAAGAGGTGGGAAAGATCTTTTGGTCAGAAGTGTTGAAGACCTGCTGATTTATAAGATGAGAGTAAGAGGGGAAAAATGAGGTAGTGTAATCAATGCCATGGCTGATTACTGCTTGTAATTCCCAAGACTACATTTTCAGAATTAAGAGCATGCACAGAATCTTGAATGAATCAGTGTTGTTGTGAAGTTCCTGAAGTTGACATCTCAGAACTACGAAATTTTTAACCTTGTATTTAGTTTTGTCATTTTCCTAAAGACAAAACCTATTTTCCTCTTAACGGAGTTTTTAACAATGAAGGAAAAAAGAGAAAGATAGAAGATGGAGATGGTACCCATCCATTCCTGTGCTCCACTCCTTAGCTTACTTCTCCACATCTTCCAGCTAGAAAGCCAGGAGTCATAGCCAAACACCAAGCAAGTCCATGGACCCAAGTGCTACACGAAGGGATGTTTTCCTAGCAGTTTTGGCTTTGTACTTGTTTCCTGTGCTGGCTGCAGGATTGCTATGAAAGTAATTCTGTGGATATCTCCAGCTTAATTTGTGGTAAATCATGCTACAGTGTATTTACCTTTGACTCATCTATGGTTTTAAGAACTGTTACCAAATTCCCTTGTCAAAATATTGCGGTGCAGGCACCTTTCGAAGAGTTAAAACACAGCCTTCAGAGAAATGGCACAGATATTTAAAGCCAACCTGCACACCAGACCTTACCTTAACCAGATAGATTTCAAGTTTTTTTAGCCAGTTTCTCCAGAACTCCCAAACAAATTTGTAACTTCCATGATAAATATCTGAAATTTATCCTTCTATTGTACCTGTTTTACAGGTAAATAAATTGGAATAAGGTGTACTTTGTCTAAGGTGCATATACATAATAATGCACAATGAAAAATAAAAATGCACATTTACTCACAGTCTTTAGTGTAAGGATTTCACTAGGATTAGCAACAGGATCTTAATGAGTAAATGAAAGAGAGATGTTCCTAAAGAAAAATACTGCAGATCACCTTTACCTACCTTGCCTCCTACTGAGAGCAAAGACTAAAATATCATTTGGACACTTTTTACTTCATTTTTACAGCTACTATTGTCACCTTTCTCAATTAATTAGTAAATGGCAGAAAACAGAGCGACACTTCAAATTAATAACATTTTAAGAATTTTACCTCGGACAGTGTGAGGCTGGTTTTTGAAATGGGCACAGTTGTTCCACGGTGGTTTCACAGGTGATAGCCTGAACTGAAGAAAATAAAGCACAAACAAGTAAATGTGTGCTATTAGAAAGAACAGAGTAGTACTGAGCTTGTAAGAAATAAATACTAACCTGTTACCTTAGAGACAGTGAAGGAGTTAGCAGATTGGTATTTTCTGAAGAAGAAATGTTAGAAATTATCAGTAAATAACACATTTCAGTGATTTCTTTTAGCTAAAATAATTTTTATTAGAAAATATGGAAATAAACCCAAGAGAATGTCCCCAATCAGTTTTTACTGCACCCCCTTCTCCCCAGATGGGAATATATTTATTGCAATGACACATTTGACTTGTACTCCCAGTGAATCTGTTTCAAAAATAGGAATGTGTGTTAAACACTTTTACACTCTTTGAGGGGTTTAATTTGCTAAGAGAATGTGTGATAGAAACCAATTAAGCAATATATTGGTCCCTCATAATGTAGCATCTGGTTGCTCATAAGCTTTCTTCTACCAGAAGAGCTCATTCACCTTTTGCTAAAGGTTCATTCCTATAAACAAGGCTAACACTGAGAAGAGTTTCTCCTCACAGCCCTTCTGAAACATTTCATTACATTTTACTCTTGGATCTTGCATCTCCTGTTATCATCACCATCATTAAAAACCCAGTAGAACATGTAAGAGTTCTCTTTTTCCCAGTAATTACATGTCACTCAGATATATCTGCTTCCTGTTGTTGTAAAAAGTCAGGTACATAGATTATGTCATTTCATTACAAATTGATGAACATTTCTAATTTATTCCTCTCATCTTCTATTTTCCTCCTCTTTTAACACCTGGGATATGCCTTTGAATGTGATACTTTTCATCTGTAACAAAGAAGCTGATAATGCCTTTGGCACCCATGAAGTTACTTATAAAAAAAAAACCAAAACAACAAACCAAGGAAATTATTCCCTATTAAGCTTTGGAGAAAATTGCTCCTGTGGACTCCACTGTTTGCCTGCATTAGTTTATTTACTTCTATGACCCATCAATTTCACATTGCTCATTTACTGGATTCCAATTTGCTTTCACTGATGTAGCTCATACTTCTGCTGCCCTAGCATTGTCAAACACTGGTGTAGGAATATATATTCTATTGTTGACTAGCTTGTTGAGATATTCAGAACAGTACCCTATCCTGAGAAAATCCAGCAGCTGAAGAAACATTGGTATTAGCAATCCTGATAAGAAACCACAGGAGCTGAAGATTAGGACATTTGCTGTATGCTGCACTGACACTTACTTTTCTGTATTCTCTGTTCTGTTTTGCAATACACAGCAGAGGTGAGATCCACTTTATTTCATCTATTCTTGAAGAGATTAAATAGTAGTTTATGCAAGGCTCCATCTACAGACCCTGGTGAGAGTCAGGTAGCTGCAAGGCATCCCCTGCCTTATTGATGGCCCTGTTGAAGGTTTGAAACTTTGGCAAGTAATCTTTATTTATCCCACAGCCAAAATAACCAGCTCTGAGTTCCAATTCTCAGAGGATAGGTGCTAAATACACTTTATAGGCTGCCTTGATTGTGCATGAGTTTTGTCTCATATAGCATAGAAATACAGAGACTTCAGCTGATGGGAAATCAATTTGTTCCAGTTTAAAAAGTTTTTTACAGCCTATCTAAATTTGTAAGCAAGCTGGCTCCTCATATGTTAGCATTGATATAATCAAGATCTACTTCTCTCTTTGCATCACACAATTGAAAAATAGAAATGTTTGCCTGTATTTTCATTTTTAGGTAAGTAAATCAAACCAGAGTCAGGTCATATATGATCCAAATAAACTGACTGATATCAATGCCTGAAGTGCTACCCAGGTGACCAAATTATAGGCCACTGAATTTAGTCTACCATGTCAATGTTCTTCTCTATGTTGGATTAGACTTATCTGTGAAAAGAGAAATGATGACAGGTATAATAGCCTGTATCATTGTTTGCAGAGCACAGAGTGAGAGCACAGCCTGTGATGATTTCCTAACTCCTTGACTCTTAGGTTTACATGTGAGCCAAGGATATCACTCAGAAAAATCCTGCTTTCTTTCAGCTCAGTATTACCCCTATGAGCTACACCCATACCACTATTACATATATGCTATAGACAGAAATAAGGGCAGCAATGCAAATCTCTAATACATTATGATATAGTGAAGCACAATACTTGCAAATACTAATACTAATAATAGCATAGACTAAAATATATGACTATTTATGTTTCTATATCATTGGATAATTATATATGAAACAGCCAAGCATTCTCCATTTCTAAGCATTGCTTTTCTGGGTTTTCCTTTAGCATGTCTACAAGTATTTGCAGCTGTTTCCACATACCAGTCTTAAGGAAAGCACCTCAGCAGTGCAGTACACCTCCAAATTAAGTATGGAATATTATTCCATCACTGGCCAATGTAGAAATCACACAAAATATTTGTGCAAAATGTCTTATGTAAGCTGTGGAACTGTGATGAAATTAATGAGCTATACAGGAAGAGGTGTATTTTCTTCTTGTTCCATATGCACTCTATGAGAGGGTCCTTTACAAACACAAACTTGTAATATTATTGCTTTGTTAACTGTCATAGATTGCTCTGTCCATGTCCAAAACAAGTAAGTAATCTGCCTGTATGTGCTAGTTTTTGACAATAAATATATACTTTACCAGTTAATTAACTGAATACTCTCAATAATATTTAACTACTAACACTGACTTACTGCTCAAGTCACTCTGTAAATTAAACTTAATTTCATATTATTATTCTCTGTCCACCATTAAACACTGGTTACATTTTCAGAATGGACACAATATCTCTGTATCCACATGCCTTTTTATGGCATTTTTGTATTCTTTATGACAAAAAGCATAGCAAAATGTTATTTAAAATGTGATATATTTTGTATGAAATAAAAATAAGCAGATTAAAACCTTTTCATGCATTTTAATTTTAAGAAAAAACTTACCCAATTGACTGAACACCATTTCTGTAAGACTTGATAAAGTAATTTTTCCTCCCTTGCCTAGTGACGTCAACCCAACCACCTTCATTGTCTAGGATGCCATAATGTATGGCAGCTTTACAAATACTGGATTGCTGAAAAACAGAGCAGGAAAAGCAGATCCACATCAGACAAAAAAAAAGGGTTTTAATTACAATGTGCCATTATAAACTTGGTAGAGTCTCTCACGTTTGACTTGATCCATGTAGGTGTTATTTCAAATAAACCACTTTGTCTTACTCAGAGAAACTATTCTCATTTACAGTACACTTGTTCAAAGTAGCTGTCATTTCCTATACTGTTTTCCCATTCTACACAGCAAATGATACACTCTCAGCTAGTATTAAACACAAGCAGGCCCATCTTACTGAAACAATTTCTACAATACCCACAAATTACTGTACTCCTTCTTTAGATGCACCTTCACAGAATTGAAAGTAAATATGTGGACACAAAAATTCTACTTCTGTGTATGTATAAGTATGAAGAATATTTTTACAGTACACAGAGATTAGCAGATGCAAATTTAGGTTATCTGATGCTTTCTTAAACATTTGGTGCAAGCTTTTACTTTTAGTGAATGCTGAATCCTCAAAATCCATTCTTAAGAGGATTTTAACTAGTAGGCCAACAGAAAAGACATTTCATTAAACACTCTACTGGTACAAAAATCTAATTTAAAAGTATTTACCATTTCATAATGCACACTTCCAATAACTTTGGCTTTGCTATCCAAACAGCCAGCAGGACATTCATACCTAAGAGAATTAAATACAACTTGGTTTTAAATCCTTGGATAACCAAAAGGGGAAATATTCCAGCTCATGTACAAATATAGCCTTTCAGAAAAAATCTCAAAATGACAACAGTAAAATTTACCATACCTATTGCAAGTTGTTCCTTTGCACTGATCTCTTAGCCTTACTTCACACGAAACAATCTGAGCTAAAACAAACAAAAAGCAAATTCACTGCAATGAATTCGATACTAGATAATTCAATTTTGTTGACCACTTGCAAATCAGGTAAATTCCTTACACATCTGCTGTGTGCTTATCACTTCATTTTTCTCACTATCATCAGAGCCTGTGGAGGCTGAAGGTTGGTGTGCTCTTGGCCGGCTTTGCGCAGTTGCATCCTGGGCTTTGGATCGCTGACGTTCAATCTCATTGGTTTCCTCTTCTGGCTCATGGGGGGAATAAGGTCTTTCTGAATCCTCTGTTTCAGAAAATGAGCAAAAAAAAAAAAAAAAAAAAAAAAATCTCTCAGAAAAAAAAAAAAAAATCAGCATGGAATTTAAGTCCCTTACCATGTTTCTGTAAAACAGCTTTGTTCTTATAAAACGGTGGACAAAAGGAATAAAGCAAGGACAACTCTCCACTGCATCATAAATGGAGAACTCAAGATTAAAAACACCTCAAGTAAGTTTGTGATATTGGGAAAAGATATACTTTTTTTTCCCCAGCATGTGTAGCTCAACTGAAGAGTGGAACTGCTCTTAATGCTCCTGTTTTAATATCTTTATGCCATCAGAAAACCAACAGGACAATCTCTGTTACACACAGGCAAAGTTTTACCAACTTCATAGATAGCAAGGCTTATTTCATAGTAACATAGACCTGAAAATGAGGCCCTTCTATTCATACATCGTGAAAATAATTCTGAAACACTCATAACTCTATCTACATTTCTTACTTAGAACCATAAGAAAGCTATTTGGCACACAAAAGCAGCTTTCATATGGTCCCTATGAAATCTCAGAAGTTATTAACAAAAATTGCTAAATGAGTTGTTCACAGAGCAGAACAAAAAGAAGTTGCAGCTTCATAATACACTGTGTTTCAATGCTATAAATGCTATTCCAAAAATTGCAAGTTAATAATCATCCTAGCTGACATTTTATTTAATTACTAATGTCTTCCAGCTTTGTTCTTGATTTTTCACACATACCACATGACTATGTCACTGGGATAATGTTTCCCTATAAACAAATGACTGCATAGATTCCAGTGTAATTACAGAAATGCATATAAAGAGCACACAATGAGTCTCCATCTTTGTGTACTAAAACCCCTGAATCAGCACTTATCAGCAGGAGTTCAGTGCATTCCATTCCCTCTGGTGAGGCTCAGCCTCATGTACCACAAGTACATATTCCCATTCATCACAGTAAAGTAGGGCCTAACTGGTCTTTGGGCACACACATAAAATATTTTATTCCACTATTTTAAAGTACAATGAGGAAAGAAATCAAAAGAAAAGTTACATTTCTATTTCCATTTATAGTTGGGAAGTAGAAAATTGAAATAGTGAAGTAGTACATACCTCTATAACAAAGGTTTTCTCTACAACCTCCTCCAAAACTAGGGGGACATGCAGAACAGGGGCGACCAGGCTTATAAGGAGCATGACCCCACCAGTTACCCCTTTACAGAAAAAAAAACAGCAAAAAATGAGTGTATTAACATATTAAACAGCACTTAATATAGTAAGAAATAAATTATGAAAACAAGCAGGCACACAGACCATAGCATTGTTTTGATATAATCAAGTTGCAAGCAATAGGATGAGAGGAAATGGCTTAGAGTTGTACCAGGGGAGGGGTATTAGATTGGATACTAGAAAGCATTTTTCACTGAAAGGGCTGCCAAGCACTGGAACAGGCTGCCCAGGAAGTGGTGCAGTCACCATCCCTGGAGGGATTTCAAAGGTGTGCAGATGTGGCACTCAAGGACGTGGTTTAGTGGTGGACTTGCCAGTGCCAGGTTACTGGCAGGAGTCAATGGTCTTAATGGTCTTTTTTACAATCCAAATGATTCTATGATTCTACACCTAACACACAGGATCTAGTTGAAAAATCCATGAAGAAAAAAATTAAGCACTGACATAAATTGCTGTAAGGTCTTTTCAAACTGGCACAGTACCATAAGACTGAATTCCTCCACTTCATGAGGACAGTCTCCACTCTCTCCTAGATGAAATATCCTATAAAATTTGATCTTAACCATGGACTTCCTGTTACATATTCCTTTAAGTTACAGTGGGGAGATACCTTTATTTTTCAGAAAACTATCACACTATAATAGAGGTCTCTGATGCTGTGTATGTACTAAAACACTGGCCAGAAAACTGGAACACCAGAAAACTCACAAGAGTATTTGTGCAGCCAAAGGCTGTTTGGGAACAATGCTCTATTTTGTAACAGTACAAAAAAAAACCCAGAAAATCCAGACTGATTCCCTTGCAGATTATATCCTGGACTATTATAAAGTATTTTGCCTCCTCAAGATATTTTTGGGTGTCAATCTACTTACTTAGGAGAATAATTGCATACAAGATAAACTGCTTTTGGCCAAATCTGTCCCCAGATGTTCATGTTATGACACAAATTAATTGCACAACCAATTCTGCTACTTGTAGCCCAAACAACCTATGGAAAAGAAAAGAGGAAAACACGAAAACCAAAGATGATCAACTTAAAATCAAAACTGTCTCTAATATACAAAATTCAAATAACCAAAGTGATGTATTCCCCCCTGCTATAAATGGGTTGAAGTGACCTAATTACAACTGTAAAAAGGCCATTCAGGTACACCCTTTTTAGAGAGGAAAGTTTTGCCTTGAAGGAAAAGATATGGAAAAGATATTGGAACTACAATTAATTGATAATTGTGAATTACAAGTTAGAAGAACTTCTGTGTGCTGGAGTTCCCAGTACAACTGAAAGGGGTTTGGATGGGTTGGATTGAGACAACAGATATTTCTCAGCAGTAAAAGGAGGTAATCAAGGATAAAAACATTAACATAAATACACATACACTGCACAGACCCAAGTAAAGGATTTAAAATTAATATGCTTTCATGTCACTGCAATCTAAGGTGGCTGTGATCCTTTATTCACCTTTCTTTGCAGATCTCAAAAATAATCCAAATGACAAAGTCTGGAATGTTCAAATGATTCAAATAGGACAGGTGTTGAAAATCTATTCATTCAAGGTAAGACAAATCTGCCCATCCATCAGTATTTAAGAGTTGAAAGAGGTAAGTATTGTGAAGAACTAGTGCCACAAAAATGGAATATATGTATTGATCTTACATGTAATAGTAAATGTAATTACAGGTTACAGATACGGTAAATAAGAATATAGAGGTAGCTTTATTTTAAAACCAGGTACAATTGTAAATTATGCTAGTAAAATAAGTGTTTAAAAAGTAATAATTTTTAAAGTTTTCCAATGTCATACCAAAAATTATATGTGGACCATAGTATAATTTGAAGATCATGTCTTTCCTGTTCACTGAAAACATGACTGGTACCCCTCAACAAAAACTCATGCTAGATACACAGACTCCAGAAGTATGAAGTAAATGATCACTATGCAATTTTAAAATCTTCCTGAAGTTAAAACAAGCTCTGAAAAACTACTGTTTGATCTGAGGAATTCACCTAAGAAAACTTTTTTTTTTTTAAAATGAGTTGTTTCTTTAACAGATTATGCAAAGTGCACTGGGCAGTAACACTCAGTTTAACTGGGGTTTGTGAGCTTTTTCCTCAATTCTGCTGATATATGAGGATGAAATCTAAGGTTTGTATGACAACCTTATGCTGCCATTAATACCCAGTGCCTCTAACTATGGAGCCTAAGCAAGCCCTTTTTGGGTTTTTGTGCTGTGGTATGCACTGCAAGTTTAGTGTGCTCTAAGTGTCAGCAACCCAGCTGGAAGCCTCTGCCACTCTTCCACAGGTGATTAAAATCAAGCACAACTACATACCTGTGTGTAATGTGTACAAACAGGACCAGAGCATCTATATGGACAATATGGATTGCACTCATGAGGATGGGGATATGTGAAATCTCTCACTTCATCATACCATGCTTGGACGTGAAATGTTGGAGGTCTGTACCTAGGAAAGCCAGTAGGAGTGTATTAGATCATTCAAAAGTTGGAGCTTCTACCATTTAGTCTCCTTTAAGTAACAAGAACATTTTATTAGATTTTTTAAAAATTCCATATATAGCAGAAAAACAGTATCTTAACTACCTTCCCCAGTGTGCCCCCAGATTCTGTCCAATTGATGGAAGAAGGCTTGCTGGTCCATGCTCCCACAGACAGGTTTCAGCCCATGACTCTGCAGATCTCTCCAGTTCTGTGTCCCATGTCTGAAAGTAAAAAAAAAAAAAGAAAGAGAAATCCTCTTAGAAATATTTGGTGTGTATCTTATTATTAAAAAAAAAAAAAAAAAGTCCAATTCTTGAATTTTTGAAGTTTCTTTTACTGAGGCAGAAGACTGAAAAGTAAGAATTGAAAACTGTGTGCTGCATTTGTGTTACATAAGAAAGAAAAATGTTTTTCCCCACAAAAAAAAGGTTTTAATCCCTTCACAGCATTCCCTTTAGAAACCACATGCAGCCACGCTGCACTGAATAAAGCACAAATATGAAACTGAAAGGCTTAGTTCAACTCTCCAAACTAAATTAAGTGCATTTTTTCCTCTTGTGAGATCATTTTTCAGTAATGGGCATTTTTCTTAACCAAAAGAGTATTTATTCAACCTGCTTTCAAACAAGGCTTTATTTCCTCTAAACTAGTAGTTTATGTGAAATGAATGAGATTTCCTCTTCCTTTTCTATAACCACCTTTTGTTGAAATAATGCACAATTCAAGCACAAGTCATGAAAACTAGAGTAAGATTGTCATTCATTGATTTTATGGACAGGTTGGAAGAAAGGGACATTTGTGATAGTAAAGTTATGCTTAAAAGAAGTAAAATAAATAATTGTGAATTGTTGTTTATCCTTAATTTTTATTCTTTAAGGGAGATGGAAGAATAAGCTTGCAGCTGAAAGGCAAATCCAAGTTTCTTTCTTTCAAAAGCATACTAAGACATACTCTTCTTGAAAAAAGTCATACCACACTGTGAATGCATTGTTTCTACTGCACTAAGATGGAGTTTGCTCAAAGTGGTCCATCAATCTAGTGCAAGGTATCCATACTTTTGCTTGGCTTTTGGAATTTCCTGATAGCTGCAGAAATAGTTTCCAGATACCTGACTCTCTAATACCAACACTCAGGTTAGGAAACTAGAATATTTCCAGGAAAGAAACACATCTTGATAGAACCTGAAGAATTTCATCACATGTGCAGACTAAATTTCATTAAGTGAGACTATGCTGCTATCTAAATTCAATATTTTCAGATGCAAATTCCCATGCAGATACTAGCAATCATGTCTACTAATTTTTGGCACAGATGAAAGGTAGGAAACTCCTTAACACAGCCAAAGATTACACAAATATAACAGACAAATTCCACATGATAAAACTTATTTTTCTATGGATTTTGACATGCAGTTTTCAAATTATTGATCAGATAACTCATGAAAAACAAGTATGTCCTTGGTTATGCAAGAGACCATTATTATGTAAAGACTTTATTATCACTCAGTTTAATCCTAGAATATCTGTTCTTTCTTCTCTTCTTCAGAAACCTGTAATGTATTGGATTGCATTTTGTCTGTTATTATTAGTATTATCAGCAAGTAAACAATTTACAGAATATATTTGGACTCCCAAAATGCAATATTTATTTTGACAGAAATACTCAAACAGTATAATAATGACAGAATAAATCTTTTAACCCACCTATGGACACCAAGACCAGTGACTTTAGAAAACTGTATGAATTTTCCATTCACTCTCCTGGGGCATTATTTCTGTGTCAAAAGCCACAACTTTTTGTAATCTCCAGAAGAAAATATTTTAATCTTAAATCATGAAGTTTTTATAACAGTTTGTATAATTTTTTTCCTCTTCCCTTTAGCTGTCACACCACCACAAAATGTTCTTCTCCCTATTGTACCCATTGTAAAAACACAAAGATTAACACACTTCCTCCACATACATACTTTGTTCTTATAGGCTGTAGTAGAGTTGCTTCATCTTCTACCACAAAATCACAAGACCGTAATATTTAAAATAAAAGCCACTACAATTCATCTTTGTTGCATATATTGTATGATATTAAGTCATCTCAAAACCTTATAATACATAGATTTAGCTCTTAGGATGAACAAGTCATAAAGTCAACACATTTCCAAAATAATTGCTATTAAGAATGGTTTTGCCAACTGGACCTGAAACACAAATTCAGAATAAATTAGACTTACAATAGAACAAAATTTCGGCACTTGCTCTGTTTTAGAACTTCCTACCTCCAAGGCTAGCTACAATTTCTTATAGCTCTGATGAACTTCAGAAAGCCAGGAGATAGTCTCTTGTAAAGCATCCCCCTCATTTTCCACTCCTAAAACAGCACTCATGGTTAAAGGAGTTGCACTATTCCATTTTTCTCTCCACACAAGTTTAAAAATATGTTATATAGCTATTTTAACTGAAATAATGCTCCTTTTTTTTATTAAAGTTTAGAGCCAGGCAAACAGGAGTAGGCTGCTTGAATCAGCTCTTCAAGTCTGTGGTAGTTACCTTTAACAACATTTTCTTTAAAGAGTGATGAAAGCCATGCATGACAGAGCCATCCAGAAATCTGAAAGAACAGCTTTCTGATGAAAAACTTAAATTTATTGTTAATCCTCCTGACAGATGAACATCCATACTCAAAGTATTGTTGAAATTGGATATGGTCTTGAACAAAAAGTTCTGTCTTCTTTAACTGTTTCCTTGCCTTCATCCACAGTATAAAATATTGTCTTTACTCCCTTCACCTTACCTAGCTAGAGATAAGCACACTTCCCACTTTCTAGGCCTCATCATAATGGACTTTCCTTGAAGCAGCATCATTTATGATTACCAAGAAATAACTTAATTTCTTTCTCATTTTAATCACTTAATTATATTTTGAGATGTGATGGAGCAAATATCAAAAGATACACAGACAGTGTAAAATTCAAGTGTTACATATCAGGTGAAAAAAAAAATAATTAAAAAAATCAGTCAAGTGTAAATTGCACTATAGCAAAAAAAAAAACAAAACAAAACAAAAACCAAGAACAAAAAAAAAACAAAACTCAAGTGCAATGTTTATTGTTCAATGGGCTCATTTTCTCATCAAAGCCTCCATTTCCGGAAACGTCTTCAATAGAAATTAAAATTAAAAAAAAAAAACAAACAAACCACTCAAACCGAAAAACAACTCTACGAAGGAACATCAGTTTTATAAAACATTCTGGAAGAATGTCCAATTGTCCCAGTTCCAAAGAATTTCCTAGAGATTAGAGTCACTTTCTTGATTACCAGAGACTTCAAAGAAAAAAAATGGAAGTAAAACATCACTAATCTCCTACAGCCAGTAGACAAAAAAAGGATAAAAGTGCTAGAAGTCACATTTACTTGTTTCTCCAAGACCTATCAAAAGAGAAGCCACAAACACAAATCCAAATCAATGTAGAAATTAAAAGGTTTCCCAATCCCCAAGATCAATATGATGACCTTCAATAAAAGGAGGGAAACTTGGTATCCAAGGACAGTTTTCTCCAGGCTCAGGAATGAGGTATCCATGAGGTATCCTGCTGAGCAAGAAACCAAGCAAAGGGGGAAGAGACCTGTGTGGATGAATAAAGAACTCCTGTCATTACTCAACCACTGCCAGGAAATACACAGGAGATGGAATCAGGGTAGTGGAATGATGGAAGGAAGGTTTTCCCTCTGTCAAGGAGGACTGGGTCAGAGAACATCTAGCCAAACTTGACATCAACAAGTCAATGGGGCTAACAGGATGCATCCATGGGTGCTGAGACCTGGCAGACACAATAGTGAGGCTGCTCACAATCATGTCTGAAAGCTTGTAGATCAGAGTGGAGCCTGAGGACTGGAAAAAAGCAAACCTTCAAAAAGCACAAGAATGAGGACCCAGGAAATCACCACAGAGTCAGCCTCACCTCAATCCCTCAAAGGCAATGGAGTGCCCCATTCTGGAGTCATCCCCACCAATGTGAAGGACAAGGTGAGCAGAAGCACTAGCACGGATCCAATAAAAGTAAATCATGCCTGACCAGCACAATTTCCCTCCAAGATGAGCCAACTACCTGGCTGGATGAGGGGAGAGCAGGGGATATCACCTACTTTGACTTCAGCAAGGCTTTTTACACTGTTTTGCACAGCATGTTCATAGGCAAACTCAAACTGTGGACTTGATGAGTGAACAGTGAGGTGGACTGAGACCTGGCTGAACAGCAAATCTTAGAGGGTTGTAATCAAAATTTGTACAAGAATCAAAAACCTGTACAAGAAATCTGTAAGATTGCCATATCTCATCTAACTCCAAGAAAATTAGCTAAAAGGTATTTTTATAGCCCAATTCTACAGTTACATGTACATGGAATTTGAAGAATTCAGAAGATTTTTTACTGAATTATCAACATGCCTTATCATGGCTTCATATATGGGACCAAGAACAGGAAGGAGGTACTTTACATTTTTGAAGCCACCTTGAATTTCATTTTTCTTTCAGTAATTAAGATAGTAGATCCAAATTTCTCTCCTAAAAATTGAAGTTGTGAAGAAAAAATTGTATCTGTTTATTTAAAAGTTTTTTCTTACTAATCCCATCACATTAGTTCTAAATATAATGCACTTCACTCAAAGTAGGCTAAATGAAGAAAACATGTAAAATAATCTGCCTAAGTATTTAAAACATACCTCTTTACTGAAATGGGAATTTTATTATTGTGCTTTTAATAGCATTCCCTTGTTTCACCTGCATGATGGCAAGCTTTAGGCTTCAAACAATGAAAGCAACTCCATATACCAAGAAAGATAAACACCTAAGTTTTCATGTTCATTCAGATCAAATAACACAATGAAGAGCTTCAAACACATACAAAACTAATTAGTGATCTTCAAAATGCCAAGATTCTTGGCATTTTAAAACAAGACAGAATAAAAATGGAAGAATATAAAGTCGCAGCAATCTATTTATTTTACACCTACCAGAAGTAAGCATTTCTCAAATTTTAACCAGTGTCATTAGTGATATTAAAATCTGGCTACTGAAATATATATTGAGCTGACCTGAATTAAGTTTTAACCTTAATTTCAGAAGTTCTTCCACAATACTCAGAAACAGTAAGTATTTTACAGATTTAAACCAAGTTTTAAAAAATCTCGGCATAGCTGTAGGCAAGGATCCTTTTATTTGCCAAAAGATGGACTAAATCTTCAAACACCTTTACTTAAAAATATAGGAAATTTCTTTTCATAAAAAGGGAGACCATAATTTTTTTCAAATATAGGTGTGCACAGCAGCTGATTTCTCATCCACTAGCTCCCTCATCCATGCTCTGACATGGCCAGGTTTCAAGGACCAGGTTTCAATGACTTTGCTCCATCAGATTTCCTTGGTAAATACAGGGTACTGAAGGGAGCACAAGAAGATTAAAGTGCATCAAGGCAGCTGATTCCCAGGTCTGACAAACACTGACTGGAATAATTTGGTACTACATGCAAGGTAATTCAACTTGAATTATCAAGAAGTATTGCTCATTATCAGAAAACTACATGAGATCTATCTTTTGGATAAGGTATCATCATCAGGTTTGGTTTTCTACACTGAGATAGGCACACATTGAAAATATCACAAACTGCTCAGTGGTATGAACCTCCTTGAACCTACTCCTTTTGTTTTGCAGAACACTGCTAGAGTGCACTTTGAAGTTGTTCATGGGCATTCATTCCACAGAAAGACACAGCAGAAAAAAAAAAACAAACCCTGAAATGCAATTAGCATGAATGTCAAGTTCTCAGCATCAGTTCTTTTGCTCTACAAATCTGTTTGAATGGCACCACAACACTTGTCAACACAGGAATTTCTTTCATCATAAGTATCCTGCTAAAACTTATGCACCATCAAAGAAACACCCAGTGTTTCACAAATGTTCTCAAACACTACCCTGGCTGAAGCCAAATCCCAGCTGGCAGGTTAAACTGAATGCTAGCAGCAATTACTGCCTCCAGCTGCTGTTCTCCCTCTACCCCAAAATACTGCACCACATTTTGCAGCAGGGGTGTTGCAGACAATATGGATTTTCTGACTGCTTCTGGTTTATAACATATCACATTAAAATAAACCACCAAAATAAACCACCAAAATAAACTAGTTTAGCTTTACAGACTGGACTACAAAATTTGGAATTTGGAATTTCTGTCAATTTGGGTTCAGGTAGAGTGTAGACCTAAACCAATGCTCTGCTTAATGGAGGAGGTGCTGTTTCAGTGAGGCTATCACATCTTAAATAAAACTTTATCAGCAGCCAAACAAATTGCATGGGTGGGATTAACCTCCCATGAAAAAACAGCCTCAAAGCAGATACCTCCATCTGAGTTAATTACCTAATTAATTTTTGCAGTTACATATACAAATAGGCATCTATAGAGGGAGATAATTTTAGCCACCCACCTTTAACTGAGATAAAATGTATGTGAAGATTCTCATTTTTCTCTGCTAACTAAAGGAGACTGGATCAAATGCAGACATCTACATTATAGACATCAAAAGCTTTGTGAGATGAATCCCACCATTTGTGTTGCACAAGTGTTAACTCAAAAATGTACATTCCCATCCAAGCCACACCAGCATGAGTTCACCTATTACACCAAAAGGTATTGCAACAGAACTGCAAAGTAGCTCAAAAAATATTTTCCAGTAAAAATAATTAAAAAAAAAAAACAACAAAAAATTCAACAGTGCTAATATTTTAATTGGAGATATTTTCACACGTTGGAAAGCAGAAAAAAATCATATGGACTGGGACTATATGGAAATTAAAGAAGAGCTAAAATATAAGCTCAGTAAAGGTGGAAAAGTAAGTACAGTGGGCACCACTGAAAGCAAACATTTACCATGGCATAGTATAAATACCTCATTGCTGTATACATTCTAAATATAGGGAAAGAGTGGTAAAGTAAATACCACGGTACAGTATGGGTATTTATTTACTTTTTAAAAGAATCCACACTATTGAGACTAATGACACTGAGAAGGAAAAAAAATAAAGATGAAACATAGAATGAGAAATGCCATGAGCAAATATGCCAGAAATACAGTTGAAAACTAGAAATCACCTGCATGGCACCAACACAGAAAAACAGAAAGATACAGTTAAAAATTGCTTCAAGAGACTGATCCTGACTGTAGTCTATCCAGCCTTTTCCACTGAGCCAAGTATGTGTATTATCCAGATTTTTATAATTTAAAATTGTAACAGTACTTTCAGAATAATATTTACTTTTATTTTCTTCTAGATTTTTATGATTGTAAGAGTAAAGAGGATCTCCTTGTTATGCAACCTAAACCTCCTGCCCTGCAATGCTAGTTGATGCTTTATTGTTAGATTAATAAATAAAGGAAAGAGGGATTTCTTTTTATCTCTCTTCTTCTTTATTTATTTCTCAGATTAACCAAATTCAGCTGTTTCATTCCTCCAATCATCTCATAAATCACATATTAACCTCTTTCATTCTCTTTAGAATGTGTAGACCATTTTATAAATATTACCAAAAATGGATATTTGCACTTCAGACAAGTTCTCATCAGTTTCATACACAAGTGACTCCTTTTTACAGATTAGTGCCACATATATTTTAAGTCAGTGCAACTCCTGCATCTTTGTATTGCAGTTTTACCTCTATGTTTTATCCCTAGTATTTCACCTGTTTGATTTCTTCCTCATTCCATACCTTAGAGTTAAGTTTCATCATGTTGATCCTCAGCCATTACTTATACTTCTCAAGTTCTAATTTTCATCATGTTCTTTAAAACAACCCCATCCTGTGCCAGCATTATATATATACACACACAAAAAGATATACATTGCAGTTTTCAAATGTACTCTTTGCTGACACAAGCCTTAAGTGTTTAACCAAAACAGAAAAGGCTTCAACAGCATCAAGATCTTCAATCTCCCACCTGTTTAAAAGGAAGTTCTGCCAATTTTCTCTCACAAAAACATCAGGGAAGAGTGTCAAGAACTTTGCAGAGTCAAAATATGGCACCTAATACTTCCCTAACTGATGGGTCATTAAAAAAATAAAATTGTTTGGATTGACATGATCTCTTCTTGATGAACAGGCATTGGCAGTTTTCATCAGCTTGTCTTTCAGTCATGCTTCAGTGAGGCAATTTCATCAGTACAAAGATGCTGAAGGAAATCCATGAAAACTAATCATAATTAGCACATCTGAAAAGTAAATAACATGCACTCAACTGAGATGCTTACCTCCAGTCATTTGAGTCAGAAAAAAATGTGGCCTCCCCACAGCCTGAGGTCCCTTATGCAGCAGTGACCACAAGAACTCAGGAGTACTGTAAAACCAGACAAAATTCCCTTGAAAATAAAAAACCCCAACCATACTAACTAGTACTGATATATTCTTTAAGCACAAAGAAAGAATAGCTAAAACTGCCAAACTTTCCTCTACCAAGAAAGTTAAGATAGGCATTTTCTGCTGGAAAACTACTACCTGGCTAGAAGTGAAATGGTAAGGAACTTAGATGCTACCAAGTGGCAGACTGGAGTTTATAGAGCTTTAAACTGGGCAGAGATCCCTGAATAGACCTTGGGGTTTCAGCTACTCTTTTGGAAAAGAGTAAGAAGTAGGAAAACTGTGGCTTTTGCCTGGAAACAGGAAAGTGGTATGAGGCCAAAAATATTGTTTCCAAACACTGAAAAAATTGCACCAATATTTAGAAGTATCTCCTTATTACAGCTCCATGTGTTTGAGCTTTTTGTGTTAAAGAAGTAAAACCAGGAATAGGAACCAGCAGACATGACTAATCATGTTTAATTCTTTGTGTACTCTAAGCATTTATAAAAACCTTGCTGGAATATTCAGCTTTCAAAGGTGCTCTGAAACAGTGCATTTACTTTGCTACCTTTTAAAAGCAGTGCATAAAGACTGTCTATGAGAACATGACTTAAAATCATCTATTCACTTCTGTATTCTAACAGGAATGGAAGAGAAGCAACATCATGAAAGCTGATCTTGGTTTCTCTAGTTTGTCCATTGTCAAATTATGAATTGCACACATTCATTACAAATAGAATTCATGAATATTTATAGCTAATCACAAATTGACCAGAGCACAGATCCTTACCTCAAATCCTAGTAGAGATTACCAAGTTAAACTCACTGTAAGTGACTGCTTTCATACAGCAGTCTTAGAGATGTTACAGAATTTCCTGGACTTTGAACAGGAATTAGCCATGGTATCTAATATGTGTCAAACTAATTACTTTTAGAAGATGATCACTGTGTTTTGACATAAGTGAATTGAACTTACTGCCAGAAATCTGTTGATCATATGTGACCTGGCACTATGGTCAGAAATATTTTCAAATAAAATCTAAAAATAAAACATTAGAAAATTAAAGGAATTATTAAAGGAATTCCTGACCACTTGAAGATCCAACAGGGAATTCAGGACAATTCTATTGTGATATGTATCAGGCAGCCAAAGTCTGGATTTGACAGTCTCATTTTAAGGAAGTGTTATCTTCTTTCATAATAAAGTGAAATTGGCCCATCTTTATATTACCAGAGAATAGCCTTTTGAATGAGTAACACCTTTTCTATGACAGCCACTCATGCCAAATCTGGCTGATTATATTTGCATAGAACAGGATAACTTCATTTCTCACATTTCAATGAAATAATGTTAAGAAATAGGTATTTTTCTTTTCAATTCAGAAGAAAAAAATTAGTTAAGGAAGATTCCAAGGCAAATATCATGAAGATTACAGGCACCAGAGAGCTACTTTTATAAATCTCATTGATCCTTTCTGTGTTCTGTTCATATTTTGTACTTAAGCTTAGATTCTGCTACTACTAATTAATATTTAATGATTTTGTTTTGCTGGGGACAAAGAAGTTCTCTGACAGCAAAAATAAAAGATGAACAGCATCTGTCCTGTGTTGCTAATTATTTTATTTTGGGAAGGCTCCCTTAAACTTTGAGACAGTGAGCCTTTTTGCTACTTTCCACTTTCAGTTTCTTTACTTGGAGCTGCTCAGTTGTTGTTGGCATTACATCAATAGAAGTCATACCACTTTTTTTTCTTGGCCACTTCACATTGCACAGTCCTTTGCTAAAACTGCCAGGGAGAATAAGAGGATAAGTCAATGTCACTGTGCTCTTTGATGCAGTCAGTAGCCTTTGAGCACAGGCAAAGAAGCTGAAGCACTTCCACCAATCTTTGAAGTGAAGCAGAAATGTGGAAAACCAGAGGGAAAGGGGGCAGTTCACTCTGAATAGAGCTGCTCTGTTCTTGGCACCCAAAGTGCTCTTCAGCCACTTAAGGAATTCCACAAACCAAAGCTCTCTGCTCAAAAGGAACAGGAATTGTTTTTAACCAAGCATCCCTGAAGAGATTTGGCAAGATGGGTAAGATACACTAAACAGAGACATCAAAATGTTTTGTCACAAAGGTCTAGGAAATTTAACAGGGCACTTCAGAAGAAAAAAATTCACCAAAATATGTATGTCCACTACAAAGATCTTCCTTTATGCTTCCTAATGCTGTTTCAATTCTCTGAGGAATAATACAAAAATAAAAAATACCTCAGCTGAGAGCTTACAGATTAAATAGAGAAGAGCTGCTACTCCCTGACTTAAAATGATCATAGAACCTAAACACATCACAAAATAGTAATACAATTTATTTTGATCTCTATTCAGTCACTGTGATGCCATGAATAACCTTTTACTATCATGCCAGATCTCTATCCACTAGTGGGTTCATTTAATCCAGAGTCCAATGGTTTCTTGAAGATTCAGAATGGTTTCAGAATATTACCTACAGGAAAATTTAAAAAAAATGAAATTAAGCAATATTTATTTATTTTCTTAAATCTCCCTGAAGCTACTGAAATGGAGAGGCAAATCTTCAAGCCTCCCAAAATATAAGGCCCTTCATAAAAGTTATCAATTAGCCATGGTTTTGAAAGGAATTATACGGTATCAGCATATCATATATTTCAACACATCACTACCAAGGTTTTCAAACTAAGACCTTCAGAGGTATTACACCAACATTATACCAAACTAAGATAAAAAATTTCTTTCCCCCTATGTGAATAAAATATGGGTCCAATACTGCTGCCAGATGCACACCCAGAATTTTCTTGAAGAACCACACAGCTATACCAAATAAATACTCTAAACAGAACTGTTTTAAAAGCACCCTTAGAACTTTGTATTTTCCTCACAAATTTTCCAATGTAAAACTTGATAGAAGCAAGTTATGGGCTTTGCAATGACATCCCTGGTATTTATTGGCAGGATCTGGCCAAAAGAGTAGAGATAACAAAATAACCAAAGACTTTCTTGCCCTAGAAGACACTGGTGTCTCCAATTACAGTAATTACACAATGCAGCACATGGCTCAGGGCCAAGAAATACCAGGTTGAAATGTTCTGCTATCTGTCAAGCTGAAACCTGAATACTCCTAAGTACAGCAAAGGCACGTGCATGGAATGAAGATCTCACATTAACCATTTGTTTGGGAAAATATGTATGAAATCAAGGAATGAATACTAAAAGAGTAGTTTAAAATAGAGTGCATTCTGAATTCATTAAGTAAAATTACTTCTGTGAATGTTATTCTTGGTGAATCATTTTATTTTGGAAACTACAACTGTTTGGAATATAGAGAAATTAATAAATTCCACTATCCAAATAACAAGGACTATTTTTAAAGTCTTGACTGCAATAATCATGAAGAAAATCAGTTTGTTAATATATTCAGATTTACTAAGGAGCAATGAAATTATTGGAAAAAAAGTTTTTCCAATTTCAGTTCATGATACACAATTAATGTTTCCAAAAAACCCCAAAGATTAGGAGGACAAAGTATGATGGTTCCCATTTTATCCTTAAAGGACAGGTCTTTGGCAAGTGAGGCAGCTCTAGAACAGTAGAGAACTTTTCAGTGCTGTTAAATTCCTGTGTGCAGCAAAAAGAAAATGTTCCTTACACCTTTCTTTAAAAGGAAGCAATCCAGATAAAAAAATATACAGTATGCATTTGCCATGCATTTTCATAACACACTGTTCATCACAACCTCAAAAAAAGAAAAGGTTTTTCTTTTTCTATTTAAGTCATAATGTCAACAACCCAGAAACTTTCTCAGCTTTGAAGGAGAAGGTCTTGGAAAGAATGATCTAACATGCAGTCATTAGGTCACATAAGGCCACTGCAGAGGAGTTTAGTGAATTTTTGCAATGCTGTTCCCTACAGAGGAGCTTATGCATGTTCTCACACCAGAATTCTTCCATCCAGAAAAAGAGACAGAAGGTGAGGTGGAGGATCCAAGTCAGCCTTAAGAAACAATAGCCAAAACTGAAAATACTGACAGTATCAAATTGCCAGGACCAAACAATATCCTTCAAGAACCAGAAAGAACTTGCTCATTAAGCTTCTAACTACTGTGCAGTACACTATTTCTCTTGCTACCACATTAACAAAAACCAACACTGTCTTGATAATATCTTAAAAAGCTCCTAGAAGATCCTGAGAAACCACAGACTAAAAACCAACTTCCACTGGAATGACTTTATAGGGTAACTTAAAAATAAACATGAAATATACAGATAATTACTCCCACATATTGTTGACACAAGTAAGTTGACACCTACTTGAAGGTGTCAACATCTGGAAAAGGGTTGAGTGCAGTTAAGTTTTCCACAGAGTTCCTAAGTTACTTAAAAATTAGCAAACAAACAAAATTAAGATATCATAAGATAAAGAAAGAAGAGAGAAATGACAGAAAAGGGATTTAAGAATACAAAATTTTTCAGATTCCCTGCAAGATGTGTCCATGGTCTCTGCAGCACACCTTCTCCACACCAGCCCAAGTATTCAGTATTCAAGATTGATAAAAACAGGATAGGAAAAATAAAAGATAAAGACAGGAGACTCATTAATGCTAAGTGATTGGAAGACAAAATGATTTATAGCATTCAATGTGAATGAGTAAGAAGTAATAAGGACATTGCTGGAGATAAAAGCAAACTATATATACACAGTAGTGTAATAAATGACCTCTTAGCACATTAGAAAGATCTTGAAGTCAATGTGAATAGCTCTATGAAACATGTCAGCTGTAGGACACTAAGTCAAAAAGTAAAAGAATGTTAGAAATTATTAGGACGTGCAGAGAAAAATACAACTATACAATTTGCAGTAACTATGCCATAACTATCCACATGTTAGTTTGTCCCCTTTGATTTAAAAGGAAAACAGGAGAATCATAGCAAAATGGAACACCTTTTCAGACAGAACAGCTTTCATGTAAAGGAACTAGGATGCTTCAGCTGAAAGCCTTGTGATCACTGAGGAAATGATTGCTTCTCACAATAAAGAAAAATAAGGCATCAAATAGAAGATCAAGTTTAAAGGTACACAAACGTACTTTTTCATCCACTGCACAATTAAATTTACAGAACTCTGCAAATTAATGCCATGGATTCAAAAAATACAAGTGGACTCAGACCCTTTCAGATTCATAATGAAAATTCCATTTGGGAGTATTCCATCTGGTGCAAAAAGTACAACAGCAGATTGAAGAAATCCCTAAGCTGCTGTTTGCTGGAAGCTGGGGTGCTTCATTGCAGAAGTTTCTTTCCACATGCTTTATTCTTATCCCCTTATCTTAGGAATCCTTTACTGCTCACCACCAGAGCCACAGTACTTGGGAAGATGAACTTTTCATCCAGTAAGTTCAGCCAGACAACCATGAGAACACTCTGTTCACTAGACCTAGCAACTGGGAATTTTACTGCACTGTAACTTTAGGACTGAACTAGGACAGCCCAGTAATGTTTGCTTTCTCAAAGCATATGGGAAGAGTGTACAGCTCAGTAATGCAACTATTTAGTTTTCCTTGGTTTTTTTTTTTGTTTTTAATAGAACCAAGATCTTATGCTGCAGGCCTTATTTCAAAGGTAAGGCTGGACTTTGTCAGTAATGAAACCAATAGTTCCTACCCAGTGTGGCTCTCCATCCCACCCATTCCTTAGCTATGCATTCCAGTGGTCTTTTATCAGCACTGCTACTCATCTCATTCTGCCATGCAGGGAGACAGTGTCATGACTCTGAATGGAAAAAAAAAACAACCTAAAATTACATTTTTTAAAATAAAATCTGATTCTTTAAGTACATGGATCAGTCTCCTCATCAACTCAGTGCATTCCATTGGCAGGAGCAGGACAGAGGCACTTCAGGCAGAGCTGCCTGTTAGTCTGGAACATCTGAGGTAACCTAACAGTGCAGTAAGAGCCTGCAGCCCCCACACACTTCTCCAAGATCCAAGCACTCTTGGATATCTTAAACTTCTCAACTATACCACAGATTGATAGAGACACAGGTTTACCAGGGAGGCACCTGGGCTTTGCTCATCTCCATTCAGGTTCAGTGAAACATAAAACTTCACTCTCCCAAGCAGAACTAGCTCTACTCACAAGGAGAGGGTTTACTAATACAAAGGGCAGTTTACAGGGACATGGCTGTGCCAATAGCAGGAGACCTGTTTGCAGCATGTCTACACTAATAAACCACACCAAAAGTAGACAGAAGTATTGCAGCTGCACTCATCTATTTCACTAAACATCAAGCATTTAGATGGATGGTTTTCCTCTTCTGGAGCACTAATAATTAACATTGGTAAGACATTGAAAGAAAAACTCTAAGAGTTCCATAAAAATATATGTGCAAACAGTCAGAAGTCTTTTCCTCATTCTGTTCAAGCAGCTTGTGACTCCCTCTGCCTTCTACCCTCCTGTCTGCATTCCCAATACTGACTTCTCACCTGCTTCCTCCAGATACAATCTTCCTCCCCACTTACTAGCAGTTTTAGACTTTTCAAATTGCCTCTCAGCAAATTTCTGTGCTCTTAACCTCCTTCCATAAACTTCTGATCCAAATCACAGACACAGGACTTAGCTTAACCACATCTATTCATCAAATGCTCTCTCTCTCCATCACAATGATTTCTCAAAACCTTCTTGAGCACTCAGGCTCTCTCCACACCCTTCTCATGAGTCTCTATCCCTCCACAGGTATCTATCCCTCTGACCACACACTTTGCACAGACCCTTTGCCTTCACAGGTCTCAAACCCTTGCCTATCCTAATCCCTCATTCCCTTGGATATTATACCAGAAATTGAATCCCACCCTCTTGAAAGCTGCTGCTCTGTTCTGAGTAACATCCTCGATGTTAAAATTGGGTAATTGCTTTTCCATGCTACTTGTACTCTCTGGCTCAGGCACCATTGGAGAGCACAGAAAAAACAACAAAACCAAAAAAGCTTGTTCCAGATGTAGACCTAACACAGAGTCTAAGCCCAAGTGTGTGCAGTGCTGGAGGAATCTTTGAATAAAGCTGTCAAAAACCTTACTTCTGTGAGTATATCCAAGTTTTCCTTTCCAAGATACATAAGGCAGGCAAATGTAGTATGGCATTAGGAATGGAAAAAGGCACAGAGCTACAAATCAGCTACGCTTTCACAGAATCTCAGCAAAAAGGCTGGCAGTATTTTAACATGGGAAAGCAACAGTCTTCCCAAACCTTCTTTTAAAAAAAGGCTTAATAACTTGTTCTTGAGCTTTCCAGACAAAAAAAAAAAAAAAAAAAAAAAAAAAAAAATCAACCCGAGGGACTGGGAACAAAATGTTAACCTCTATTATAACAAGGTGTGAAGAAAAACTTAAAACAAAGTTTACAAATACGCACAAACAGTTGTAACTGAAAGGGTTAAAGGGGTTTCAGGTATTATCATCCCTTTGTTTGGTGCTGGTATGTGGCAACATGTCCTATGATTCCATAATTCTCCAATAGCTTTTAGTGTGGTACAGTAAAACCCATACAGGTAAACTTAAGTTAAACTGCCTTTAATTGGGGGTGGACTAAAGAACCTTTAAAGGTCCCCTCCAACCCAAACCACCCTATGATTCTACTCATGGTTTAAGCAAGCATGGTTCTTCCAGGACACAGACATGCTCAGTTCAATCAGATCTCCAACCTGAAAGATACCACTCCAGTCTAGGAAAGATATTTTGATCTGGAAAGGTGTTAATATAAATCTCTGTCACAGAAAGTGTCAAAAAACCTGTACAATATTTGCTATAAACAACTCAACCTATACCAATGCTATTTCTCTGGTGCATGAACAGGTAAGTCAACATTATACCATGTGGACAGAGGAAAAATGTGTAGAAAAAAAGAAAAAGCTGCCCATTTTTGTCAAACCTCTAGACTTCTTAAAAGCTCAAATGACCTGATACTTAGCAAGGAGAGATAGAATTAGCCTTGAACTATGACATAAAAACAACATTCAGAAACATGGGACTCAATGCCACTAATAATAGTCCAAATATAGATGCTTCTTAAGGAAAAAAAAATAAACAGAAATTATGCATTACATTATTAATTTCAACACAGAAATATACAGCCCTCCAGTAACACATGCCAACTTAAATAGAAGACTTTCTTGTTGTAAGACCCTCATTTTGCTCAGAAATTCCATCCAGCCTAGAAGCATGGGAAAGAATACATGCATGCTATCTGGAAACTTCATAGTTCAGTACTCTTCTCAGATGGTAACTTTTTAGGCCACAATTGTAAAATCAACCATTAAGTACTGTAATTTTGGAAATTTGCCCCTAACACTGAGGAACTGCCACTTAAATTTAGGAGTGCTATGAGAGATTAAACACATTAATATAAGTAGAGCATGACACTTGATCCACAAACAGTCATTTTAATCCCACACTCACAGTTCATACCTGTACAAAAAAAAGGCAAACAAGTGACAAGTTCTTTAAATGAGAAAACAAGCAAGCTAAGACTGAAGGTATGCTGTTTTATAAAGTGATAGCAACTATTCTAAGAACATTTTTTTCTGCATGTCACTATCCGTTTTTCCTTACCATATATTCCATATTGGAAGCTGGTGGATACACCTGACCCCGTAATTTATTATGAAGATCCAAGATACTTTGCATATCACTGTCTGTGATAGCCCTTTTCCCTCTCTGCTTGGCGATCCACCACTCACCATCTTCATCCATGTACTTTTCCAAAAGTTCCTCTAAGAGCGTGGCATTGGGAAGAACCATTGCAGAAACTGCTTGAGCTATGAATAGCAAGGTAGTTACTCTGAGCCATTCCTGTACTACATACTTCATGATGAATGATCTCAAAATGCTCAGCAGTTAGCTCCAAGACAAAGTCTTTCTTCCAGGTTTGCTGGCTGTAAATGCATAAGAAAGAGTAATGTAATTTGTAGACTGAAGGACTGGCCTGTATGAACTCATTAAGCAACAAAATCTCTAGTTCATACAGATTTTGTAACTGTTGTTCTAGGGGAGAAAGCAGGATTCTGCATTTTTTGCTCTAAAAGTGCACACTGTCGATTTGGGAAGACAGCTTATCTTCAGCCTTATGAACTTCAGTTTTTTAAAGTGGTTTTATATGTTACATTCACACGCACATTTCAGTGCCTGCATGCAAAAAGCATGCTTTCCATATCTTCTTAAAAGGAGCCAGACATCAATGAAGATTAGACTGTAGATAAGGTCTTCCAGTATTGGAACTTAACAAAAGAAGGTTAAAGGCTTGCAGTCATTGCCAAAATGTAAACTGAAATCCACAATGAACTTGATACAAAGTATGCCCTCTTAGTGCATTTCAAAATATGACTTTGACTAAAGCTTTAGTTTTACGACTTCCAAAACCCCAATGAAAATAATGGTATTCAACTCATAAAAACGGGGAAGAGGGCGTTTTTCTAGTCACCAAGCAAAGGAAAGCACTGAAAACTCTCAGATGAAGCAGCACAACTTCCGAGAGCGAGATATTCTAACAACGCCTACTACAGGAGCGAGTGCTTTAGGTAGGAAAGCAGAGGTCACTCCTCCACCCCGGGCAAATCCCGCCACACCGGCCCCAGCGGCTGGGAGGGAAACACAAAGAGGGGCACGGGCAGAGAGAGCCGAGCGCTCCCGGCACGGAAACACAAAGAGGGGCACGGGCAGAGAGAGCCGAGCGCTCCCGGCACGGAAACACAAAGAGGGGCACGGGCAGAGAGAGCCGAGCGCTCCCGGCACAGAAACACAAAGAGGGGCACGGGCAGAGAGAGCCGAGCGCTCCCGGCACGGAAACACAAAGAGGGGCACGGGCAGAGAGAGCCGAGCGCTCCCGGCACAGAAACACAAAGAGGGGCACGGGCAGAGAGAGCCGAGCGCTCCCGGCACAGAAACACAAAGAGGGGCACGGGCAGAGGGAACCGAGCGCTTCTGGCACGGGCAGAGAGAGCCGAGCGCTTCTGGCAGGCAAACACAAAGAGGGGCACGGGCAGAGAGAGCCGAGCGCTCCCGACACGGGCAGAGAGAGCCGAGCGCTCCCGACACGGGCAGAGAGAGCCGAGCGCTCCCGGCGGGGAAACACAAAGAGGGACACGGGCAGAGAGAGCCGAGCGCTCCCGGCACGGAAACACAGAGAGGGACACGGGCAGAGAGAGCCGAGCGCTCCCGGCGGGGAAACACAAAGAGGGACACGGGCAGAGAGAGCCGAGCGCTCCCGGCGCACCGCCGGTCCCGGCCCCGCTCTCTGCGGGCCCGCCGCCCCGCCCGTCCTCCCGCCGCCCCGCCCGTCCTCCCGCTGCCGCGGGGAGGATGCTGCGGGGAGGATGCTGCCCCCGACAGTGCCCTTACCCCTCCGGGGGGCTGCCCGCTCTCCCGCAGCCCGCTCCGCTCCGCCGCCTCCTCGCCACGCCCGCGCGGGGCCGGGGGCGCGGGCTCGGCCTGGCCCCGCTGGCCGCGGCGGAGCGGCGCTCCCGGGGACGTGTCCAGCAGCGGGGCTGCCGCCGAGCTCAGCCTCCGCCGCCTCCCCCGCCCGCCTCCGGGTCGCCACCACCGCCCCGGGCTGCTCCACGCTTCTCCCCGCGGCTCCCGCCCCGCCGGGCATTTATCGCGGGCGGCGCTGACGTGCGGCGGACACCCCTCCCTCCCCGGCACCCCAGGGGCGGGACGGCCGCGCTCCGGGCTCCGGGCACCGCGCCCGGCCCCGGCCCCGCACCCTGACCGGCATGGGCACCGGCCCCGGCTCCCGGCGGAGCCCGCAGCAGCCCCCGGGGCGATACCTGCGATACCCGGGTCCGGCGGGCAGCGAGCGCTGCTGTACCGCAGCCTCAGCCCGAAGCTGGCCGCGGTCCTGCAAAAGCCATCGCCCAGAAGAGTCAGGGGGGCCCCGTCCCCAGCCGCCTCCATCCTTGCAGCAGGCAGGAGGATGCTCAGCTGGCCTGCTCCTGCTGAGACACAGGAGAGAGAGAAAGCTGTGAGCTCTGCAAAAGTGAACGTGTGAATATGGCTGGAGGTATCAGGACAGGAATTTTATTGTGGATTCAAACCAGCCACATGAGACTTCTCTTTACAAAGTAGAATTCAGGTTTGTAACCTCTCATTTCTGTGCCAAGCAAGAATAGGCATCAGATACATACTTTTTGTTGTATCGACGTCCTCTAGACGGAAATATTTTGCAAACTGATGAGGTTGACATTTCATTTGCTTAGTATAATTTGTTACATTGAGCTAACGGTGGGATTGACCAATTTCGAGTCTTCACAGGACTGCTGTATCAGCTTCCAAAAGTTTTCTGTATTTTCCTTTTCAGAAACTGAGAGGCTGAGGTTAAAATTCATCAGAATCCAGCTGGCTTCAGACCAGCTCTATAAATGCTTCCAAATTTCATGGGCCCAAGAGAAACAATGCCATGCAAGGAACACACTGCTGCTTCTTGTGCTCTCTTTTTCTGTTTTAGTTAAAATTTCCCTAAAGACTTTGGAACTAAGTGCAGGATATGTAGGTACACTTTTACTTACACACTGTGATACACAAAAATTCTTATGCTCCATATTGGTTGATCTTTATAACTTTTTTCCTTGCAATCCTGCAATTGGATTTCTGTGCTCAAGTATTGGGCACTAAACTTTCTTTAGAGCAAAACTGTGTGAGGTAAAATCCCGCTGTGCAGCTGGATACAGAGTAGATGCAAGTTTCTTCAGTGTTTATGCACCAGGATAACTTGTCACTTGCATTTTGGGTACAGTAGAACGAGCCAGACTTATAGACTGGCCATGCTGAAGAGTTTAAAGAAATAGGAAAGAAACAAAAAATTAGAAGTGCTTGCTGGATTCTATATGTCAGATCTGGAATTTTTTAATGCTCACTTCACTCTTGTTTCCATCCTCTTCAGGCCTCTGGAAGCCAAGATGCAGATTCTGTACCATCCAGGCATAGCTTGGCATTATCACCTAGTAAAGAGTATGTGTCATTTATTCTGTGTACTGGCACAAGTGTTATTTCATTATAAAGCATCAGAATAGCTTTATTACTATAAAACTGCGTATAGACCTAGTAATGGTTGCACACAAGAAACTGAAAAATTTTAAGACAGTGAGGATATTTATGGGGTTCACATCAACTGAAAATTGCAGTAGGTTCCCCTTTGCATCAGCACTGGATACTTGCTGGTCTTCAAATAGAATGTAGGTCAAATATGACTTACTGTCTTTAATTTTGAGTATTTATGATACTTTTAGAAAGCATTTGATCCTATTTGGCCTTTGTCAAATTGAAGACATTTTATGATGCAAGTTTTAGACTCATTAAAATAAATACTAATGCAAAAAGAGATTGGTCGCATTTGCATTTGTTTTGTCATCAATTAATTTTTCAGCAAATGAATAAACCCTTTGCACTCCATGACTGCCCTTTGAGTTTGATTTATGGCTGTATGATTTGTGGCCATATAAAAGTGTTATGATTTTGACAAAAAATATTTTGACACATCCAATAATTTTTGTGCATTAATACAATCAAACATTGCTGCATCTCTTTTCTTAATCAGGATCAGGGAGGCCCTTGCTCTTTATTTTTCCTGTTTGTTTTTCTGGATTGGTTTAAACCTCTGCCACTGGATATATAACTGCCTCCCGTAGTTTAAAATTATTACAATAACCAATGAAGCACCATCACACGTCCTGAAACTAAACCTAACTATCCTCCTTTACCAAAGGTACATGTAGACAGTGCATATGAAAATAGATGGACTGAGTAACTGTTTTCTGAATAACTGTAACAGCAACAGCAAAAATTGCACCAAAAAACCAGTTGAAAGAAATGAGTAAGAGGTCACCAGATACATGCTGCACAAACAGAGAGAATATGGCACTAGGAAAATCCTGGAAAGGAAGATTTAGCCTTTGGCTAAAATAGATTTAAAGTGTGAGGGTAAGAAGTATCTTCTGCTGCCTGAATCTTCCTAGATTTGATGAGAGCAAGTTCCAGCAGTCATTGCAAATAAACAAGGGTATGAATAAAAAAGGTATTTTACATCATCATCAATTTGCTTTCCTAATAGAAAAAAATACATGGAAGATGCAAATATGGATAATGGGGCTAAGAAAGAGTGACACCACCAATTAAGAAAGACAAGGAAAAATTCTAATACATATAAAGAATATTTAACAAATCTGCTGAATTATAAAAGCTGGGCTTTTTATTGGAAACAGAAGGAAGGATCCAAATCCATGCCATTTTTCTGCTGATTTTAAGTGTCTTTGGTTAATCCACCTTGTGATTTTCTTCTTGATATTATAACATCACAGCACCGTATTGACTAAAACAGCCGTTAAAAAGTCTGATCCATTAGAGCAATTTGGGAACATCTTATTTTTTTACTCAGAAATTAGACCCACAAAAACAGTGTTTAATATTACCTGGTCCTGACAGTGACTAAAAAGCCACTAATAATCATGGGAATGTTTTTTTTTCTGCCAGAAAGACCTGCTGTACACCTGAAGTTTAACCCCTGGAGGTGAGGTGTACATTACTGCTGTCAGAAACACAAGCTCCAGTGGCTCCCAAATCAGGACCCCCATCTGCCTGTCTCTACTAACAATGTGGCCAATTGTTTCAGACTCACACAAAAATGGCCAGGAGACATTTCAGGAGAGATGTCTGTATGGTGAGAGACCAATTTTCAGATTTAATCTCTTCCTAATGTGGAGCAGGTTCTTGAATGCTCCTTTGCTGAGATCTAATATGCCTTCCATGTTGCTGAGTGGTCTGAATTGATTTTGCTTTTAGTGACTCTTGTTTAATCTCTTTTTTTCTTTTTTTTCTTTATTTTTCACAATTAAATATACATAGAACTAGAGAAGGTAATCCATTTGAAAGCTGGCCACTAAAATGGATGAACTCTGCTCAAAGTCTTGCTTTAAGCTTTTTCCCAAACTGTCCCAAAAACAACAAAGTAAATGGGTTGCTAGTTTAAAAAGTTTCAGTTTAAAATTTTAATACAGTGGTTACATGAGGACAGAGCTATTATTTTATATCATTATATTACTTTGAAAAAGGCATTCTTGTGCATTTACAGGGATTGGAAGCAATTATTTCTACTAAGGGGAAAAAAATTGTTCTACTCTGCTTCTAATTGAGACTAAGAACAGTTTATTTTTTTAGTTTGATTTTGTCTAAGATCAGCAGTGAACAAAAGTTATCATCAATTAACATTCTTCAACTGGTATGAAATCCAATAAAGATTTTAACCAATGGAGAAATGTCAGAGCTGCAGGCCACTGGGGAGCTGGGGTGCATGGAAGGCAGGATATCATTAAAGAGAAAAATGTCATGATTTAAATAACTCTGCAGATACATTTTAAAAGAAAGATACAGGAAATTGTTCTGATTTCTGAACTGAATTTTTTTATAAAACTGGTTAATTTACTCCACTTTCCTCTTAAGTGCATCAAGATCAAAAAGTATTTTGTTTACCAAACAAAAAACTCTTGAAATAAAGAACAATTGGACTCTTTTGAAGTAGTCTCTGACATCAGATTTTAGCACATAGAATCATTATTTCAATATCGCTGTTCATAAAATAAAACAAAAGGCAAATATGCACTGCCTTTTACTTTACACACTATCACAAGGGATAATCAGCCAGCACCTGAAGGAGTAGGTTTCCATTTCCACCCCTCTCTGAAGGAATTTGAGCCTGGTTGCCCATGATTAATTTCCCCAACCTGTACATTACAGAGACCCAGAACAACATTCTCTGTCACTTCTATTTCACAAAATAATCAAGTATACTTTGAGCCAGAAGGATGTGTAGTAACACTTTTGTAATCCAGTGATGAGGGCACTTCTGGTAAAATGAAGTCACACTGGAAAGCTATATTTACATTTAATGTGTTTGAAATAAATACTAATTGGGGCAGGTTTATGGTACCATATATATTCTTATTGATGTAGTCTCACATTTATGCTCACTCTCAAGCTCACAGCCATTTGCTTTTTTTGTTATGGGGGAATTGGAGACTTATGAGCATATTGTTTTTTCTGCCTAGACAGATATACCCAGACAGCTCCAATAAATTCAGGCCTTAAGCACAGAAACACTTTGTTCTAAATCCCTTTGCCACTGATTGATTTGGAATACAGCTGAGAACTTTGTTGGAGGTTATTGTCTCCAGCTATTTGTCCTGTAAAATTAAGTGAATTAAGTGTTGCTCTTGTGCACAGTGTTGCTGCAGAGACAGGACTGGAACATTTTGCCCAAAACTAAATTGTATTTCAAGAGAGGAGTTTTGTCAGGATAAGTTTGGAGCACAACCTAATACCAAATTTCATTATTTTTCTTATCTTTTATATGAAATGTGAAGAGAGCCATTGCTCAACCCAGAGAACCATTCTGCAAAAGCCAGGAGGAGATGTGGCCTCTTTGGAGAGACTTCCAGCATGATCTAGTGCATCTCAAACCATGCACAGCTATGGCACACACAGACTGTATGTCAGCCTGACATGTAACCCATGGGGATGTCTGCAGGGCCTCATCTCTCCCCCATGTTGAAAATGGTTGGGAATATCAGAGGAGAAATGACTGGTGATCTTTACTGTGTGGGAAAAATGACACAGGCACCTGTGCTGAGCTACTTTGGCCACTGAATAAACCAGAGGGTCTCACTGACACTGAATAAGATGCTGTGGGTATCTAGAAGCCATCATCTTAGGATTCCAGATATTATACTGCCAGCAAATTCTAGGTTGACCTTTACTGTGTGACTGCATGTGAATTATGCATTTTGCTATCTGGAAGGAAGGTGAAGATGCATTGGTATCAGACTTAACATCCTTATTATTGCATGCTTTGTCCTTCAGGGTAGCAGTAGGGCAGGTGGTTCCAAGCTGTAACTTCATGTGAAATTGTCAGATTTCAGCAGCTCTATCACCCTGTCTCTGGCATAAGCAGCAGTCACACAACACTGGAGTGATCAGCACTGTGAGGTACCTTGAACTGGTATCAGTGCTCCAAATCCTGCAGGAAGCTGGAAGAGATGCATTGGTAAGGTGATGAGAAGTACAGGAAATAGCACTGCCCTGCCCCAGAGCTAGAAATGGTGCAAGGCATCGATGTTCCCTTCTGACAGAAGTGCTTGGGTCTGTTTTATGTACATATGGAATCACAGAATCATTGGTTGGAGAATATCCTTAAAATCATCAAACCAACTGTTAACATTGCACTGCCTAGTCCATCCTTAGGACGTGTCCCTAAGTGTCATTTGTTTGGTTTTTAAATTGAACACATTTGGTTTTTAAATCAAACACATAAGGAAAAGGACCTATGGAACTGCTTCTACATCTGCTGCTCTTCTTTACTCACAGTTTCCTGCAGTATAGTCAGAGGATTTCTGATGTCTTGACTGGTCAGGAGTAATCTAACTCTAAAGAACACATTTTTAGTGTGAGACACTCTGCCACGTCTGTGCCCCTACCTTGGATTCATCTTCTTCCCAGGCCATCCTGGTTCTTAAAATCTGTGTGCCATGGTGAGGACAGGAAGTGGAGAAGACCCAGCCTACTTACTTAGGACAAACTTTGTATGACTGGAAGAGAACAGCCAGCTAGGCTGACAGTGGCACCAGCAGAGCCTCCTCATGTGAGAAACATGTTCAGGTGCCCATACAGAATCACCTGTAACATCTCACACCATCCATGCCACCCTAGTAAGTGTCTCTTTGGCAGCAACCTTCTCCTAGAGATCTCATACATCCAGCACCTCTGTGTAGGTTCAGATATTCATTATCAGATCAGGCAGTAAAAAACAGTATGATTTTCATAGGCCTTGCTTGGTCTAAATCACAGGTCTTTTCAATGTGGGCAAAATCAGTAAGAATATTTAATTCTGATTTTATGTTGGCATGAATAAGCACACTAATTTCATTATTATGGGTTGTTAGTAATCTGTTTTGTCTTTTTTTTTTTTTTCTATATAAAGCACTCATACCCAGCTATGGAAAACAGGGTCTTCATAAATTACACCAGTATGGGCTGTTATGGTCAACTTATTAAGAATCAATTTATATCATCCTACATATCACCTCAGTTTTTAATACCAACTCATTCAAAATGATGAAAATCAACACAGTGTTTAAAGCAAAGATTTTAATATTATAAATTTTTTTATTATTGTATTCCCTGTAAACTTCCAGATAAGTGCAATCAAATATAAGTTTCCACAAGCTCATGAAATGAAGGAATGGTTTAAAAATTGATTCATAAAGGAAGTTTTAATTAGAATTATGAAGGACAATGAAAGCAATGAACTTTGTCAGTAGGAATATGGCTCTTTCATAAGTACATCTTTGAAGAAGGTGGTCATTAGCATATTTCTATATTTTGCCCGGGAGCACTTCAGCCAGACTTATTCAAGTTTCATTAATATTTTAAAATTTGTGGCAAAAATGTAACTTTAATTATGGGGTTGGATTATTTGAAAATTAAAATACTGCCTTTAGCTGTACTAAAAGAGCACTCAAAAGAGACCTTGTGAGAATCTTATTTCTCCTTAAATCCCACAAGATGGAATCAATTTCTCTTTTAATTAATAGCTTATTTGCCAGTCATTTACAATTCAGTGCGTAGCCTTGACTGTTAGCACCTCTAAATACTCATTCCTCATTCTGGCTAAAATATTTTCGAGCATCAGGAAAAGGTCTCTGCTGCAGCATCTTGTGTGAGGCAATGATGGCTTTGGGAATTGACCCATGTTGCACATTTGGGTGTATCAAGGAGATACAGATATGAACATGGAAGACTAAAACCATTGCAGGGGTACCATGGTGTGGATGGGCTGCCACCCTCAGCAGCAGCAGCAGCTTTCAGCTCTTGCCTCCAGTGCAGGTGGTGCAGGAAGAACCATTCTTCCCTCATTTCTTCTTTAAACTAAGCGGTGTCACATGTTAATTGAAGGAAATCAGCCTGTTCTCCTCTCTACTTCCTTCTGTCCCAGTCCCACATTTCCCCCTCCCTCCCTGTGTCTGCTGTGTCCTTCCACCTACGAGCAGCCAGACTCTATCACAGCAGGACCCAGCCTTTATTTTACACCTCCTCAATTTAGTTACTGCATTTACTTACCTGCCTCGTATTGAGAAATCTGACTACTCCTCAAGAGCAATGACTTTACAATTCCTTAATTTCCTACCCTGCCACTCAGAAAAACTGTGCATGTTTCTAAATAGATATATTATTTATTTACCACCTTTTTTGCCTGTAAAGCAAGTCTGTGCATTAAAAAATCCTACACTCAGCAGCAGTATGGGCCTGGGTTTACAGATGGCTGAAATATATAAAAAGATGATTATTAGAGATCTGCTTTTTCCTAGGAATCTCCCATTTCATCAGTCGTCCATATTCTGATATTCTGCATCCCATAATCCAAACTTCCTCTTCCCTCAAACCCTCTGTTGAAAACAGCACCACAGCCAAGGACTGGGGAAAATGCTGCATCCACAGCTGCTGCAGTGGAAGGCAAATCCACACAGCTACTGCTACAGCTACAGCAACAAGAGGGTATGTGAGGATTTGAGTTGCTGCTTTGAAGAAATAGCACCTTTAAAGGGGTGCAGGATATACACATCAAAATACCGACCTGTTTATGTTATAAAACATAATTAGCTGCTTACAGAATGTGGGGCCCCAGCAGAGGAAGTTCAAGCAAGCAGTATAGTATAAGCTTTGCAAAGAAGCTTTCAGGTTTGCAGAGTCTACTGGCGCTTTCCAAAACGGCGTCGCCAACGTCAGCCAGGTAGGTGCCACTGCAAACACCACCAGGGTAAACACTGAAAGGTCAGCTCCCCTTTTGTGCCAGTTGTGTGTGCCTGTTCTGCAGCCCTTTTGCTCTAAACAGACCGATATCTGTATGTGTGCAAGTATTAAAACATACATCCTCACACTGGTGCCAGTGTCTGTTTCCTTAAAGAAGCTGTATTCATATGTGCAAACAAGACAGTTACAGAGGGTATGGACTGCAATATTTACACACCACAGTTCCTTCTTGCCTTGGAAAAAAGGGGAAAAGGGACAGGTCTCTCCTGATGAGGAGAGCTTTGGGATCTTGGCATCTTTGCAGTAGTACCTGACCCATCTGAGGAAAAGCTTTGTGAGCCATATGGTCTTTTGCAAATGATCCTCCAAAGGACGCTATAAAATTCAGTGCTGCCAAGTGGGAGCAACATAACAACTTTTACTCAAAGTCCATTTCCTTTGGGAAAGGAATTTGATGTGGCTTTATTTTAATTAGTTTGTACTGTTTGAGAGAGGAGGTGTGAAATGTTCAAACTGTGGTTGGACTGCTGGAAGCACAGGACAGGGGGTTAGAAGGCTTCCTCACATCATCCTTTTGGCACACATCAAGGAGGATGCTGAGGTGTCTGTGGCTGTCACAGTATGATTGTGCTCTGGGGATGTGGTGATGTCACAGAGCTGGGCATTGGGGCTACTTGGGAAAGAGATCACCATCTGCTGTCATCACCAAACCTGCAACTTCCCCACATGAGTGCATGGCTAAAAAGGGGGAAGTTTGATTTCTTCCTTTCTTCTGTGCAAATCATATTGACTCAGTAATGGAGGAAAAAAAGGAGCTACCCCTCACATATTGATTATAGTCTGTATGTCCTTTGCAGTCAGAAAATCAAAATATTGCTGTGTTTGTGTCCTGTGCTATTGCTTTTCAGTCTCATAATGGAATAGCACAAAATTTCTGGTCTCTGTTATTGGGAAAGGAATGTTTTAATACTTGGAGGTTTGTAATATATTCTGCAAGAGGTGTACAGCAGTTTGGTTTTGGTTTGGGTTTGTGCTTTTTTTAAGTCTCATCATAACACTTTGAAAAGTAGCAAAAATGGTAAAATACTGCCACTTATGTGCAAGTTTGTCAGGAGGTTTTCTTAAAAGGTGCTTATGACTGGGGTAAATGCTTCTCAGAAAATTGTCAGAAGTTGAAATTTTTTTGGAAGCTTGTGAAAACTTATCCTTGTGGTTTTGGTGGAAACTTGTGGATGACATTTTTTATGTATTGTGGCCTTTTTCTCCTAAATATCTCATTTCACATGAATTTACAATGGAATTACTATGTATGAATGATGGTGCATCACATACTCAAAATAATACTACCATAATAAAAAGCCACACAGCATTAATGTGGTGACCCACCTGCCTCTGGGCAGATTTTAACTCTACATGTTTTCTCACCTCAGCCAGGTTTCCCTTCACAATCACTTCCTGACATCAGGACCACCCAGACATTGGCATATGATAAGGTCTTGAAAAATGACCTGTCAGCAAGACTCAACATATATATACTTAACAAATCATGATAAAAATAACTGAAATTTCTAAAGTTCCCAAAATATACATTAGAAAAAATGTTCTGAGAGAGCTATATAATGCATTATTTCCAGATGTATAATAAATATCATGCTTCTTTTAAAAATGCTAAGAAAGCAGTTTCTTCTAACATTTATGACAGTTTAAGGTACAAAGGCATATTAAGTAAACAGCATGTTAAGTACAGAAAGATATTTTGGAGTGGGTAATGTATATAGGGATTTGTGTAAGGAAACTAAAGCCCAAATTCCTCCTAACTATAAAGCTTATAATAAGTAGCTTTAATTATAATGTACATATTTTCATGTGCAGAAGAGTGATTTAAAATACCATAGTGAAAATATTTCTGTTATATTTCACATTTCCCACAACTAACTGCTTATTCAGCTTTCACACCCTTCCAGGCTGGTGCTCTCAGTACAGTGCTTTTGTCAGTTCATAGAGGTACCTCCATGCCTGCACCCAGCCTTTTCTTCCACCTGAGATGCTCCTCCCAAATCTCTTTGGGAAGCCTTGACTCTTTTTTGCACTGCAGAAACTCTTCTTTGGGCCTCTGGTGGTTCAGCATTTTCCCAATCTCATGGTACATTTGGTAGCACAAGCCAAGGCAGGCTGCACACTGCCTCCTGCAACTGCATCTCCTGTGGAAGTGGAAATATCAATCTGTCCTGGACAATGCTCAGGAAAGCCAGCTGCCAGTTCAGATCTGAACTGGTGGACAACCATCTACCTGCCAGAGCCTAAAATATGTCTAACCAGGACTGATACATTTTGGAGGTTTTTCAGAGGGCTTATATAAATAACTCACAAACAGTTACATACCATCTACAGAATACAAAAAATCCACTAAGTTTTACTGCAATGTATTAATTTTTTTGTGTGTGCAGCATTCAATACACAGCCTATACTTTGTGCACTTACAACTGTCTTTGTTCACATTTCGTATTTTTCTCCAGCTAACTCTTTTAAAGTATTTCCCACTATTAGCTCACCACATTATTGTTCCAGGCAGTTCTTGCGTGCTAGAATGAATTTTCACAGTCTCTTTCATTCCATAGTTTTGTTTTACAAGCCTGAAATCTTCCCTTTTGCCTTTCTTATGCTTACTGGTTTTTTTTTTTTCATTCTTGGAACAAAGCAGGCATCTGTTTCTTTGTCTCTCTTCCTTCAACTCCTCAACAATTGTTTTCCCTTTCCTTGACTTTATTTTTTCGTCTTGTCTCCATCTGTCTTTTCCTCATACTCCACCAGCCTGATATGGTAGGTCAGGCTACACCATTGGATGGGACCTAGGAAAACATGTCTCCTGCTATAAATGCCAAATATAGCAATGAGAGAAGACAGCTGGGTCCTGTTACACAGATCAGATTTTTGGAAAAAGTTTGATTATTAAATGGCAAGTGCCTGTATGTTCTTTTTTTCAATGTCTCCTTTTATCTTTAGCCTTCAAGTAGTAATGCAGTACAATATCAATTTAATATCACTGCTACAAAATAGTTAATAGAGTGGAAGTAAAAGCTGCACAGCATGTAGAGAGGGTATGGAGCTGAACCAGCAGCTGGGGTAAAATGGCTCTCCTTGGATAAATTTGGTTCATTATAATCCAATTGTTAGACTAACACACATCCCAAATTATCTGCCTTGAAGGTACACTGAATTTGTGCTCTGTATTTTATTGATTATAATTTTAAGAGTGAAGCGAGAGAATTTTACACCCATCATTAACAAAGGTATGCATGACTAGAGCTTCTCAACCTCCAACTAAACATAAAGAAATAGTATAAGAGTAAGTTAAGAATGGAGAGAAGTTAGGGAGGAAGTTAGAAATTAGTTTCCATTGTAACTTCTGGGATCAGTTGATGGGCTGAACCTGTCTTCTCTCCTATTGGGATATCTATTGGGTAAGAACCATACTGTATGCTTGCTAAACTATTACCTTGAGCTATCTTTTATTGGTGATCAGAGCATGTCTTTATACTGCTTTGAATACATTTTTGCAGTCAGATGCTATGACCTTTTTAAACCTTTTCAAATTTTCAAACCTTAATCTGTCAGACTTTTCAGTTAGCAGTGTGTGTATAAATAAAGTGTGTTATTCCATGCATGGTGAGTTTCACAGCAGTTGCTGGCAGTGGGTGACATACCCAGCTAAGAGTGGAGACCATGCAGGGGTGCCTCTTGTGCTGTGACCCTGAACATTTTAGCCAAAGCACCCTCTGATCCATTAGGGGAGCGTGCCCATAATGGGACATGGACAGACTGGTCAGCCACAAGGGCCTCAGCTTTCCTGGGCTGCTCACAGACCAAACAAAAAGCATTTTAGGAAAGCCCTCCCCCATTTCACGTGACAGTCCCATCTCTTCAGTCTCTCACTTGAATATAATATGGATCCTGACTTCAATTTCCTTGATTGATTGATTAATTGATTAATTTATGGTTATTAAACATACTATGAAATAAATATCAGTGAGTGAAGAACTACAGCAAGCATGTAACTTCTCTGTAAGGAGCTGAAAAATGTAGTCCACCTTGTTTTTTTCACATGTTCTCTCTTCATTGTCTGAAAGTATCTTCAGTGATCATACACAGAGAGTAACAAACAATGCTTGTTATAATACTTCTACTGCTTTTAGTTCCAAGTATGCCATTTAATTGTAACCATTTCAATTCTTATTTGTCTTTGAAGAAAATCCCTAGATGTCTTACCAAACTCTGAACACATGATTGATAAAAAAGGAACTCTTTGGTAAGCATTTCAATCCACTAAAGAAATGTTGATGTGGCACAGATAAATTGATGAGCTGATGGAAAAGAAGCTGATTAAAACAACCCATAATGAATTAAGTTACTTTATTTGTAAGACAAGATCTCCTGGTGAGGAAAGTGATTTTAATGAACCTCATTTTTTCCCCATTAAGAAATTATCTGTAATAATATTTTGTTAGTGGAATAAACCTCCCTACTTAAAAGACTATCCTAGACCTCTGCAGATCTAGTTTCAGACAGATACTTGATTTTTGGAATTAATTGTACTTATCAAAAATTATTAATGGAATCTGTACGTATAATTTGCCAATTTTTAAGCAATTTAATGGAGAACTCTGATTTGCATCATCATCTTCTCATACCTACAACAAAAAATATTTTACTCCATGTCAGTACTATAGTTGGTAATTCTTTGTAGCTCAAATTAAGTGAAATGCTCTTGTCTCTGTCTGTCTCTTTTCCTTCCTGGGCTGATTAATATAACACCTCATTTGTATTTATTGGTTAGTGCTACTTCTCTGTCTTTTTATTCTGGCTTTCTGCCTTCTTTTATATGCCTTTTTAATGAAATCTTATTCTGTCCTTTCATTACTTATTAATGTTTTCATTGGCAAGCATGGTTTTCACTCTCCTCACACAGCAGAGTCAATTTATTTCAATAACCTTATTTAGACCTAGTTATCAGCAATAACACAAATAATCCAGTTGTTAATTATGTGAATTGAAGTGACAATTTCAGAACACATATTCCTAACACGAGGTCAAATGGTCATACCTGGAATGTGGCTTCTGCTTCATTACCAAATGTGCTGACTATCAATGTGACAGCATCTGATAGAAATTATTTAAACTTCTTACTAGGAACACTTAATGTAGGTAGCTAAGTAAGGATTCCTTATATGTCCTTATGAAGGAGACTTAGAACATCAAAGTTAACCTCCTCATTTTGGCCAGCCCTCTAAAGCAGCCTACATTGACTGTACAGAAGCTCACCTAGTTTAGGTGCCTGAAGCCAGGCAGTGCCAATAACCTGTTCTCAATGTCTCTGCAAATCACTAGATCTCATTTAACAAAGTATTGACAAAGACACACTAACTGGATCTTCTTTTAGCCATGTTCTCATGGAGTAGTTTTCTGGTGATACTTCCAAGCTTCTGTTATCTGTAAACCTCAATCCACATTTTATACTGACTGCTACATTTTTTATAAATTTGCCTTCACTGTGTAATAGTTTGAAGGAAAGGCTCTCATTGTTTTGGTCTTTGTTTTGGTTTCTCCTCTTCTTTACCTTGCCAGTGGACTAATTCTAGAACTAGAACTAGTTGTAGAACTAGAACTTTCACTCCTACCCTTATAAATAATAGTTGATTTTACTATCTACAATTTCCTTCAGAAAATATTTAACAAATAAAATGTGCATGCACCTCATTTTGTATACTTTCTTTGGTTTTCTGATAGCTTCTGTAATTTATGCAATATCATTTCTTCTTTTTTGTATTGGCAAAGTCATAGCTTACTTCTAGTTCTTCATTATGCCATAGTGAAGAAGAGTACACGTAAAAAAAGATTACCTGGCTTCAGTTTTGTGGCCTAGTTAAGGTTACAGGAAATCTTAGCATCTGTGGCTACTGATAAACTATAATTCTAGGGGCTTCCAGGGTAACATCAGTCTGAGAGGAAAGAGAACACACAAGATATTTTACAAATAAGAATCTCTTGGTTTCAGAGCGGCTGCAACACAAACCCAAGGGGCTCTGTGTAGAAGGCATGGACACACTTCTGCCAAACAAACTTTGAGCATCAGCAGCTTACAGTTGTAATCCAAACCTAAACAGTCTGCAGAGGAAAGTATAAAAGTAGCTCACACCAGTGAAAAGTTGCTGAGTAGTAAGTGGATGGGTATACAAAAGGAAATGATTTGAAAAACAAACTATTTCAGTGCTTGCATGGAGGGAAAGGTGAACTTTTCCAGAGAGGTTATTGGAGCTTTGAACTATCCTTTCCATCTGACTCAATGCTCTTTTCAATCTTCTCTTCTTCTGTAGCTTGCTGGCTCTGGACTAATTATAGGTTAATATGCTGAGGAGCAGTTTCACAGAGTTGCCCTGTGTGTGCTGGATGCTGCTCACCAGCCCTTGGCTGCTGTCCCCACCGCAGCACCAGGCTGCCAGTGTGAGAGGCGGAGCAGACACAGGACACCGAGGACAGGCAGCATCGCCCCGCGGTGGCACAGCCACAAAACCAGCATTCATAAAGCAAGGAACGGCATACAGAAAGCTGCCTACGCTGAAAAAACAGACTTTTCAGGTGCTGGAGTTGTTAAATACAAGTGAGAGCTCGTTTCCACCCTGGTTCCACAGGAGCTAGCAGTGTTATCTCTGCAGCTAAAATACTGTGATGACACAACATTTTATGGTCTACAGCATCAGATGACAACCCCATTGACATCCACTCAGAAGCAGATGTAGAAAACTGAATATTGAGAAGACATGTTGAATTTAATTGCTGTGTTTGAGAAAAACAAAGTTTCCCAGAGAAGCAGCTGCACTTTACTTATTGATTCTGTAGTGTTCTCCCTTTCCCAGAGGTTCCTAGGCATAAGACTGAACATGCTGGGTCGTGTATCAGTTACAATTACATGAACACAGGGTCCTCCAAGTCCCTTGGCTGTCTATAATGTCACACATGCTTTAGCATCACATTGTCTCTTATCCCAAGGCACCATCTCTGGGGCAGGATTAGGGGCAGGTGAGTGACCCATCCAGGCAGCTCTGCACTGGGATGTGCTATTGTGGATGAGAGAAGAATTGGAGATAGAGTATGCAATGTAGAATGAATGTCATAGAAGATAAACATGAGAAGAAAATTGGACAGGTTTTTCTCACACAGAAAATCAGTGTTTTTCATTATTTTGTGCATTGTCACAGCATCCTGTGCTTTTCAATGCGGTAATACAAGACACGTTTTTAAACACAGCCATTATTTTTTCAATGTAACTTTTTCACATGCCCAAAACATGTATAGTCATCATGTAAGCAAAAAAGATTTCTTACTGTCTTATTCTTTCTCTAATATATACACACACACACACACACACATATATATATATATATCCATATAGATGATGTCTGTCATAGTAATAGAGCAATAAGCCTTTGATAAATAGCCTAATAACTTGATAAATGCTTTGATCTTTATTTCTAGTCTTCTATTGTTTTAATTTGTGGTCACAAAAATAATCTATTGCTAAGAACATTTACCTGTACTATTTTGGTGTTTTGGTTACTTATTCTGTAAATATACAAGACATTAGACATTTAACCTGAGCTTTAAGAGTTGTTGTGTGGTATGATGGGAATATAGAGGGTAGAGAAGTAAAAATATACATATACAGAGGTTACATTTTACTTGTGTGCATCAGCATCTGTAACCAAGAAAACATGAAGTACAGTGTTAAATAAACTTCTGGATTTTGCAAGGGCAAAATGCATTGAACCAAAATAATATTTTCACTTATTAATTTCTTAATAAAACTGCAAGTGCAAATACAGAATTACATCAGTTTTGAAAGGACTTCAAATGTTCCTTTAACAGAACTATCAAGCAATAGATTTACTGTTATTCCTTAACCAAACATCCTTACTTGCTGATACAGGTAGGACTTTTTAAGCTTAGTACAAACTTGTTACTTTTTACTTTGATAAAGACATATCTTTCTCTGATTTATATACTTTTTTCTCAACCTATACAGTGTTCACTCAAGCTGAACTTGTATATATGTAGTTTCTTTTTAATCAGAAGGAAATGGCACACTCCACCCTGGATAATCATCATCATCATCATCATCATCATCATCATTAAAAACACCCAAGAAAAAAATTTAACACCTCCAGACAAGTGTTGTTATAGACTCAAAAAGAGAGTTTACAAATTCACAAAAGAAAATAATATCAAAAGAGACCAAACACAAAGGCATCTCCCATTCCTTGAGACACAGATGGCCAAAACCTGGGAAATTATATTTTGAAGTATATACAGGTGCCTTGCTCTTTTGTTCCTCCTGAAGCACCCATGCTGGCTATTTACAGAGAGGCAGTAATGAAGTAGATCTTTCTCTCTTTATGTTCTGCATAGTATGCAATAAAGTTTAGACACCTAAGATGTAGAAGAAAAAAAAATAGAGAAAGTAATTGTATCATAAAAATATAATGTAATGCTAATTTCTGAAAAGCACTCCAGGAATCATACAAACAGGCAATGAGCCATATGGCACTCACTGTTTGAGATCAAAACCCACTCCCTGAAATGCTAAAAGCTAATCATGTAGATTATTTGCTGTTGGCTCTTGATGGTGATTTGGCATTTGACCAATGAGTAATTCACAGATCAGGAGGGAGGTTTGCTTCCTGATTAAATGGATAACAAACATTTTAAACAGATGCTCAACATGAATGCAAACCAATAATAATGTACTTCCACTGTGAACTTTTGAAATTTATGGATAATTTCACAGATACTGCATAGCAGCCAAAATGCTGGCTGGCAATAACTGATTAGATAACATAGATAAAGAGAAACAGACATTCCAGTTTTATGTGTAAAATACATCCCTTTCATTGTCAGGGTCCTCATTAGGTCCTTCCTTCTCTGGAATAGCCTGACAATGTGCAGCAAAACCCATAGGTATAAATTTGGCACCTGAGTTACTTTCAGTGTTTTCCCTGAGAAAAGACACTAGTTTTACAGTCAATGTTTCCATCTTGTTCTCCACAGAGTGCCATGTATTATCTGCAAGAGTTCTTAAAGGAATCGTGCCTGAATTGAGATAGTTAATATATCTCTTACAGCAACAGCATTTTAGGACTTGGGCAAGACTGTCCGTGAGATTTTGGTGTGGCTCATGATCTTGTAGCAGAGAATTCAAACTGCATAATCTATTAATTCTTTCCTTGCTTTTTTTTTTTTTTTTTTTTTTTTTTTTTTTTTTTTTTTTTTGTCCATGTTAAATCTCAGAATTTTTCACATAGTTGATATTTCTCTCCTATATAATTGGACCTGATCACATTATTTCTAAAATTTGGTAAGACCTTACTAAGCAAAAATGGGAATGATGCAGATTATATGGGTTACTATGAGAATTGTTACAGAAACTAAGATATTTAGGTAATTTGGCAATTCAGTGATATGCTAATGTCAGAAAAAAAAAATCAGGGTCAGTGATAGTGGAAGAGACAATTTCAAGTAATCAGAGCTGCTGATTACAGCCATTCAAATATAACATCCTAAAAATTTTCTCCATAACTGAAAATAGAAAATTATTTTTATATGAAAGAATAAACTCTGAAAAGACAAGCACTTACAGTAATCAATATTTTAGAAGGAGATTGCCTAAATGTGTAAAAATAATATCACAATGAAAGGACATAGGAAAATCTCTTTATTTTAATTGTTCCATTTAAAAATAAGGAGAACATTGTTTACAGACTTAGTTTGGCATGACTGGCAAAAGCCAAATATGTAGGAAAGGACAACAGTCAGTTAAAGAATATTCAAATAAAGGTAATATTGCTTCCTTCTAGCATAGCCTGATTACAAGGATCTAAACCTTAAGTATCGTCTGAATCAGACATTGTAAAGAAATTTGGAAGATGCTGGACTCCTACATATTCTATTAAATTTAAAACTATGATCTTAAAAAGCATGGGAAGAACAGTAATTCAGAGCTACCAAAGTTTCAAAAAGGACATTTAAGCAAGATTGTCTGCGGTTTTCAAAAATGGGACATATATAAAGAAAAATAAATTTCCCATTGGAGAAAAAAACAAGATAAAATGGATAGCAATATAGGAGACAATTAAAAAAAAAATAAAAGAGTGGGAATATTGTGATGAAGTATTAATTAATTCAACCAAGAAAATTCAGAATGTATTCCAAATAATTTATAGGAATGCAAAAGGAATAACAGTTTTATGAACAAGTACATGAGAATAACACAAGCCAGTGTGCCCCTGTGGCCAAGAAGGCCAATGGTGTCCTGGGCTGCATTAGGAGTGGTGCCAGCAGGTGGAGGAAGGTGATTCTGCTCCTCTCCTTGGCCCTGGTGTGGCCAAACCTGGAGTGATGTTCCAGTTCTGGACCCCTGATACAAGAGAAACCCAGACACACTGGAGAGAATCCAGTGAAGAGTCAGCAAGATCATTCAGGGACTGGAGCATCTCTCCTATTAGAAAATGCAGAGAGAGTTGGGATTGTTGAGCCTGGAGAAAAAAAGTCTCCTGGAGGACCTTTATTAATGTCTATAAATACCTGAAATGAGGGGCAAAGAGGACAGGGTCTTTTCAGTGGTGCCCATGAGCAAAGAAAATGGGCACAAAGTGAACACAGGAGAGTCCCTTTGAACAAGAGGAAACTCTTCTCTGTGAGTGTGACTGGGCACTGGCACAAGTTGTCAAGGGAGGTTGTGGAGCCTTTCTTCTCAGAGATAACCAAAAGCCTTCTGGCCCTGGGCCACCATCTCTGGGTGGCTCTGCTTGCAGCAGGGGGTTTATCAGGTTCCTTCCATCCTGAGACATTGTGGGATTTTGAGAAAGGAAAGGCGTTGGAATTGTGAACAAGTAGGAGTTATTCACCAAACGGGAAATACTGTCCATCTGAGCATTTGGACAATGGGACTTCTTGCATCAAGAAGGGAACTTTTGATAAAAAGGTATTTAAAAGAGGTAGAAATGTCTTCTACATTTGGAAGATACTTACATGAAATGAGTCTTAGGTTTAATTCACAGCTGAAGGAGAGAAGATCAGATGAATGGAGGTACTTAAGAGTGAGAGACAGCTGAGGAATGTGTGTCCTAAAATTAATAACAATGTATTTACTAAGAGTATTATATTTTACAGAGCCAGAAAAAAATGAAGCCAAAAATTAACAACAAAAACTTGAAATATTAATATAACAATAAGCTCTAGCAGTAAACATTACACTCAAAATAATCACACAGGTGAAACAATAGATACAATAGATATACATAAACCTGCGTGGCATACTTGCCTAAATGCTTTATCCCATGTAATGCAGAGGACTTCTCATTTGCAATTTCTATAGCTGGCTTTTGACTTCCAGCTCTACAGTCACTCAGGTTGCCCTGGCTAGTATTTTCCAGAGCTTCTCTGACAGTAATTTTCCCTTGCTCAGGTTCAGTTGCACCTGCAGATTTCATAACTATTGTTAGCGAGGCTGCAATGGGAAGGCACCTGCAAATGCATCTCAACATCCTCTGTGCACCAAGTGGGCTCTCATCACCCTGGGGAAGGTCTGTCCAAGCATAACCATCATGAATGGCTCATGCCCACCTGGACTCTGCTGGACTGAGAAGTGAAGGAAACTGGTGAGAAGCCCCAGAGATCCTATGTTTGTCTGTGAAGGCTGTGAGGATCTTGTAGGGAAACAACAGAAGAATCATGAAGCCTGAAAGGTGCACATTAAGATTAATCATTTGACAGAGAGGTCAGTGAAGACACCTCTGCCTAAAAAGCCAAAAAATACTGAGATAAATTGAGGATTTTTGAAAGCTCAGCTAAGCTGTATCTTTAAAGAAAGCAAAACAAAAAAAAGAAGTTTAAACAGATAACACATTTCCTAGACCTGTATCTGTGTGGGAAAGGAGGTCAAAGAATAAAGAATCACTATGCCATGCTGTGATGACTAGGTACAGTTCAAAGACAATCAAAATAGTCTCAGACTAGATGAATATTTTGCTTTTCTTCTCAGTAAGAATAATTATGCTGAGCATAAGGGCAGAGACAGGATGGAAAATGGGAAATGAGAGCATGGAAACAAATAGGACTTCATCCAAAGTATAATCAAACTTTAAGACAGCCTGCTGTGTTGCAGTGGGCTTTAGGAGAAACCAGTATTTGAGCTGGATAAGGAAGAAATTAGAACAAAAGTTGAACGACCTTGAGGACACAAAGATTACAGATGGGAGGGAATTTAAGTCTATGAAGTATAGGGTCATGCACTTAGAGACTAATAACAGGAATCTCTGTTATAAATCTGGGAGCTAATCATTGAGAATGACAGAAGAGAAGGAAAACTTGTGCATGCTGATCCGTCACAGGAAATGTGGATGAGGTGATGTGTCTGTGAAAAAGGCAAGAATGGATATATCCACAGAGAGGGAGTGAAACAATAGTGCCTTTATGTGAATCATTGGTTGGGCTCCATGTATAACAGTAGTTGTTCATGTCTAGGGAAGCAGGATTCAGGATGGAACAAAGGCACAGAAGGTCTGTTAGGAAGATCACAAGAATAAAGCCCTTTTGTATAAGTGACAGCAACTGTATTTTTTTAAGAAATCAAAGGTTGAGATAGTCTAAAAATATCTTTAAGGTGTTTTTTTCATTCAAAATCAGGAAGATAATACAGCTGTTTAAACTAAAGGACAGAGGTGAAACAAGACAAAGTCGTAAATTAACTATGACAGTAGTGAGGCTGCAAATTAAAAGAATATTTTTAACCACAAACATGAAAGAATAAAGTAGATTTTAGTAAAAGTTATTGGGGCAAAGCTTAAATTATTTTAGTTAGACTTCCTGTAATTTATGAAAGTAATTATATGAACTTGCATTATTCTGGGCTTTTGTAATCCATCATCTTGGAGGTTCTTTCAGGCTCTTTTAGGTAAGATCCAAGTTATCTAAACAAAAGGTAAAACTATTGTTCCCCCTCCTTGCCTTCTGTAAGAGATCACAACTAATCATGGTATCAGTGAAGTTCATCAGTATATTTTGCAAATTCTGCTGCTTAGTTATTTCTCAATAAGCTGTTGTGGGGATGAGGACTGAAGCACAATTTGAAGAGAAAGATTAAATGTAGCAAATGCCCCAAACTATAGCTATGGATAATACCTGGCCATCTTTCCTGCAAAGCAGAGAGCTTTCTCTATGCTTTCAGAAAGTGTTTGTGGACAGTGTTGAACTATGGCACATAAAAGAAATGTATTAGGCATAGAAGTAATTTCATTAGCAAGTTGTGCAGATTTCAAAGGTACTGCCAAAGGTTTCTCTTCAATCCAAAGTTGTCATAAGTAATTCCTCTATCTGTGTGTCTGTATATCTATCAAAAGAATATTCTACTGTTCTGGTTGCCACATGCCCAAGACTCTGGTAAATGCTGAGTGGCATCCTAGAGAATAGCTCTTGACTGTGGATAGATAATAGCAGAGGGTATGGAGGATGAGGGCTTTACACAATCACATACATGCACATGCAACGTGCACAAACATTTACACGCACCCCAGACAGCACATACATCACCTGCCTGAACAGTCTGAGTGCTTGAAACATGTACTTTGTCTTTGTTCCCCAGATAGTAATGAGTCATATAGCTCAAAAGGCCAAGAAGAAAAAACATAGGAAACCACACAGACCTAATAAAAAAATGTGTCTACTTCTTTCTTTTAACCCTAACACAAAATAGGTGTCATCTATGATCCTTATGGGATCCTTCCAATTTCAAAAATGAGACAATCACATAATTCTGTGATCTATATATAGCTTTAATGTATCTAAAATATTTATACTATTTCAAAGTGTTTGATTTTTATTTGTATAGAAAATATATATAGTGTGGTTTTCATATTGGAAAAATACAACACCCAGCCCATTCCCTTGGTAGATCTGATTCCTGTGTCAGTCTTTGTCCCAGTTGCCAGAATTGTGGAGGGGAAAGGATAATAAACTTTCACTCAGGCTGGGATGACTAAAAGGCATCTTATCTAAATGAGTGCAATTGCAGCTTCATTTAAATTCTCTCCTGATCCCATGTCTGAATGCTGTTGTATTTGGCTTGGTTATGCAGACTTTTATGGCAAATATTAACATTCAAAGAGCTGGCTTGTCAGAGAATTTAGGTATTTTCCTAATTTTAGAAAGTGACTTCAGTGGGGAATCTTTAGTTAGGCCTGTGTGTCAGTATCAGTAATCAGAGCCAAGGGGTTAGTGAGTGTAGTTCTTGCCTCTTCTCTGTGTCTGCCCAAACCTGTCCTGCTGAGTTCAAAGACAGATTACACATTCCTTATCTTTTACAAATTCCTTTGGGTCACCTTATTCCTCCAAGTCAATCACAAGTTCTTTTTGATTTTTAAAATAAGTGGTCAGCAAAGACATTCTTCCTGAAGAGGTGTCTCTGGACCAACCAGCAATGTGCCTTTTCAAAATGATGGCTGATTTTAATAAATAGGCAATAACATATATCTGTATGTTTACAGAATCAGATATCCAGCTGGAAGGGATCCATTATGAAGTACATTTTAATGTATTTGAAATATGAAATAATGTATTTGAAATATTAAATGTGATGTAAACAATTTAATATAAGTAAATAAATAATATAATATGATAAAACAATCAAGAACCTGGCAACCAAGTGACAATGAAGACCTGCAAGTAGCAATCAGCTCTCCCAGGTCACATCTCAATGATTAGATTTTTATGTTTAAGAAATTGATTGGTGTGTAGAGCATTTCCTGAGGATAACAGATTTTCTGAGAGAAGAGGGAATAGGAAGCAGAGAGTACCCTCTCTTTTCAACACTTGCCATCTCAAGATGCACTGAGGGGGTTAAGGTTACTTATCCTTTTGTGGTGCCTCTTTCCAAATTTCAGTTATTACCCTACAGCACAAATAACACCTTTCCAAATTAATTCATTAACTGGCATTATTTGCTCTGTACCTGCCTTTTTTAGCTCAGTGTTCTGCCTTTTATTCACCCATCATCATCTGGTTTAGAACTCCACTTTCTAATTTTGCCTCCTCTGCTTTCTGGTGTTGCTGCATCTGGAAAAAGCAGAGAGAGAGGCTGTGAAGGGTGAGCACCCAGTGCTGTATTTCTACTTGGCAGAAGCTACAACTCCTCCTGCCTTGGGCTGCTCTGATGGCAGAAGGCAACGGTGCATGAGGAGCATTTAGCACAGTCTTGACCCTGCTAGAGAGGTGTAAATCAATTAGCTGTTGAGCTACAGCCTGAGGCTATAGAATGAGGGAGAAGAAAATGATGGCTATCCTGATTTAGATCTTAGGATGTTGTATAGGTTTGATTTGTTTGCTGGGGAGGAGTGTTTCTTTGTTGCTTTGTTTGTTTGTTTGTTGGTTTGGTTTCAGTTTGGTTTGATTTGGGTTTTGATTGTTGATCATTTTTATTTCCCCCACAGGGAAATCTCTGCTCAGCAGAAAGCTATCAATTTTCAATCCTAGTTAATAGTATCAGTGCATCTGATATGTAAATGTTTCCAAATGAGAGGCTAATTCTGCACAGCACCAAATTCTTTCTAGCAATTAAGATGGATAATTCAACACCTCAGAGGTCTTATACTATGAAAGTATGAGTTATCTCATCTGCACTGATTAATTAAGATCCACTGAGGATAAAGCTCTGAACACTCTCACTTTTCAAAGTACTCCCTACACTGAGTAATGACTATTTTCCTGGGTAAACTTTGCCAAGACTGGGAACATAATAAAGAATTTAGGGCTCTAAAAGGTAGCATTTACTCATATGAATTATGCCATTTTACAGCAAAAGTTTCAGACTGCTACTCACATGAGTAAGAATTGCAGTTCATCCATCATTAGGAAAGCAATCAATAAATAAGAGTTAAAATATAAATACATGGTCACATCCTCGAAACTGCAAAGAACACCATTTTTAAGTGTACTAATAATTTTGCATGCCAATAAATGTTCTTAATGAAACCCTTCAGACTAGGGTTGGAATAATTTTGCTGGATACATGTGGAAAAATTGTGCATGTTAACCTGATGAGGGGGTCACTTGAGGCAATGTGCTTGCACGTGTGTTTGAGAGGCTCTTCATGTAAAAAACAAATATTCAGTAACAGGAAAATAACTTACAACTTTTAAAAAATCAAATAAGGAAAGATATTTAGAAGATTTGCAATTATGATTATCTTACTATTTTTGCACATTTGTGTGAAGAGTGCTATTTGTTGGAGAACAGAGTGTCTGTATGAGATTAAGTTCAAAATGCTTTTGTATTTAATGCCCAGGTATATTGTGAAACATTCAAATGCAAAGCAAATTGCTTATTACTTTCCTCTTGTCCTTAAATTTTAGAATGATGCTGCCTTTATTCATATGAGGGCATTTTTTTTACTCCACACAAAAATTTTGTGCAAGAAACTTGCCAAGCTAAGATGGCTTTTTGTTATGTTTAGCATGACCTTATAAACTGGATTGTAAAACAGTTAGAGAGTTGTCTACAGAAAACCATGAAGCCTCTGCTCCTACTAATTTCAGCTTTGCCTGCCAGGCCTCCCACCCTTCTGGACTGCTCCTGATGCAAACGTTTCTTCAGGATATAATTGAAAATTACTTCACAAGTTATTTTCTTCACCTGCATAAAGATTTCCTGCTTTTTTCTTTCTGTGTTTGTGCTCTTAGACACAAAGGAAACTGTGACAAGTCACACTTCTGAAAGAAAGAGAAGCCCAATTCCTGCCTCAGCTGTTAAATAGGATGGGTTTTAAAACTCCAGCAAGGATGGTGAAATGCTGCAAGTCTGTGGGTAGATTGCTCCCTCTCCTGACATCCTTCCATATTGCAGAACAGTTTGTTATCAGTGAAAATTGAGGCCTGTTTAATATATCTGGTTTACTACTGATTTTTACTTTTGATCACTTCTTATTAAAAATTCATAAAAGTTAAAAAAATATTTCATAATTAGGTTTGATCTCTATTACTGCAAACCTCTGAGTTTGGGAAATAGGCAGGAATTTGCATTTAAAGTATACAACCAAATTATGATAAGAAAAAAATTATTTGGTTGCCATTCAGAAATTTGATGAATATTTTATTCTCAAGAAAATAAAGCACCTAAATGGTGTAGAATTTATGATACTATATAAGACTTGGGAGAAAATGAGGAAATTTTTTTCAAAAGCTCTTGAATGAATCATCCATCTTTGATTACAGATCAGACACTTTGGCCAGTTCCATTTTAGACCAGGGAGTGATTGGAGTCAGGGATTCAAAGATAAGCAAAAACCTGTTGGAAGGTGTATATCTGGGGAGGGATCTGACAAGGTGCAAATATCTCTCTAGACAGAATGAAAGACACCATGATGGAAACCAAAAAGGAAAAAAACCAGGAGGTGGTCACACCAAACAATCTAACAGGAAAGAAAACTTGAACAGGAAAGGATGCAGGAAAGGACTTAGAACAAACTAGGGGGAGAAAAATATTGCAAAGCACAGATTATTATTGTGAGATAACAACACAAGGAAAACCTGATATCCAACAACTTACAACCATAGCAACATCTTGGAAGTGCTTCTCAGAAAATACAGATTTTGAGTGACTTACTGAACATTCCTGTTTAATTATGATTTCTGTTAGTAAATAGAAATTCCAGTACTTAGTAATCTTCTGTCAAAAAAAAAAAAAAAAAAAAAAAAAAAATAGCCTAGAAAGATAAGGAATTGCACACAGCTCTCAAAAAAGCAGAACTACTGTAACACCAAGTTGTATTGCAACTTGTTAAAGGTTGGTTTATGAAAATTAAACACCACAAAATTGAATGTTCAAAATTAAACAGGTCTTGCTGTGAGTAAAACTGGTTTATTTGCAGTGCAACCTCTTTCTCCAGGGTATCATAGGAACAATCCAGTGAGGAACATTGCAGAACTGAAACTTAATTCTATACAATTGTGGCATTTTTTCCTAGGAGCTGAGAGATCAAATGCCATGTGATTCCATGGGAACTCTGAGCATCATCTAATTAAACAAAAAAAAAAAAACAAACCAAAAAGTCAGCATCTTGTGCCTCAAATCCCTTTCCTCTCTGCTGGGAAAAGTTTTGATCAAGGGAAAGATTTGTATTTGATATAAAATGTCTAACAAGTGCATCACTGCTAAGAACATTTAAAACTAGATTAAATGCTAAAACCAAAAGAACTTCTGATAAACATGCCTTTTTGAAAACACTTAAATCTACTTTCTGTGAGACAGTTGGAATAAGATTGATTTTGGTTCTGTGAACTTAAGGGGTTTTTATTCTTTCATTCTCATGGATCCTCCAAGTCAAAACCAAAACCAGACTTGTTGTCTTCTATAATTAAATTTAAATAGATTAAGAAAAATATTTACTTTGCACAGATTGCTTTAAATAATTGGCATAAAAGTGATCAGAGGTAGTCTTTGAATTTCATACCACTTGAGAGGAAGTGATGAAATTTCACTCTGTATTGGTACTAAAGTTTCCTTGGGCAGACTGGCAATAGCCTAATAATATTATGGCAGTGATCACTAGAAAGTAGAAGGATCAAGATACATTAAAATGAAAATTTAATATCTGACAGATACAGTAAAATCTCTTCCTGCTAGATTTTTAATGTAAGAATACATTTATGTTGCCTTTCTTGCAAGTTTTTTGAAAAAGAAACATGATTTCCTTCCTTCCTTCCTTCCTTCCTTCCTTCCTTCCTTCCTTCCTTCCTTCCTTCCTTCCTTCCTTCCTTCCTTCCTTCCTTCCTTCCTTCCTTCCTTCCTTCCTTCCTTCCTTCCTTCCTTCCTTCCCTCCCTCCCTTCCATGGAAAACATTGCTGCAAATATTCTCACAGCTGTAACTAGTGCTGCAGAAAAATAGACAGTTTCCTTTTTAAGGAACTGATTTGTTCTATTTGCACAGACATTTAGAAAACTGTATCAGGCTATGCACAAAATATGGTAGAACATTTATCAGAATTTCTCAAATGTTCCTTTATGGCACACCTGGACTATACATGAAAAGTTTCAAAATCAGTGAATTATTTCTCAACTTTACTAGTTTAATGAACAATTAGCTTCTTTCATGGTTTACCTAAACAACTATTTGAGCTTTATATGGTTTATTTGTATTCCTGTACAATGTTGAATTTCCCACTCTTGATTTCTGGATTGTTTCTCAAAGCTTTTTCAAGCACAGTCTGTTTGCAGTCCCTGATGTAGTCTCTAACAGCTTCTTTTACTTCTGAGTAGATATTGCATGTCACTGCAGTGAGATCCACCTGCCTCTGCTGCTGTGAGTGAGCCACATCTGTCCCGTGCTGCTGTCAGCCAGCTCTTGGTATTGACCATTCTTACTCCAATCCTCAGCACATAAATACCATTCATCAGTATGACGGAGTCACTGCATTAGGAAATTTTTATGCTCCATGTCCCAGTTCTATTCCCTGGTGTTTTTCCACCATTCATTTTCTTTTCTCCATTGCAAACTGGCTGTGCCATTTCTTCAAATGCTTAAACCCAAACAACTCTCCTTGCCCTTGTCTAACATCCAAACTGAGTGTCCTTGGAATTCATTCTCACTCTTGCACTTGGGGAAACTTCAGCACTTTCTTCTCAATTAAATTTTGCTTAATTTCTGGGTAAGAAACCTGCAAACATTGAAAATAAACAGCAGCATTTACTCTAAATAAGGCTCCAGTGGATTTCTTTAATGGTAAAATTAAGCACATATGAAGGTCAGATATATAAATTAAAAACTTGCTGTAGGTTCAAAAATCTCCCAGAAATTCTAGACTTTGAAAAACAAGAAAAATCCATTTTGCAGAGAATTACATATTCTGTGCTGGTAGCTCTCCTTGCTTATTTTATCTGTTTACTCTTCTTACATACAGGGTCCTGATGTAGGTGTAAACTATGTTCATTCTCATGCTATTTTTGTATGTTCTTCCTTGAACAGATGCTCATAATACAGCCAAGCCTGCCTGCCTAGTTGCTGTGTGACTAGCAGCTTCTCATTGTTTATTTTATTGGTCAGCTTTACTGTATGAAATTATTCTTTGCTTTGTTTCTGTCTTGGGTTAATGTAAGTTATTATGAAGCGAGAACTATTTTCAGCAAAACATGTAGATATTTTAACAGCAGCAGTATAGACAAAGGAGAAGGAATGTGTCTGCCCTAGAAAGAAAAATTTGAACCCTTGAGAGCTCAGTTTACCCTTTTAGGCTCAAACTAAAAAATGCTTAGATTTCATTCTGATGAGCCACAGAAACTGCAATTTGTAAACGGTAGAAAAGTTATGGGCCTATAGAATAATTATTTGCAGGGTCTTTTTACCCTCTCTGTTAATTCAATTGTCTATTCTTCCCTGATACATTAAAGGATATGACTGAAGTGTGTCATAAAAAATCCCAAGAGTCATAAATAGGATAGAAGATATAGATATAAATCAGGTGTTGACTCTCACCTCCAGGATAAGATCTGAGGAAGGAGGAGCATTATATGAAGCCATCTAGCTGGACCTGCTTGTATGAAGAAATGCAAGTACATTCACTGTACTGACCTCTTAACATAGTTTTGTGACTTCTGTGTTTCAGCCTCCAGGCTATCCATACCTGAAGTAGCTATTTAACATCATCTACATCTATTGTAGAGTAGATATGGCTCAAGAACTGATTTTTTTTATCCTTAAATCTGTTAAAAAATAGTTAGCATATGACAAAACCAACATAAAATACATATGTGTTAAGAGAGATGTTATCTTTCCTCTCAGATGGGGGTTTATGCACATCAGCCCTCATTTCTTCATGTGCTCACTAGATTTTATTTCTAAATATTATTTTATTTATTTCTAAAACGGATCTTATTTCAGAAGGGGAATATGCTACCAGCCTTACCTACTTCATCAATATGATATTCATCATGGTCTAGAACACCCAGATGCAGTCTTAACTTTTTAAGTAAGGGTTTAATTCACTTTAATTCAACAAAGAAGACTAAGCATATACATGGTAGATCTGTATTTTCCTTGTTAAAAGACAGAGTATAAAACATCATAAAACACCTCTGAGCCATTTACTCAATCCAGAAGAAATTTTGCAGGAAGCAAAAGGAAACCTGGCTTGAGAAACTGTGCTCCAGCACATGTAAATAGCAATAACCTCACTGTCAGGAGAACACAGGCAGTGAGGCTGTTATGTTTAATCCTGTTGAATAAGCTATTTAAAGAGGGCCAAAGTATCGTGAAAGCAATTAGAGGCTGTTTACCAGTTGGTCAGTGAAATCTTTGGATCTGTGGGTTTTGCTGTAATGGCAGAGGAGGAAGTGGCCATTTCTACCACCAAAGACTGCTTGCTGGTCCTCTGGATGTAAAGAATTATTTTTTAAAATATATTTTCCAAATATGAATATTGTCTGAGCAAAACATTTTCAATATTTTCTTTGGGTATTTTGAAAATGCATAATCCAAAAAAAATAGTTATTTTGGAATTATGTTTTCTGTTCAACAGCGTAGATGCATCTGTGAATATGATAGTTCTGAAGGTCTGTGTTTCTGCTGGGAGTGAATCTGTTGGCTCCAGGCTGATGTGGGTAGATGAGGTGTTGGGTTTCCACAAATACACCATGAGAAAAAAGTTTTTTACTTTTTTTGCATGAAAGACAGCTGGAATGTATGAGTTTATTATTCAGTGCACAGGACTCAATGCCTCTTGTTTCTGTCCAGGCTGCAAGAGCTTCAAGCCTGGCCACTATGAGTGCTCCAGCCCAGTGAACGACTGATGCACACTCCTTGCAAGTGCCATGGTCACTGTGGGTGCCAGGGCAGAGGGGTGCTCTCCCTCTTGTAACACAGTGAGTGTCCCAAAAGCCCTCCTGGTGAATTTTCAGACTTGCTTCAGAGTTGCCTTCAATCAGTGAAGAACTGACAAGGCTTCTTGAGAACATGAGCTAAGGCTCTCACTTATCCTGCACTAGGCTGGAGCAAGGCTTAACCACAGAATGATGCCTGGGGTGAGGGAAAAGTCTCACAGCCAAGACCCTCATTAATATTTGCATATTAACTTTCATACTCCTGAGAATGCAGATGAAAAGAGAACATGCCTCACATGTATGATGACAGCCACCAAACCTCACCTGTAACATGCAGTTGTTCCATCCCTTTGTGAAGGGACAAAAATTATCATATAAGAAGTGGCAAAACAAAGAAAAGCCTAAATTATGTTATCTTTTTGACAGCCATACTTAAACAAATATAAATGGATTATTTATTTGCTTTTCAACCAGTCCTATTCAGCCCTATTTACTTGCCCTTTATAAGTCTGAAAATGAAAAAGGTATTTGAAAAAAATATGTGAAAGAATCATTTTAAATTGCTTGAGTATTTTAGGCCAGGAAAACACTGAAAGTCTGCATTTAAGATTCTTGAAAAAAAATTCTTGCCTTTCAGTAATTCAAAGTACCTCACAGTTTTCCTCCTTGGCTTGGGGAGTATTTGATTCCTTCCATTCTTTTCAGGAATGTTTAGTCATTTACTAGATGGGCTTGCTAGAAATAATGTTCAAAAATCTTCATATTTTCTTAGAAAATGTGGGATTGCTGAATAAGATGTTGCTTTTCCCAGAAGTCTTTCCATCTATCTCATTATTTTGCTTTCTTCTACTCATGCCAATTGGATTGACCTATCTTAAAAGGCAGGTTTAATTATTGATTAACTAAAAAGAAATGTTTTAACAAACAAAAAAAAGATAATATTTTAATGCTTATACTGTTTTACTTTTGAGGTGTGAGGATGTGGTGAGTGTACTCTCCCATACCCTTTATATAGTTGTCATTAGTCAGAAAATTAATTTTATAGGAGATAACCTCTTTAATAAATGTATTAGAGTAAGGATTATATATAGATAGTTAAGATATAATAGGGATAAACTTAAACTGTTATTTAACTTTTCTGTCAGGGATAAGTTTCTTCACTTCTTCAGGCACAACACTCAAAGCAGAGTCAATGTGAACCCCACAAAATACTCACAGATCAAATTTCTGAAACTGACATCAAAATGCAGCAGAACTCAGAGCTTAGACAATATGTATATTTCCATACTTCTCCCACCTACACCTAATTTAAAGACAACTCAAGTCTAGGGAAACCCAGAGTAGGGGTAAATGCTAAAATTAAATGTAACTCTTTGCTGAGCAAAATCTAGGAGGCACTCAATCTCCATGGGTTTGAGTCATATACCAGATGTTAGTATTGTTCCCAGTTGACATTTATGGGTGAAGAATATCTAAATCTAGTTTGCCTAGATAAGAATTTATTTAGGTAGAATACTCACAAAATTAAAGTTTCAAGATAGAATAAAATAAAAGGAACTTATAAATTTATTCCTGTTGTCTTGAGAGAAGGATGACTATGACTTCTACAAGACCCAAGGACCCCTAACTTAATGGAGGGGCAAATCTAAATATGTCTATAAATATTTTCATAATTCTGTACTTCAGAAGGAAAACAGAAATGAGATGTTCTGTGTCTGCTCTGAGGGAAGTCTGTGAAATACAGGACATTTGTGTTTGGTTTCTAGAAAACTCTTACTCTAAGCAATGCAATAAAAACCTAAATAAATAAATAAGCATATAAATGAACCCCACTGTTTTTACTGTATTTTCTAGCTTTGATCTCTTTGTAAATGGGAAAGCCCCGTGTTGCTTGTCTTAGCAAGGATGCCCCACTTTCCCATTCTCCTGGGGCTTCTTCAGCTGACCTTTTTCTTGACTTACATAACAGTTTCAGGTGTAAGCTTTTCCCTTGCATTTCCTACAATATCATCACAATTTTCATGGGTGGGGGGCGGTGGTCCTACTTTGTGGAGAGTTCTTCTTTCATGGATGAAGTTGATAGAGAACCACTGATTTGAAGTTGCTTGCTCATTAAATTTCTTTGATTTTTAAGAACACTCCATATACTTCATGCCCAATAGATGGCAGTGAAGGACTGAAAAAGCCAGCAGCTTTGTTTGTTATTTTATTTTTAAATGTCTTCTGCAGTGAAAATAACGAGCTAATGCATTACAGGCTAATGCTTCCACTGAAAAGCAGGCAGAATTTTAAATTCCCTCTAAATTCTGACCTGATGTAGGAATCTGAAATTTTCACATGCATCATAATCCAGGCTTTGCTTTCTGATTTTTTTGGTTGTTTCTGCTTCTGCTCCTCCTTTCTTATATCTTAAAGTACTTTCTTAACATTCACAAAAGTCTGTGCCACTTTTTAAATCAGATCTTAATCATTGTTGATAAGGTGATGATAAATTTCAGTGCTTATCTCTTCACTAAAATGGCATAATCTCTTCCATGTCTCCAGCATAGTGGCCAATTGAACCTAAGTATATACAGAAGATCTTTTTGTGTTCACACTTCTGAGAAATATAGAACATTTTACTAAATTACTTGTTTTTTTATATACTACAAGAGAGGAGTAGGCTTTGCAGCAATTGAGAAGGAATTGTGTTTGGAGTTTAGAGGTGGAAAGTTGTTTTCCACTGGATGTAATGTTCCAAGTTTCATTACATAGCAGTAGGATTTTTCAGAAAACCTTAGAGCAAAAATTTCACATGTTGTTGACTGATTATTCCTAAGGGTCTTGCTGTCTTTTCACCATGAGGCTTCAAGCTAAAACAGATAATTTATTTGCACTTCAGAAAAATATGAGCTATAAAAAATGGTGATGTCCCATTTTATGACTCTGCTTTCAGTCTAGTTTTTCTTCAAAGAAAAGTACCTGCAAAGCAATACTTGCTATTTAAAAACTACCTGAAAGGACAGAAGGTGTGAATTATTTACAAAAAGATGCACATGTCATCTGATAGCCATAAAAATTACACATCCACTGTATAAACAAGATTTATATTTTATAACACATATCCTCCCCTCCCCTTCCATGGAACAAAAGCTTCCTTAATAGAGTTTGTGTTTATAATTCCATTTACTAAGAGTTTCTTTATAGCTTCTTGCAAGAGTATGAAACTTCTCAAGGGTTTCAAGATTTTGTCCTCACTTTTTCAGGGGGTTGGCCAACTTTATAAAATTATATGCATACAAAAAAGAGATCTTAAAAAGACAAATATGAGATAGAGAAAGAAGTGAAGAGAAGATAGTATGGAAAACAAAATGGAAGGCTCCTAAGCAATAATTTTACCTGTCAGTTGAAAAAATTCTTTCCAAGAGATTTCTACCTAACTAATCTCACTGGTTGGCTTCTGTTGTTCCCATAAGGAATAAATTTAACATTGGTCTTGTGATATGGAATGCTTCAAAGTCCACTCTAAGCAAAGATGTTGGGGGTGGTAGGTTCCACTGCTGCCTTCCTAGCAGTAAAAGCCCAAAACACAGACCTCCCATTTTTTATTGCTCCCTGCAGCAAAGCAGCTATTCCACACAGTCCATAAAGGGTGCTGTTTGCAAAAGAGATTCAAATTTTCTGCTTTGGTAGTAAAAACTTAATAAAATTGACCATGTTTTTTTTGGTTTTTTGTTTTTTGGGTTTTTTTTGCCATCAGTTACTATGCAGTAATTTTTTCCTAACTTCAATATTCATATCATTTTGGCTCACACCTCTTTCCTGTAACAACATTGTAATAGCTCAGTGGTTTGGATGGAGATGATACATCTTTAAATATCATGTCAAAAATCAGCCTAAAAAGTTCAAAGAACTGTTTTGGCATTGGATCAAAATTCACTCAAAAAAATGTAAGCTTGTATTTATACAACAAACTATGCTAAACAATGTAATTATGGTTCATCATGTCAACTTGAATCAACTTGAAAGGCTTCACTATTTTTAATGCCATTGTAAAAAATGTACAAAAAGTGAAAAACTGTATACTATGTATTTTCTATCGAACCACAAAAAAAATCTACATCCAGATAATACTAAGGGTCTCATTTAAAAACCACAAACTCCTGAGAATTTAGAGTTAATACTAAAAATACAGTCCCAACTTATTTTGTTGCATTTAGGTACTGAAGAGGTGGAACTACCTAGGCAGAACGGGGTTAGTTAAGGATCCTAAACAGAGTTTGAAAATATCCACAGACGCAGCATTATATGTCGCCAGTCCCATTTACGGATACTGCTATATTAATGACAAAATATTTGTTTTAGAGGCCACCAAATATCTCTGCCAGATTAAACATTTGTAATCTGGATCCAACTTTAATATACTCTTTCAAACGGGAAAGCCACAAACAGCTATAGGCAACATCAACACAGTCTCCCTCAATCTGTTAATTTGTCAGAATTACAGACGTGGCAGAGCCAATAATAATAAGCACCTTCCACGAGGACATTAATTAGAATGTTAAAATAATGAGACTCCTTGCTATAAACAAATCTGAGTTTAGTGTGTTGGAAGAAAAGTCCTACACTATTTCAACAAAAGATTGGCAGTAAACAGATCAGTCCAGAGAAATGAGAGCAGAGTATAAACTTTCTTCACTCCTTTTATCCAAAGATGCTTAGGATCTGCAACTTTTGAATACATCTGGCCATCTTCTCTTTTTATGACTTGGTCCTTGCTTACCATTTTAGGCATGTCTGCAGAGTATATCTGCTCACTTAAACATAGAATATAACTCTTAGAAATGTCCACTTCCCTTCCTTAGGTGGAACTAAAGGGATTATCTTGAACATTTTCTACAGCCACTGGATTTGCTTTTTCAGTTCCACGGGCTTTTGATGACATGGCAATAAGACAAAAGGAGAAGAAAGAGGGAAAGCAGTATTAAATTCAACATTAATCTGTATAAGTTTCTGCAATGGAGACCTTTTTCTGGACAAAGGCTGCATTCTGGACTAGTGGACTAGATTAGTGTTACAAATATGGGACACCTGGCCATGATGCTGAGCTCAATGGTAATACAGCTCATTTTCTGTGAAACTCTTCCTTATTCCCTCCCCTCCAGTTCTGGCATTTCTGCCCTCTACTCTTAAAGAGAGATTCTTCTGCAGAAGCAAAACGTTTTCAGTGAAAAATTGTCTTTATAACAGAAGTTAATTGCTGAAAGGTTTGATCAATTTTAATGTTGAAAAATGGATATGCATTTGGGCTCTGTGCATATTATGGCTGGAGTGTCTGTGTGGCAATATAGCAATTCTATATGGGTCTGGTACCTGCCTCACCAGGTATAAATGTTCAAAAGCCACTGGGACAACCCTTTCACAAATGGCAAAGAGCAAACTAGCAGATATTTTGCTGATGTCTTCCATAAAAATTTGCACTGAGATTGGATAGAAGTAAAAGAGAACCTCAATCTGTAAGGCATGTTTTGCTTTCAGTCCCTGTACATTTTTGATTACTATTTTGCCTTTTTTGTTTATCCCTGCATTGCCTGATTTATTGGCTTTGCATGGCCTGGATTTTTTGTAATGGGGGGCTGCAGGGGTGGCTTCTGTGAGAAGAAGCTCCTTCCATGTCCAGCAGAGCCAATCCCTTGTGGCTCCAAAGATTGATGTTCTGCTGGCCAAGGCAATAAAATAGGAACAAAAAGTTGGTGTGCAGTTTTAATTGCGGCCAGAGAAGGGTGGGGTGAGAACATGTAAAAGGAGCAACTCAGTGCAGAAGGAGGCACAGGAGGTGCTCCAGGCACCAGAGCTGGGATTGCTCTGCAGCCTGTGGTGATGGCCATGGTGAAGCAGCTCTGCCCCTGCAGCACATGAAGGTCCATGGGGATGTAAGAGATCCAGCTGTGGAGGAACCCCACACTGGAACAGGAGAAGAGGCTGTGAGCCCACGGGAGACCTGTGGAGACAGGGGCCCTGCTCCTATGCTGGAGCAGCTTGTCCTTGAAGGAGTGCACTGCATGGAGCAGTGACCCATGCTGCAGCAGTTTGGGAATGGGCTGTTGCCTGTGGGATGGACTCACATTGCAGCAGGTCAGAGGCAGCTGCTGCTCATGAGATGCACATTGGAGAAGCTCATGGAGAACTGTCTCCCATAGGAGGGACCCCACAGTGGAGTAGGGGAATGTCTCCTCTCCCTGGTCGTGGGTGGTGAACTGACCCTAACCCCCATGCCCTGTCTCCTGGCCTCACTGGGGTAGGAGGTAGTGCTGAAAGGAGGGAGGGGTGTTGTTAAGGGCTTCATTTAATTCTCATTATGCTGCCCTAATTTTATTAGTAATAAATTCATTTCATATCTCTAAGTTAAGCTCGTTTTGCCATGGTGGTTTTTGATTAGCAATCTCTCCCAACCCTTATCTCAACTTATAAACCCTTTTCTATACTGTCTCTCCTCTTTGCCATTGCAGCTTTGTGGGTGCCTGGCATCAGGCCAGCACCAACCCACAGCTCCTGACAATGCAGCCATTATTATTTTTAGACAGTACATACTGACAATTAGGGGCATGGTTTAGAGGCACACTTGGCAGTGTGGGGTTGACAATTGCACTGGATGATCTTAAGGATCTTCTCCAACCTAAATGGTCCTGTGGTCTTCATGATCCTGTGAGTCAGAGATGGCTACAGAGAACAAAGAAGTGGGAGGTTGCAATGGATTAGGATGGTTGAATGGATGGTAAATAAGCTGAAAATGGGTTGGAGAAGGGGCTGGTGGGATTGAATGATAGGAAATAAAGATTAAAGTTTGACAAGTGCAGCATTTTTTTAACTTATTGAGAAAGAGAAGGAGGAAGACAACAGGGAAAGAGGAAACCTACTTGCAGAGCACCACAAATGAAGCATTAATTGTGCCTTATTTAGCCCACATACAGAAGTCTGTGGAAACTATGTGGTGTAATATCACACAAAATACCTGCACACATAGTGAAGCATTTTCAGATTTGTTTGGAAAAAACTTCTGATGACCACAGTGATAGTTTACCTGTCTCCAAATTAAGCAAAGCATTGCCTGTATCTGCAAAATCAGTTTTGAGCTGCTCTGATTGAGAGCTGTGTGGTTGGGGCCCATGTCTTACAGAACAGGGTGCCCTGTATTGCATGAGGGTTTTAAATCATAATTACAGTGGTTAATTTTTTTTCATGATTTGATGTTTAAATAAACTTGCAGTCCACTTCCTTATCTTTTAGACAGCGTAAGATCCATAAATCCTCCCTTTTCTGCCTCACTCTGTAACATCTATATAAGGATGCCTGTGTTCTGTCAGCTCTCCAGAAGGCATTGAACATGCTCCAACACTGAACATGCTCCAAGCAGGGCAATTGAGTCCAGCAGCTCAGAGCTGGCATACCCAGATGTGGGGACCTCTGTGAGTGATGGTATAATTATTATCCTTTTTCAAGCTACAGCTTCCTGAGCTGCTCCAGGCTGCATGTTGAAGGGGAGCACCTGGAAGTGCTCAGGTTAGGCAGGTGCCTGAACAATACCAATCCAAACACTAAGAAATGGGGGATAGCAGTTAAGCACATTTAGAAGTAAGAGTGGATTTAGGTGAAGAGGCACAGGACATCCTAATACTGAAGAGAGATTTACTTCCTTCCTTACTCCCTTGCCTTACTCCTTGAATGATGTACATTGGGTCAGATAGGAAGTGAGCAACACAATGGGCAGCAGAAAAACAACTGGGATACTTACCTGCATTCAAATATTGAAGTATACAAATCCTAATAAGGTTCTTTTCAGTATTGGAGTCAGTGCTGATCAAATGATGGCTCCTGCCTAAAAGTCCAGCTTGTAAATAGAGGAGCTACAAACATGATTCCCTAATAAAACTTCTTAACCTTAAGATGAACATTTCTGCAAGATGGAGTTTCTTCTATTTGAAATAATATTATTTGTGTTGTTTTCTAGAAAGCAGTGAAGTTTGGAAAAAATCTTATATGTGGAAGTCACTTAGTAGTGAGCTTATTAAAACTGCTCAGGTTTGTCTTTCTGGACTTGAGATGTGTTCTTATTGTGTTTAATAGTCTACAAGCACACAGTCCAAAATACATTGACTCTGAAGTATCTGGGTTTTTTGTTTTGCTGCTTGGTTGTTTTACTGTTTTACTTTATTAATGGATATGTGCAACATATGCACCTTGAAAGATCATAGCTGGAGGAAGTGACATGGAATTATAAAATTAGATTTGAGTGCTGTTATTGATATCTCTTCCAGAACATACGTTTAAAGGAAGGTGCTCTTGAGAATCCTGGTAGATTGGGAAATAAATCAACTAGTTTATAGGTGTGCATCACATTTTTTCTACTTTTTCCGGAGCTCAGCCAACAGATTTGCAAAATCAAACTATGTTAAAAGTGCTTTGAGCTCCAACACATATATTTGTATCTAGTGGTTAAAAAAGCATATTGAAAAGTATTTTTAGAAGAATCTCTAAGGAAAAAAGGTCCTCATAGTCTGTCTTATTTCCTCATCCATGAAAGAAGCTGGTTAGTGTTCTCACCTATGCCAGGCCATTTTTAACCAACATTGTGCATGTGCAGCCAGCAATTACAGAAAGTTGCAGGACATCCAGAGACACATAAGAAAGCCTCTGCCTCTTCTCCTAAAGCAGAACTGGATTCCAACAAACAAATATTTATTCAGATCTATGAGTCACAGGTGCTTTAACTCCAGGTTACAGCTATGTCTTCAAGCCTTCAAAGTTCATCCAGTTCATATTTGCCAACTGCAGCACTGCTGTGTGTGCTCTTTTGCTTTGCTCCAAAAGCAGAGCTGTCCTGGGTTGGTGTTATTGATTCCATGTCTCTTTTAGGTAAAGATATAGGAATCATTTATGTAGTGAATTTGATAGTGTACATTTAAGAACATAGTTAATTTTTCCAATGTATAATATCAAGAAAAAGAGCAAGACTTGATCTGTTTGTTATTTCTGTGGCTGATCTAAATTTGACATATTCTTGTACTCAGGGCCTGATCCAGCACCTACTGAAGTTGTGGAAGGATTGTGTTCTTTTCCCATAATAGATGCTCTCAAGTTACTTTATTTGTGATGTGCTAATGTAATATAATTTCTCTTGTGCTCATTACAAACAAGAAAATTCCTATATATAGAAACAAAAGTCTTAAAATATTACAAAATTTAAAATTCATAAACCCCTTATTTTCTGAGGCAATTAATATACACAATCTTCAAAAAATTACTAATTTAAAATATTCAGATGGTTCAGAAGACATGACTGTGTTCACAGGATATAATTTTTGGTGATGTGGTACAGAGTTGCTGTCTACGGGGTGTAATGATCTGTGACCACAGACAAACTGACCCCAGGATCATCAGCCAGCCACAAACACAACACTGGGATTTAAATGTGGCTTCCAAAACCACAGACCTCCACCCAGTGAGCTAAAACAGCAGCTCTACTAGATCAGCTAATAGGGGTTGATGAGCAAACACAGGAGGAGATGCATCATGTTTTCACTGCAGCACATGTGTACTTCAGAGATCACATCATTAACAGGTACCAGAAGGTTAAGCAAAATAAAAGCTTCTCACACAGATCTATATTTGACAGCAGCTTTGGGATATGCTTGGTGCCTTTTGAAATAGATGAGCACTCTTCTTGGCTAAAGGCTCCTTTGGAGTCTCTTCCCAGCCCTACTCACTTCATAATGGTTCAGTGTTTTCTGTCTCTGTAACTGGAGGTGGAGTGCTGTGATAGAGCCAAGTAAACAGGAAAGTAATGGGTGACTGTAGAAACCTGAAGATTCAAAAGGCAAAGCTGCAAGTCTGCTATACTCATGACTCTCATCTGACAGAAGAAGAAGAAAGAAAGAAAAACTAAAGAGGGAGAAAGGGTATAATTTTCAGTATGTCACACAACTTTATCAACTCCAACAAAGAACTCCTCCCCTGACAGCATTCCATAAGAGTGTATTAAAATTGGAGAAAGCAAAATGCTTCATCTGGGGAGCCTTAATCAAGAGCCTTTGTCATGCTTCTCAACTCACCTGTGGAACTATTACAATAAAGTAACCCAAAGACAATATTTACAAATATTCAACATCAACATTAAATATGAAGTGAGAAGGAAAGTGAAAAACAAATCATTGTTGGTGGAAACTCTGAAAGACTAAAAACAAATTATGCCTTGATATTGCAGAAATATGACTGGCTGGAAATTTAAAAATATTATAAAATGTAGTCACACTCTCTCTTGATATTTACATTGAAAGCTCTAATCCCAAAGGATTTGGAATGAGATAGTTCATCTTGTTCAAGTACCTCTGTGCTGACTTTTGTTAAGAGACATCTCTGTTCCTTAGATACATTTTTTCAGACAGCTTTCAAGGAATTTCAGTGAAAAACATATAAAATAAATAAGTAATAGCCAGATCTTTAATGGGTATAATACCAGAGCTCTATTAATCATGTCATTCTAGATCAGGGGAAGAACTACTGCTAAAAAAATTAAAACATCTCTAATTTTTTTCCCCATGCATCCCAGTGTCTTGACTGCCTGTTAAATTGTTATCTGACCATTAGGCATTCAATGGCTACTTAAGCATCTAAATTTAAAAAAAAAACTTAATTTCAAGTCAATTTTGGCAGTAACAAACCTAGGACTCCCAAAACTTATCTCTTTGGAGCCTGTATTTCCATTCTAGTGCTGCTATTACACTGAAACCCTTTTACTGGGTATGTACATATCTGCCTGCAATCTGACACCAGTAGTCTTGAGTTCCTCTCTCATAGCTCAACTCCTTCAGGGCTCATAAAATGCACATTCCTCCACTTCTCCCAAAATACACTTTGATTTGGTAGATGATCATACTTATCAACACTTGCCCATGTTCCCCCTTCCCACACATTCCCAAGCTAGCTGGAAGAGGAACTCCTGTTTTACTCAACAGGCCACTCATTAAAGTTCTGGGTGATTTTAGCATTTTTCATCCCTCCTTCACCAGAAGTTTCTTCCCACCCTATAAACAGCCAGGCTGTGGTATATTCCAGGGTTATCTGTGTGTCACTACAGCAGAACCTTGCACTAAACTCTTGCATTACCACAGCATCCTAGAGCTGAGGTTTCAATCACTGTTCAGGCAGGGGCTAGGCTTGAATCTGGTCACACATCCTGCACAAAACAGGGATACTGAGAACTGACACAGATCTCTGTTGCTAAAACCATATCCTGATCTGCTGCTTTGGAAAGGACTGATCTGTTCTCATTATCCACGAGGATTAAATATCAACCAGAAAACTCTTGAGAATTTATAACTTTGCCTTCAGTTTATATTTAGAGACAAGTTATTTATTCCAGTAACAATAATTTTTTTTCTAGCTAATGGAGTTAAAAAAGGCTATTTTTGCTGATTTGAACTTTTATAAAAATAGTTAATATATTAATTTATTTTGGATTTCGTTTTTGAGAAAAGGTCTCTGCATACATGGGGTAATATACTTAATGTGCGTATACTGTAACAAAATACTTCTCTAAAACACTGGACACAGGAGGAGCAAAGGCAGAATTATTTTTACATAGAAACAAAAGTTTTCCTACTGCAATAGTTTGCACCATACTTTGCTTCAGGGATAGCAGAGGAAATAACAATAAAAACATTCCTTTGGAAGCTTTGAATGATACCCGAGAAGTTCCAGGAATTTGCTATCAAATGCATGCAGTATCTTCTGAAAGAAATTAATAACATAAATCTCAGATCAAAAGTCTTTCTCCCTCAGGAATGGTCACTGTCTATTCTTAAAAGACAATTAATTGTGCTGAATTCTGCTTTTCTACCTATTAAGCCACAAAAACGTGACCATAAAACTCTTCACTGATGCCTCTATAATGAGACACAGTAGTTCAATGCCATGGAAGGTTTGATATCACTGAAGGTTTCCTGTCCCTACAAAGAGGTTTAGAGTTTTTTCAGTGGATGGAATTATTCTTCCCCTTTAATGTGCATCGTGTTTATGATGTCCTTCTGCCAGCTCCAGGGAATAAAGCAGCTACAGATTAATGTCATGTTCTCCAACAGAGGTGCTAGAGTAATATTAAAAGAAGCTGTCTCCTATTCAGCACTATAAATGAAGTTACATGGTGGAACTGCTGGGCCTTTTCCATATCTTGACTGCCTGGAGTTCCCTCCAGTCTTGTGGTGAGGGCACAAGGCAATTGCCAAGGATCTAATGATCTTGGATACAAGATAAGGGGCCAGTGAAAAAAAAAGAAAAAAGAAAAAAAAAAGGAAGTGTTCAATTAACACCTATTTAGCTTTTATAATAATTCTCAGACATAACTATACTGTCTGGTGATAGACATATGTGTCTCATTAACAGCATTATATATATTTATGTATGTTTTGGCAAGAAAGACTGAATCCTAGAATTTTTCATAATGACAACCTTGCAGTTGTTAACTTCACCCTACATTCTTGTGATGGCACTTCATTCCAATATTTTCATACTTTTTTTCCTACAAATAACTCAGTTGGAAATACAAGATTGTTTTGAAACCAACTGTTATTTTCTGTTGAAAATAAACATCTCTTTGCATTTCTCAGTAGGAGACTTGCTTTGAACTTACTCATGGTTTTCAAGCTATTCCTTCAGAGTGCCTCAGGTCCAAGCTTTCTCTGTCTGCAGCTTAATCCTCAGAAAATGGAGCACTTTACACCAAAAACATGCTGTTTCAGACTCCTACTGCAACTTCTATGGTACAGCACATTTTCCCTACAAATCCACATGTGCTCAAATGCAATGACCTCTTCACAGAGCTGAGCTGATGCTAAAATATCCCTATCATGATCTGACTTTGATTCCTTAATTCTGTCCCCTGTGACTTCAACAAGCCACTCATGTAACAAGCAACCATGAGAGGAAACTTTCAGGATAAAATTTAGTGTAAAACACTGATGTCAAAGAAAAAAATATCCTTTCTTCCATTATTTCACAAAGGTCCTATAATTAGTCAGATGGAATGTGATTAGTAAGAATTTAATTTACTCTGCCTTCTTAAGGAATTTGGACCCTGAGTAAGTTCTTCTGTTCCTTAATGTTCTAGGATGGGCTTCTTACCTCTTATGTTAGCATTTCTGTGGGACATGGTTTAGCAGTAATATGTTGGTCTGGGGACAGCAGTTGGATTTGATGATCTTTCCCAGCCTTAGTGATTCTGTGATTCTTTCCTCACTGGACACTTCTGTTCCTCACCCAGCACAAGCTGTTTCACACTCTCCATGCACTCCTCAGCTGACTGGAACCAAGGCTGTGAGTTCTTCAGGCAGGATGTTTGAAACACTGCAGTGCCCTCAGTACAGCACAACTGTTCCAGTGGGTCCCCAGTAAATGGGAGCACAGGGTCAAGAGTCCAAGGATGTGAGGTATTCCAGCAGCAATTCCCAAACTATGTGAGAAGAGAGAAGAGAAATAACCAGAGAACTCCCTGCCATGGTGGCACACAGACAGGTCTAGTAGTAGGCAGCAGCAACCAATATACTCTGCTGCACTCCTGCACTCACTGCCAACCTCCACGTGCTTCCATGCTGCAGAAGGGAGTTGGAGCCAGGGTCCTTCTGCCTCAAGAAGGCCACACTGTCCTCTTTGAGAACAGCACAGAATAGAATAATAGAATAATAGAATAGTCTTGTCACTCACACATGGCCCTTGGCAGGTGAAAGCCTGCCAACTAGCAGTGTTAGAGCTGCAGGGCAGACAGGGAAAGCAAGAGTTCCCACATGCTAAGAGACTGTGGCTACTTTTTCTTGCAGGGTAGAAGGACCTTGAGAGACTGGAGTGATGGGCAGAGAGATACTGTCACAAATTCAACAGAGAGAAATGCAGGGCCCTGTCCCCAGTGAGGAATAACCCTACACACCAGTACAGGGGGCTGGTATGCTGGAAAGCAGCTCTGCAGAGAGGGACCAAGAGTCCTGGAGGACAACAGCCTGTCCATGAGCCAGCAGTGTGCCCTTGGGGCCAAGGACAATGGTGAGCATTAGGGAGAGCATTTCCAGCAGGTCAAGGGAGGTGACCCTGCCCCTGCACCCAGTGAGGCTGCATCTGGAGTGCTGTGTCCAGCTCTGGGATCCTCAGGACAAGAGAGACATGGGGCTTTTGGAATGGGTTCAGCTAGGAGTGACAAAGATGGTTAGAGGACTGGAGCACCTCTCTTATAAGGAAATGCTTCAAGGGTTGGGCCTGTTCAGCTTTGGGAAGAGACAGCTGAGAGAGGACCCCATCAGTGTCCATGAGCATCTGCAGGGAGGGTGTCAAGAGGATGGAGCCAGGCTCTGCTCAGTGTGACAAACACCAGGGCAAGAGCCAGTGGGCAGAAACTGATGCACAGGAAGTTCCACCTGAATGTGAGGGAGAGCTTTACTGTGCAGGTGACTGAGCACTAGAACAGAATGCCCAGGGAAGAGGGAGAATGTCCCTCACTGGAGATATTCAAGAACCATCTGGATACCAATCCTGTGTCCTGTGCTTGAGCAGGGAGGTTGGCCAGATGGCCCACTGTGCTCCCTTTCAAACTGACTCAGTCTGTGATTTTTGCCTTCAAAGTATTGCTACTTGACAGCATCTTTTAGAAGAATCACCTGGGCTTTCATAGAGGGCTGGCAGACCAATTGTTCCTGTAAGGTGGTGACAGGGAATTTCTAACCAGACTGCCAAAACTACTCTCATAACTCTTTATTTTTGTACCATATTCACAGAAATTCTGTTTTTATTTAATGAAAAATTGTATTGTTCTTACAGAATAAGTGTTAGGGGTTTTATAGTCTGCTGTTTTATAGGATTTTGCAATACTTGATTATAAGATATGTTAATAAATAATGAGAGGAAATTTAAACTAGTGAAATTTGAAAATTGCAAAACTACAATGACATAGTTGGAAGACACTCAATTACCAACACTGCAGGACTAGCACAAAGTAAAATACATTGCATAATCTCCACCTTTTGTTAGTCCAAAGCAAATATCAAACAATTATGCAGCAATAAAAAAAAACATATAATATAAACCTTGGCTAATACAGCTTCTGAATAGATAATTCATATATTGTCTGACTTGATGTGATGACAGCTGTAGTACTCTATTTACACATAGTTGTCTAGAACACTTTGTTTTAAGGAAGAAGGGTGGGTGGTGAAATTACCTTTATTTAGTCATACTGATTTCCACATGATCTTCAAGATACACCTCATTAAGTTGAGAACAAAAAGGCTCATTATGTGGTGAAACCCTAGTTTAGAGACTTAGGAATTATTTTCTTCACATTTTCAATTTTTGTGAATGTGATAAACACTGTTCACTAAAGGTGCAGCATTAAAGCTCTCACAGATGGACTCATGCTAGTAATACAGCAAAAGAAACTGGCCAGAATACACAAAAATAGATTGAAAAGCCTTTTAAATTTAAGCTGCCTAATAAATACCTCTTTAAAAAAAATAAATGTAGCATATGTATATAAAATATATTAATGTCAATATCAATGCTACATGGATTTTAATGACACTTTTTTCAAATATATCAATGTCCACTTCTCCAACATTATGGCTCTCTCCTTCTCATTCCTATAGTTCCTCCAAAAACTTGAATCTGTTTTTTAATTAATTGACTGAATTCAGATTACAGGGGTTTACAGGGATTAATTCTCCTTGTTGTAGGTATAACTCCTACTGTTTAAATAAAATGGATCATATTGGTTTCCCTTTTCTATAAATGAATGCAGACAGTGGAGGGAAGGTTATATGCAGCAGACCATGTCTGGATGTCACTGTACTTGTCACGACAAAGTTGTCAGCTTCTCCCCTCTGATTCAAAGAAAGCACAGCAGCATCACATGGTGAAACTGTACAATTAGGAATTTTCCTCCTTCTCTGAAAATCTTCTTTGGTAGGCTAAACATCTGAAAGTTTAAGTTTGACCTATGTTTTGCTTTTTAAAATAAAGATTCATTGATCCATTGAAATACTGCTTGAGAGAATGAATCTATCACGTCCTTTTGCAAATTGCTGTAATTAATATAAAATGTTGAATGAAAGCTGGAACTTGTTTCTGTTTATCATTGCCAGTTTCTGAAGGTTGGCCATAAAGAGTCTCTTTGTCCTACCAAGGACATTGACAAAGCCCACTCAAGTACTGATAAAGAAAAGAGAAATAAAAAATGTAAGAAGATGATAATGAAAAGTACTGGGGTGAACAAAATATCCCAGACTAGGAAAAAAAAATATTGAGGTTTTTTTTATTTTAAGGTATTAAATTTTCAATAATGAGCAAGGACAGAGAGGCATTCTCATGCCTGTGGGGCAGGACAGAATCAGTCAGGACCAGGGGCAGGACACATGGGTACTTGAGGCAATGTTCCAGCTGTGGGAATGAATGACAACTGCTTCCTGTAGCAGAGAAAATGGGTGTATGAGGCTTGACCAAGATGCTGAATATCCTCAGGCCCCAGAAATATGTGCTGACACTGAATTCTGCAGCAAAAAGATCAGCAAGCAGAGAGGCAAATAAAATATTTGCTCATGTTCTTTTCCTATAGGTGTGGAAACCAGGGACCTTTGTGCTGAAAGGAAGAGAGTAATGCTTAGTGGTATAAAAGTGGTGTAAGATGAGAAAAATGTGAAATGAGAATGCCAAAATTCCCTACATTCCCTTTAACAGGAGCTGGTTTTAGGGGAAGGAAGCAAGCCAACAGCCTGGAAAAAAACCCTTGAGATTTCTTAAAGATAAAGCAGCAATAAAGCAATAATGAGCAGCAATGCATGTTGTCCAACATGCATGTTGAAGGAAGCAGAAGCCATGCCATATCCTTTGCCCTTGGGGGGGCTGGGTATACACTGCAGTCTTACTTTGTCTTCATTTTTACCCTTAGATGTTTTCTCACTCTTCCAAAAGCTATAACTAGTAGATGGTAGAACTCTCTCCTGGTGAAGGGAGGACCAGTCTAAACACTATAGAAGTTGCTCCATTTTTTCAGCACTGTCATGTGCTTCATGTGACCAGCTTGTCTTGTACCTTCACTGCATTTGGAAAAAGTATTGTGTGTTGGAATTACTCTGCTGCACTTTTCTTCTGTACAGTTTGGCCTCTATGATTTTTTTATTTTTAAAGGATAAAATAAATCTTCTCTCCCTGACTGGCTATTAGAGGGCTGAATGTTTTTCAAAAGGAAAAGTTGAAATAACAGTCGTAATGACAGAGTGATATAGAATGTGGGAGAAAGTTTATTTTGGTATGCAAAAGTGGGCCATAGAATTACAAGTTACAGGGATTAAAAATGATTTTACCAAAAATGGTTTATCTTTGCCAGCAGATAATATAAGCTAGAGGTTTCTTTTAACTGTCACTCCAGTTAAATCTAATGTGCATGTTTCTATCATCTTTGTGTTTATTCTGCCTCTTACTCTTTCTGCAATTCCTCCTTCTCTCACTTTCTCTGATTTCTGCCTTCTCTTGGCTTCCTGCTATATGCGTGCTTCATTCTCATCCTGCTTTGCTGATCAGATCCTGCAGTCATATCCCTACTTCTTACTTCTCCTTACTCATATTGATCTACCAGATTCATTCTTTTATGTAAAATCTATTAGCAACTTCACCTATGTACAAACAGCTCCCAAACAATTTTTTTTAAAATTTCTTCCTCAAATTCTAATACCTATATCCAGTGAGATTTATTAAAGTAACCTTCTGGTTCAGAGACTAGGTGAGAAAAATCACAGAAAAAAATCAGAATCTTACTTTCCCTTTTTTTAGAATATATAGAATCCAGGAGCACAGTTCAGATGTATGCAGATCTTAAACTTCTGAATTATAAAGGGAAGCTACTTGCTCAAGGAAGTGGCACGTGAATTTTTCAAATATATTTGACCATGCCCATGTGCAGTCTCAGAACTGATACAAAAGTATGAACAATAAGATTCCTTCTACTAAGTGAGCTAGTTTCTCTCCTCAAAAGATTCACAACTCTAAAAGACATTTTCTTCTTGAGGAAGGAGCAGGAAACCAGTTACATAAAAATCTGATCTGATGGTTGTTTGGTAGAGCTTTGTCTGTTTAATTTTCAGTGGATCATGTCAAGAATTAGACCAGGCAGATGCTAGGAACTCTTACCTCTTTACCTGTGTAAGTTATTAATCCAGCTGTGTTTCCTGACACTTTGTTAATAATGTGCTTCTTTGCAAACTCTTTCAGCTGCTAATAGTGCCATTATGGCATTCACTGTACCTACAGTCAGGTTACCTCCTAATTCGAAGTGAAATGACTGATACAAAACTGATTTCTTAAGCCAAACAAATTTACCATCCCATGTTTATGTCTAGAAGGAAGAGCAGTAGCACAAGACAGAGAATTGGGTTTGGATGCCATCTCTTCTAGCATGCCTTTGTCTCACACAGTTTAGTAAAGAGCAACAGTTTCTTTCTTCATTGCCCCTAAACATAATGGTTTCCTCAGGGTATGGAATCCCTGACTTTTTGTACAGGATAGTTTTCAAAAACTTTGATGCTTCCTAATGATCAGTTCTTGTGCACAGTGGTTAGTTTTACTGTTGGAGATAAACTGGCCAATTTTTCACCTTCTTCACAATGTCAGGTGTGCTGGCTTTATTACCTGCAGGAAACTACACTGCAAATCAGCCACTCCCCTTCCCCCACCCCTTCCAATAAGGCAGGGACACAAAGGAGTGACTGCAGGTCGAGATAAGGGTTTGCTTATTATAAGCACAAAGCAGTGGAGTAAGGGCAGGGAAGAAGAGTTAGAGTGCTAGAGACTGTGAAAAAGGTACTTTTTGCACACAGTGGCAAGATGGTAGCCTTGCTCTGGACATCCTCAGGTATCATTAGTGTTTCATTAGTGAAATTTGGGCCTTCTCCATGTATGTTCTGCCTTCTTACCAGCTTTCACAGACCACAGCCATGGTGGTATGACAGGAAAGGAGAAATCTGCAGTGCTGCTGCCACCACACACACTGCTGGGCAGAGCTGAACCAACTTCCACTGGAGTCACTGGCAAACTCTGCTACCTGGGACAGTGCCAGATCAGATCTATGGAGCTGAGCTTAATTGAAAGTAATTTAATTTAAAGGATGGGATAGAGCAGGAAAAAACACCTCTGATTATTAAAGCATTTCCACAAACAGAAGAAAACTCAGCTGGTGCTATAAATCAAGTGGCACATAATGAGAATTTTTGTTTTAACTGCAGGAAAACCAAAATAATTCTGTTGCAATAGTTGTATTAAGAATAGCAGTGATAGCACTTCCACTTAGATTTTCTGATGGCATATTCTTTTCTATATAAGCTCTCTTCATGTAATTGTATCTTCCATAAACCTAGGTGTCAAGGGGAGGAGTGGAACAAGCCTCAGTGCTTTCATTGTACAGCTTGTGGGTAGGTAGAGACAGACAGAACTATTTTCTTTGGGTTTATCAGACCATGCTTTCAGTTGGCATCGTTTACAGAAATGGTTCCCAAAATGTAGCTTGCAGAGCACTCACTGGTGGTCCATGAAGAATAAGCTCATCACACAATGCACATTTTACTGACTTTCTTTTCCTTCCTTCTCCTTTATAAAAAGACAGATAAATCCAGATTCAGTGCTTTGTTAGCACTCCTTCACAGGGCAAGAAAATGCTGTACTACTTGCTGGACTGTTGCAGGTTTCTGAATGCATTGGTTTAAAAAAGTTTATATGTCCTTCCACTGGCATCTCCTGAAAGCTAACAGCTGGCCCTCCTTAGCTATCTGGCAAGCACCTGGTGCACAGCAATAAGAAATTATAATACTTGTGTTCTTTTTTTTAAAACATGACAAGGAGGCAATACAAAAACAAATCACAGTAATGCACAATTATTCCAGCCGTGGTTTGTGCACAGTCAGCATGCTGAGATATTCCAAGCCAAGAGGATTTTTTCCCTGCTTTTAAAGAAAGATTTATTCATAAGGGTGAAGAGGGCAAATTCCCAACATTTCAGCCCTCAGCTGGCTTTTGTCAAGGGTTTCTTATGCACACACATGGTGAAGCTTGGCTAAGGTGCAGGGGAAAAAAGTCATGAAGCAAATTCTATGGATTAATATATACTCTTTGTAGTAATGTTAAGGTTTGCCAAACTTTTCATGGATGAGGAATGTGAAAGCTTAGGAATATATGCAGATCCAAATATACTTTAACATGCACAGATAAATAGCATAGCCTTTGTTTTTCTACCATGACTTTACCATTGTATTATCTTACTTTGCCATTAATCTCACTACATAAAGTCAGTAACCCTTTCAACTACACAGATGGAATAAAAGTAGTAAAATCTGGCCTTCTGTGACCCTAGCACTACAGAGCTCACATCCCTCCCTCTCCCCCCCTGTCTTTAGGGTAAGATCCATTCTTATCAGATCTCCTTCACTTTACATGTAGAAAACATCCAAGACAGTGCACTCGTGATGTTTAAAAATCATTTGGATTTATGTCTACTTCCTTTTTTGAATTTTTCTGCATTAAATACTTTTTCTGCATGAAATAACATACACTTCATAGCTGGCTTCTACCTAGTGACTCTGGGGACTTGCCCAGCCTATGCAAGGTTTAAAATGAAGTGATACCCCTTCCCTCAGGTAAGACATAAACTATTCCATAGCAGGTGGTGGATTCTAGTCTGTGTTCCTTCAAATGATGCATTTTACATTCTATTGTTTTAAATAAATGCATAATGTTAGACATTTTGCATTGTGTAGTGTTAGACATTTTGCATGCCAAAATCACTGTCTACAGCAGCCCTGAGAGCAGGGGCTGAGATTTGTGACCCTTCTTGTCAGATATCCAAGCCACCACTTTTTGTTTTCCCTTGGGCCTCTAACATGACTCTTGTACAGCTGGCTGTGCAGCTGTAGATCCTTGCCAAAGGTGTTTGACAATGCTCTTCTGCACTTATAGAAAGCTTTATTTGGGAGTCTACAGTAAGTGTGATAAAGGGCTTGAATCCCCTCTGGACAAGGATGAAAGAAGCTCTGAGGGTCCTACTTCTAGTAAGGGTTTTCTAAAAAATAATAGACAGTATGTAAAAAACCAAAACATTTATATAAGCAGCACTTTCCTCCAAAACTTCAGTCTTTTCTTCCTAGCAGCAAAAGAAACACTCCATGCTCTGTACCTCTTCTGACCCCTCTGCTTCCTCCTAGGAAGAAGGCTCTAGCCCTCAATACTTAGGATGTCAAATTTAATTTTCCTTTTACCATTGAAGACAGGTGAGCATGCTCTGCTTTTATGCAAGGTCATCTATATTACGACACCATTATTAGAAAGAAAGAATTATTAGTCTCTTTCTTAGATGTAGATACTTATATTCTGTCTAAGCAGCTCTTTAAATAAAGTTACTTTCTGGAATTTTGCCTTTTTTACCCAGCTGTTGTAGCACATGGTGCATGGACTATTGTTTCAGTACCTCTCACTCTTTTTGTAAGGAAGAATGAGATTTTTATTAATATAATGGTGAGAAATTTTGAAAATATATATCATATAAACAGCATTCTGAACAACTAGTTATAACTAATTTAATCCATATTGTCTCAAAAGCACACAATTTATATGAAAATAGAGAGAAAAACATGTCCTGCAGTTTAAAGAACCAGTATTTTCTGATTGGCAGACCCCAAAGACTGTTTTAACATTGAAAAGGACATACAATAACACTAGTTAAAGTGGATTAAGATATTTTAAAGTCATAGTTAAAATGTAATTGGAGAAAATTTGTTGAATAAATAAAATACAATTGTAGGAATTTAGAGAAGAAACTAATTTCTAATGTCACTGGGTTTACAGTAAATAAACAGCATTGTTTACCTTAAGAATATAAGGGCCCTTAAAGAAGTTAATTTTTTACTCAAGTCAGATATTTTATTTATACTATCTTTTTCAGATTAAGGACTTTTATTGGTTCTGTTTCTTTTGTAAATGCAGCTGTAAGAAATAAAAGTATTTACACTTAAAGTGAGTTCCACAGTATGACATCTTCAATGCACAAAAGCAGCACGTGCTAAAGTAGAAATTTTGAAAAACTCTGAGTTAAAATCATCTTTTCCATTTGCATAGTTTCATTCAGCTGGGGTTTTACTCCTGATGGATTTTCTCCTTCTTCTAGCCCTGCCATCTATGTTACATGCTCATGCACCTTTTGAAAAGGATAAAGCTTGCAGGTATTTTTAAAGTTCCTTCATTTGCTGAGGGGATGAGATATTTCTTTAAATGGTTTATGTGCTGGCTTTGGCTGGGATAGAGTTAATTTCTTCATAGTAGCCGGAATGGGGCTATGTTTTGGATTTGTGCTGGAAACAGTGCCAATAACGTATGGCTGTTTTTATTATTGATCAGCATCAAGGCCTTCTCTGCTTCTCACCCCACCACTCCAGAGAGCAGCTGGGGGTGCACAAGGAGTTGGAAGGGAACACTGCTGGGACAGCTGACCACAACTGACCAAAGGGATATTCTATACTGGTGGGTGTCATGCTGAGCATGCATAACTGGGAGAAGAAGGAGGAAGGGCAGGTGTTGGGAGTGATGGTATTTGTCTTCCCAAGTCACTGTTATGGAAAACTGAGCTCTGCATTCCTGGATGGTTGTAGAGTCTCCCTCACTGGAGATATTCAAGAACCAGCTGGTCACAATTGTGTGCCATGTGCTCTGGGATGATTGTGCTACAGCAGGGAGGTCAGACCAGATGACCCAGTGTGGTGCCTTCCAACCTTGCCTATCCTGTGGCTCTTGACTTCAAAGGACTGATGTTTGAGTCTATACCTATATATCTGTATAGAAGTTCCTGCACCTAAATGGCATTATTTCAGAGGGGAGCTCCTTAGAAGGTATCACTACATGGACCTCTAGCTTAGGAGAAGAAAAAGAGAAAAAAATCAGATAACATGATCTCCTGCAAGAAGCAGGGAGAAAGTTATGCAATAATATCAGCAATGTTCAATAATATCAGCATCCACAGAGCATGAGGAACAAGCTGCAAAGATGACACAAAAGACAGATGATGTTTAAGAGCAAATTGGTAACCCAGTTGTGAGAGTGGGGAATTAACTGCCTCAAAAGCCATGCTGGCCACCATAAACCTCTGGAAAACATCTGAAGAAGAGAGTGTCATAAAGATAAAAAGAAAGTAAAATACCTTCTATGGAGGAATAAAAAGCTGAAAAGAGCCAACTACATTGAAAACCTATGCATGTCAACAATTGCAGACCATAGTTGAAACATTTTCTTGTCATGGAAAGATAATAAATAGATAAAAATAGAAGAGAAGGTAATTCTAAAAATTTAGCTTCCTTTTTTCCTGAAACATTCCTCACATTTTTCTCAGAGGTCCTACAAGTAATAGAAGATGAGTGGATACAATTCAGGTTGAGTTTACTGTCACAGAAGAGTAGAGGAGTTATGCCTGGGTGTCCGGGTGACTAAATGATGGCGTTATAGAAACTTCAATAACATCTGAGTAAAGTGTCTTTTTTAAAAAAATTTCATTAGAAATATGTCACCCCATTGGTCTTATGAAGAAATTTCATGCTTTAGGAAGAAAAGCAGCTAAACAGATAAGGAATTTGTCACTTCCAAAGAGGGGAGGATCTTTCACTGCTCTGCATTCTCCAGTCAGGCTGTGCCAACAATAAAACAGGTGCTTCCCACCTCTGACTCCTGAGTTGCTGTAGGAATTACATTTAGACCTTTAGCTGCAGCTTTGTCATGCAAACAACAAGGCTACTTCTGTGTGGTGGTTTCATGGCATGGCTTATGGAAGGCAGTGAAACAGACTCTGGAGGTGGAAATGTCACTATGTCATCATGAAGTCCAACTGTGGGGTCCCTGTTTAGACTTCTTTAGCAAGGAAATAAAAGTATTCCAGTATTGCCAAAGACATCTTCTGTTCCTGAGCCACTCTTGGGGCATTCCTTGCCCTCAGCTCACTAATCTATACTATTCCTAGGCACTAGATTTTGATATACAGCTCCAGGTGACTACACTGGGGTTAGAATAATGGATAAAACAGACACACTCACTTAAAACCAGTGTGCTTATTCTTGCTTTTGGACATGCCCAAAATAATCAAACAGATATGTAGAAGAGGAATATTTTCCACTACCTGTGATGGGAAAAATCCTTCAGGAGATGGCTAATGACAAACATTTTTCCATGTCTGATATATCAGCAGGATTCTGGCATTGCCCATAGGAAAAAACCCCACATGTCTGTGCACATTCAACACACCCATAGGAAGACACTGTTTTTTTGCAGACTGCCATCACAGTTATGTTTGGCACATATGGTTTTCATTGGAAAATAGAAAATGTTGGTGGTATACAGCACATTAAGCAGTACACTTTCTGCTGGGAGGAGAATGAGATGAGAACGACTACAAGATTATGCAGCTATGGGAAAAGCTGGAGATTTTAGGTAAATCTCAAAAAGTAAAAAAAAAACCACTTCTTTGTAATGAAAATAGCAAATATGGGGAGAAGTTTACCTGGCAAGCTGTGCAGGTAGATCACAGTAAGTATGAAGAATTTATCAACAAATCTGACCTGCAAACAAGGAAGAAATACATGGACTCTTTGAAGAACAATGCAGAAAAAACGGGGCCAAAATAAAATCCAACTTGAAGCAGCCAGCCAAGGGTCCTACAGTGCTCAAACAAATGTAGAGATATTAAAAGTTTACAGAACACAGAATGTTATTTTAATAATGCAAATTATTTCTTCACCTTTGATATGTACATTAGCACATGCCTCTCTGTGTTCTGTTCTATGTTTTAGTACAACAGTGTGATCAAATATGGACTCAGCTGCCACGGCTGCTAATGAAAGTGAATTTCAATACCTTCCCTTAAAGAAGAGACTTCAGATGTTACCTGGGTGAAAAAATCTCCCATCATTATTCAGGGTCCTTGTTGGCTGAAAATACCATCACCTCAGGGCTGCCAATGTCTACAAAATGCTGTAAAACAGCACTCCAAGGCTGGAGCTGCAGATGTATGGACTGCAAATTGGCCAAAACCTCAGAGAGTTTTGGGCTTACAGACGTATTTTCAAACTTTTTCTTGCAGAAAAGTGAGATGGAGCAAGTCCAGTGCTAGATTTCACAGACAAAATCAAACAAACCTGTCCTGCTTCAGATGAAAAGAGGATTCAAAATGATGGAGTTAGAGCTCAGGATGAAATCCCACAGAAAATAAAAAAAAAGCCATAAGGACTGCCAAGTTGAGAAAACACACTCTCAATGGCTATTATCTTTTAAGAACTCTTTGTGTTGTTTTCCAATACATGTTTTCATGGTATTTCTGCAAAGGCCTGTCATATGTGTAAGGAATGCAGCTACTACAATGCTCCCCCAGTGAAACACAAGGCAATATAATAAAGACACAGGAAAACTTCATGTGGATGAAGAAATGATTTTCATCTTCTTGTTACTAATATGGAAAAAACTAACAGGTAAAAAGCACCAAATACAGTAAATTAATATCTCTGGTGTGAAATCACTGGGGATTTGGAGAACTAGAGATTAAGGCAAAGCTTATTTCGTCTGGGCTCTCAGGCACTGCATGATTGCATGAGAAGGAACTTGGTTGCATATGGCTGTGATGCCACATTGACTATCTGTAGATATATGTGGTTATTACCCTATGGACACATACTCTGTTGGCATGGTAGACACTTTCTCGAAAAAAGTAAGGAAAACACAATTTCCTAGTTTACATGAAAAGTTCTCAGCCTGGCCATAACCATTGTGCAATGACATAAATCTACACCAAACCATGGCACCAGAGTGAAATGTGGACTTGATGCCTCCTGGCAGGAGTGATGTAATTTTTCCTGCTGCAATCACAGCTCAGAGCAGCTCTTTAGATCTGAGCTGGGAATGCCACAAATGCTTTCAAACTCCCACATTCCATCTACTCTCCATATTGGTGTGTGAGCTACATACACATCAGCTTCTCCATGTTTGGGTCCTCTTGGAGAAAAATCAAGGTCTGAAGGTCAGATGGAAACCATGATTGGAAAACTGGAAGACTGAGACATGGCACTAAATGAAAAACTTCAGTTATCAGTTCTGTTTTATTCTCAGGTTCAGATAAAAGGAGAACACATAGAAAATGAAAAATACTCCATAGCATTGATGTGTCTTAGCATTGTCTTTCCAAAAACTGCAGAGCAATTCATAGATCATGAGAAAGAAGGGAGAGGCAAGATAGAAAGAGAGAAGAAACAAGTCTGCTGAGAAATAAGAAATTAGGCAAAATCATGTTCTTTTTGTTATGGTCCAAACAATACTGGGCTCAGATGAGGGAGACTAGCAACAACACTGAATATTGTTGCTCAGATACTGACATTTGACATAATCCCATTACAATTCCCCAGAGACTGCCAACAGCTTGTGCTGTATTTATTCAGTTGTTCATGATATTAATCCTAAATTTCTTTAAACTTCTACATTAGAAACAGGTGTTATGAAAATCATAAAATGTCATTTCACAAAAAAATAGTATTGTAGGGAAAATGCATGGTGGCATTCTAAAATAATCTGCTCTTCCTTTTATTCTTTCCTATGTTATGTAAGATTGTGTCCTCCTAGCAGAATGTCTAAATGATACACAAAATAACTTAGTGTCATGCTGAATTTTAAGAAAAATAGGTTTTTTTGTGTCCAGCTTGTGATGGATGAACCAGAGAGAAGCAAAGATTTACACTCTGAGTTTCAATAGCTTTTGTGATGCTAAGTCTAAGCATTTTAAAAATGCCTTTTCTTCCTCCCTCTGTTCTCTCTTGTTCTCATGACACAGGTTCCTTTTTATTTTAAAAATTTCTGGGTTTTGCTTTCAAATGCAGCTTTTATAGCTTTGGTACAACCTTGGAAGGAAAAATAATCATTCAGAAACAAAGAACCACTCTTTTTCTGTCTGTATCATGGTTTCTTCCATGGAAAAAAAACTTGGCCAATTGACCATCATTCTTCTGCAATTTTCTGTGGATATCTCTTTTGGTCACAGTTCAGATTTTTCTTCTTGGCCAGAGGCACATAAGAAAGCATAGCCTGAACACTAATTGCTAATTCTGATCAAGAGTTCCATCTCTCAACACCAAAAGACAGACTCCTGTCCATATGGGTGGATGCATCAAGACAGATTTCAAGTACCTAATGGAGCTCCAGTGTAAAGCATATGCACTTATATAAATTCAAAATGAATTAAAATTCAGTTTAGATTTGTCCTTTACTGTCTCCCTGAAAACTTGCCTTCTTCAGGATACAAATGGAAAAAAGAAACAACAGAAAATGTCTCAAAAGAACATAAATTGTAACTACTGATAATTTTACTTTTTTATTTAAATGCATAGATGTTAAAAAATAGATCAAAATGATGTACAGTTTCATAGCATTAAAAGTTGGAACAGGGATACAAATTTATATTTCAGGTATGACATATATAGCATCATATGACAACACAAAAGAAATGATACATTGGTAAGTTCATTGCAACATGTGTTAGACAACAAGCTTTCTTCTCCAAAAAACCAGATACAGCCCCACCCACCCAATTATCAAAAAACCTAAACAATAAAAATGAAAATATGTGAGGGGGAAAGAGCATTTCACTCTACAAACACTGAGCATTTTTTGTGACATGGGTTCAGATAATAAAGCATAGAAATATACTTATTTTCCAATCCCCAAGATCTTTAAGCTTCAGAAAAATATTCCTTGTTGCATATGGAAAAAAAGCATCTGTAGATGGTTTGCTTCTTAAATGAACCCTGCCTTTAAGCACCATTTCAATTACATTAGAGCTCCCTACATGAAAAAAAAAAAAGCTGTTTAACTCCTAAGAGCTATTGATTCCAATATTACCATTCACTCTCAAGGAAGAATTTTATGACTTTAAATGTCACATCTGAGATACTTGCTGACTTACAGGATGGTCTGTTGAAGCTGTGGTGAGTTAGCAGCATGATGAACAGCCAGTAATTTGAATGACAAATGCTGTTGTGAGCTAAACATATAACCTGAGAGATATTCCCTCTCACTCCTGCTGGCCAAAATAACCCTAAGTATAATTTATATGCATTTTCAGTATGAGGGATTTTAAAGACTTTACAGTCTTATTACCCAACAATAATACGCCAAAGTTTTCTTCCACTCTGAATTTTGTATTTTGGCAGAAGGAGATAATGAATTGCAACAATTTCAGTCTGGACTTTTCACAGATCACACTCAGAGGAACTCTGCAGAATGTGAATAACAATCAAAACTTTCTATCTGTTCCACTGACTTGTGTGAATTTAGAAATGCATCGCCTTGTAATCCTTCTCTAACAGAAAATAACTCTACCCTGAGGGAAAGCTGAGAAATGAAGGCTGAGCAAAAAGAAAGTATTGAAATTACTGTAAAAATTATTGGAAATACTTAAATAAATTGAAAAAGTAATCAATTTTGTTTATCATTTCTTGAATTAACCAGATAGGCTGTTGCCCATCTGTTGAATTAATCAGATGGGTAATTCCAATTTTTTCTTAATTTTTTCAACTATTTTCTATTGAAAGAAAGCAGTTTGAGATCGTTATTGCTATTTCAGGCTTCTATTGATAGAATTTCAACATTCTTCTTGCAAATTTAAACAAGAAGGTTTGTGCACTTTGAGACGACCAAAACAATTATGTATGATCTGAGAACTAGAGCATACAAATTTTCAATTCTGCAGTTTTAAAAAGCACCACAAAATTTTTTTGTGCCTGGATTCCAAGATTGTCTCATTCTAGAACAGGAAAGCAAGACTTTTGTCTTGAAAACTTAGTAATGGGCAGATTGCAAAAGTAATTTGGGCCTTTAAAATTTTATTAGGAATCATCATAATTTAGTATCTGAGTAATGAGGCTTTCCCCACCCTAATTTTTAAAAACTGTATCTGACTTAACACTTCTAAAAATTATCTTGTTATGTGAATAACTCTGTTTTACCTCATACTCTCATAAAACTCTGTATGTTAGGTAGTCACCAGCTAATAAAACTGTAATTGGGCTCTGTACTTACAAATCATGTAAAACTAAGAAATGGAAGAGTTGTGCACTGCATCTCTTTTCTCAAACGAAACAAAGTCATGTGTCTCTAAAATCATGGCTGAAAACTTTAGGTTTGCACTTGTTTTCATAAAATCCTAAAACCTCCTGGATTCCTTTGTATTGAATTGGGTTATTCTCAGCCACAAGAGGGCATCCATGTTTGCAACCTGATCTTCAGAAAGGATGTATAAACACATTTATCTACCCACCAACCCACCTACCTACAAATATAGATATGGATATAGACACAAATGTATTTCTTTCCATGCAATCACAGTTCTTTTGCTCTGGGAGATTCCTCTTTCAAAGCCCCATGGTATTTCCCAGTATTAATGGGGGATGGCATATGAAGTCTAATTTTGCTGTTCACAAATCTCTTGTGGAATCCGATTCTTCATTCCTGCAGAAGTTATATTAAAACTCTGCCCTTTTTCACTGAGACTTGATCAAACTCATCTCAAATTCAGAGGGAAACAGACTGATCTCAAAGAATAGATCCCAAGGATAAGTGTGCAAGGTCAAGCTCAGATTTTCTGAAGTCATTTATTGTTCAGAGAGACAATCTGGAATCACTAAAACTTGCTCAGCATCAATCTGAAGTCATGACTCTCAGAGGTCTTACTCTCCCCATAATTTGTTCCACAGGCACTTGCCTATTGTGATGAGAGGAGGGCACTGTTTGTTTTGGTTTTGAACTGGAATACGTTTTCTTCTCTGATGCACATAAAACTCTAATTAGAGCCTGAAACAACCATAAAAAGGAAGGCTGAAAGCAAATCTGACCTAGTGGTAGGTTATATGTTTATCTGAAAAAGATCTCACAAACACTGGAGTGTATATGGTAATATTTCCACAAAAAATAATCTGTAACTTCAGCACCAGAACACAGAGGTTAGCACCAAAAGGTATCAACTGCTATCCATTACCTTAGATGTTTAAATGAGGCAAAAATTCACAAGCAGATATTATTATAAACAGCTGCACTCAATAATTAATTATGTCCATTTTGTTATATCACTTTGTACTCTTATGCCTCTCACAGTATTTTGACAAAAAATAATTTTTGCCTTATTTTAGCTTGTGCATACTTTTACAATTTTATATTTAGAACAGAAGTCTGAGCTAATTTCTCTGTCTTTAAGGGCACACCCCTCTGCTGAAAAGAAATTAGTACTTCAAGGCCATCAGAATAGCAACTGGAGGTGGTTTGCCTCAGCATGGCTTTGAACCTATCAAGCTCACCATGTATTAGAGCTGCCAAAGACATCTGAACTCTTCTGCACATTTCAGTGCTTTTTTTGTAGCAGCACTTGGTGTCAGGTAGTCAGTCAGGAAGCACTGGCACTGGCAATCAAAATAGAGCTTTACTGGCATTGTCATTACCTGGCCCAAGAGCAAAAAGGTAACAGAAATTGGGGCAAATGAAACAGGCAATACAGAAAGGCCTTCTACTTTTAAGTGGAAATTTCATGTGGCAATCAAATATCTGATGATTGCAATCCTCTCTGTTAAATGAAAAATATTCAGCTAATGCTTGAGTGCTTGTAGCTGGTTTTATCAGGAGCTGCTCGTATGAAATAGCTTATTTCCAGACCATACTTTGCTGCTGTCAATTACAGTGTGATTACAATAATTAATCCCTAGCACCATTCTGGGATGTTGTGAAAAAAACCTGCATACCTGTTTGTTAAAAGCAAAGTTTTCTATATTCACAGAAAACAAAATATTCCACAAAATCAAGGCATTTGTAGCAACTTAAAAAGTAACAGATACGATAAAATATATACCCGTGATAGTAATTTCAGCTGAATTACAGAATTATAAATTAATTTACAATGTCTAGTCCTGTTTGGAAAGTGTACCATACAACATACAAGTTGCAAGTTTCAAAGTGCATAGTCACTTATTGTTAGACCTACTGTTGTAGGCTCCATGGCCTAACCTGAACTTTTTCTTATGCTCTGCTTCCTATTTGTATTAAATAAAAATACTGAAAATGGCTAGATGCACTGTTTTAACTTTTACCTCTATAGAAGTTTTTTTATGCAGAACAAAAATGCATTTTTCACCTGCATCTTTGTCAAAAACTGTGCTGGCTGAGGGGGTAGTGACCCACCAAGCAGTTTTGTCTCACTCATTTATTTCAGTGTGTACACAGATAATGCAGAGGTTGTCTTTCACTCCCAAAACAGGACTGGCTTTTACTCCACCAAAGTACTTGACTGATTGAATATTGTTCAAGTCCAAACTCCTTTGAAAACAAAAGGAAAAATTTTTATGTTGTACCTGTTAGGATAAAAGTTAGAACATTACAGAGAGTTATCCTTTTACAACATGGACACATCTAAAGGCAATATGCCTGTCTAGTTCTTGTCCTGTCAGATACACAAGTGTCACTAACCAGAAGTATCTGAAGAGCCATAGATCAGCTGCTGATGTTCTCTGAGGGATCAGAGTATGGACAGATACAGAAGGACTGCTACATTTTATACACTATACAGCCTGCTCCACATATCTTGCTGGAGAAAAACAGTAACTAATGTGAAGAATTTATGTTCTCATCTTTCTTTTTATATCACCAGCATGTTGCTTCATATTCTGGTGACAGACTGTCTCAAATACTCTAAAAAGACTGAATTAGTGACTTAACAATACGTACATATGTAGCTCTAGTGAAATTATCCTCTGTAGTTCTACTTGCTCTGCTCAGTATTGCTTTTCAAAGTTCATAAATTTCAGAGGTCTAAATGTAGCAGTGCAAGCAGACTAAACACTTTTATTTAAAGTGGAGTACATTCTGCCCTGTAACATAAAGCCAAAATTTGAGGCTATTTCAATGACCTAGTAGTAGTGGCAGACATTGGATTTCTTCCTTTTCAAGAAAAGTACCTGTATATTATTTCAGTTTTAATGTCTCTATTAGGCACCCATAAGACATTCAGGTTTTGGCAGAAAGTTTTTGGCAGATTCGGTTTTTAATAATGCACAGAGATATTTTCAGGAAACAGTGCAGTGTATTTTTAATGGACACTGGCAATTGACTCAGAAATTTGGAATTTTTGCAACAAATCTATGTGAATTTTAAAGCTCCCTAATGTCTTCTATTTAGAATTCTTCCTACCTATTTTTACATCTGATCTCTCCTGATTCTCAACTGAATTTCAGTCAGAGGGATAACATATATACTGGTGAACTTATAGTGTAAAACACACTATGGATGTCATGTGTTGATGTATATTGCTTTGTAGCAATATATTTCCTCCTGTAAAATAATAAATATACTCCTGCAAAGCACCATTACAGAACAATGACTGTTCAGAAATACAGGAAGGTAAAGTCAAGCTGAGCTGTTACACCAGTACTTTTCAAGTGATGTAGCTTTCTATCTAAATAAGACTTCAGGCATGTGAATTAACAGCCACTGCATCTTAGTCAGTGTGGTTCCTCATTCTCTCTAATATCCCTGTCTGCACACAGACATGTGATAGCAGCAGCCATGTGCTGAGCTCTTGAAACACCATAAAAGAATTGATGCTGTGCATGAGGTAGGTAAAATCCTGCAGTTTCTCTTGCACATATGTTTTCCTCTGCTCAGTGTCCCATTGACATTGCAGGTGAAAGCACAGGTGTAAACAGGAGGAACCATTGGGAGTGTGAGGGCAATTTGTAGCTTTGCATGTCACACTCCATTTTTAAAGCACAGTATTAAACAATGACCCTTCTAAAGCTGTTGTTTTTAAAAGGAAGTAATATTCTATATTCTGATGTGTTTTTAATACAATCTAATCTTCAGGAAGCTGCATTTGCTAAGAGTTAAATGAGCTTGCTCTCCTTTAACAAAATGTTAATCTAAAAAAGATAATGTGAATCTTAAGTCCCGAAGTGTTAAAACCAAATTATACTGTACTTTGAAAGCTAATTATACAAAAGCATACAAAAAGAAAATATCAGAGTATTATTACAATCTTTCTATATATAATATGTGCAAAATTCAATACACAAGGTTCTTGTTACTCATCTGTGGGTTTTCTTTAAAATAATGTTAACTTATTTAAACCAGTATAAGTAGTTTGATGTCACTCCTGGGAAACAAAGATTGTCGATACAAGAACCTCCATAGCTTGGAGGACAAGCTGAACATGGGACTCCTACTTTATATGGTGCTTCTCCAATCCAGTTCCCCCTGAAAATAAAAAATGAAAAAGAATGCTTAATAATTTCAGAGTGGAAAAAAAAATATCATTAACCATACTTGTTTTGAGTGATTAAAGTTAATGTCTCCACTGATATCCCATAAGTGCTTTGTTACTAAAACATGACATTAATTTATTTCTGTAGTTTACTGATAAACACTGATCTAGCAACTCCCAAAAAAGAGCAGGAAAATGTGTGAATCCAGACCAGTAACATCCATTCCACATCCTTTAATCTTGGTGGTGAAGTCCCAGTTTTCCTACTTTTGCTACAACCAAGTGATTTTTGATTCTCTGATCCTATGATGCAATATTTTTTACTGGAGGTCTGTGTTTAGGAAAAACAGCAAAATAAGAATTGGTGCAAGGTATTCCTTGAGCACGTGTTTGTCTGGCAGTTATCTTAAAAGCTTGGAAGATGGAAAAACCAACAGAGTGAAACCTTACTGTCAGGTTGCACCACCCTAAGTTCACATGTGAAGCTCTGAAGCTGAATTCATGACTAGAGAAAAGGGAAGGTTAAAGCTATTTGCACCAGTAATATATTAAAAGGAACTGGACTGGGGCATTTCCAGAGGTCTCACAGATGCAGAAGAGAGGAGAAGGAGGACTCCTGTCTGGTGAATAGAGCTGTGCAGTAGACCCTAGGGGGAAAAGGAGTACAAAGCCTGGATGGAGAGTGATCATATGAAAAGAGGTAACTCTGAAACATCTAAGAGCATCTGAAAAACACATCCAGACTTTTAGGGGTTTATATAAACCACAGACTTTTTAGAGAGTCATGTAACACTCATGATGTAGGCAGAAAGTTAAAATTAGATTTTTATTTAAATGTTATGTCTCACAAAGCAGAGAACTTTCCTTTAGTTTGCAAGTGACATGGAATAGCAGTGAGTAATGCAATTATTTATGAAACATTTTGTCATCCCCCCCTCCCAGCCAGTAACTGGATTAAAAGCCCTGGTCTGGGCTGTACCTTGGAAGAAAGTAGAAATCTCAAATAATTTGCTCATTCCTACTTCTCTTCCAAATGGGTACAGCAGACTAAGTGCTCAGGAAATATATTTAGTCTGATAACAGATATGGAAATTCAGAGTTTGCTGAAAACTGCCTTCTGCTTCATTTTCTGTGCAACACATGGCACATTTGTGTGAGACTGCTAGATGATTTGGGGCCTTGCTGAACTGCAATTATCCTCCTTAACTTTAGGGGATTTTCACTCATTTCAGTAGCATAAATATTTTCATTGTTACAGCATGGCATCAGTGAAAATTACTGGAGTTTTCAATCATAAATCTCTGCCAAATTCCAATCTTAATAACTCAGATTGGGGCTGCAATATCCACTCCCTCTTTAGAGGAGTTTCTGATGTGCTGGTCACTCAGAAGGACACAGACTTTACTGAGTGGCAAAGGGACTTCTCTGCCTGTGCCCAAATGTCCTTAACTCAATTAAATCTAGAAATCCAAACTTAATCAAGGGAAGACCATTCAATATATTCTTTGTGACCCTACAAGGAGTAGATGTGAAAATCATGATTCCACATCCTGTAACTGAAAGGTCTACTCAAAATCTCACACAGAGAAAGAGCTTGCAACTTCAGGCTTTGGTTTGCTGCTCGAGAAGCTGTGGGACTTCTAGACTTAGAAAATATAAAATGTCATTAATTCATTACTAACTGATACACAAACACTAAATCAGTTTTCAAAAATGCCTAATGTATAATCCATTTTATTCCTATATATGAAAATAAGATAAGTATTCCAGAAAGGTTTTGGGGGCGTTTTTTTTTTTTTGTTTGTTTGTTTGGTTGGTTGTTTTTTTTTTTTTTTCAAATTAGGATACATAGAAAAACTCTCTTAGAATCTTTGGTTTCATCTTGTCCATATTGTGGAGCTATATATTTTTGCTGCTTAATATTTGCTCCCCCACATTCATTTCTTACCATCCTTTTCCAATAAATATTAAAGACAAAAGGACAGAGGAATCTCCTTGATTTCCAAAGGTGGTTTTTCCCCCCAGTAAATTTTCTTACGAAATCCTAGCTTTTTTTCAGTTGCAAAACCTTTAAAAATTCTTTTACTCGTGTAACTAGTAAACTAGCTAGAGTAATGACATATCCTTGCATATTCTTTACCACGAATGGACCTGTGCCACCAAGAGTTTATGGAAAACATGCTCAATTAATCATACCCAGGTTCCTATATAGAATTATGTCTTTGCCTAATACCCAGTCAGAGAAAGCAGCCACTCACACTGTCTGTGCAGCTTTTGCAACAGTGGTGCAAACCAGACCACAAATTGAAGCTCTCTCTCAGAGCCACACTTCACTGACTCATTCTGCACCCAAATGTAAGCTTGGGATGATGTCTAGGAAATGCTGGCAGAAACTTAATTTTGGCATTTCAGCCTCACACAGCTCTCTGCAAGTTATGGGATATACAGCCACCTGTGGGTGTCTATGACCTGGATTTTAACAGACCCTAATAGGGAAGGCAAGATGAGAGGGATTTGCACACGTGGAGCTGAGGCTGGTGGGCTTTACATGGAAACAATGCCATGGATTATGTAGCATGGTCATGGCAAAGGTATCCTGTGGGCAAAAACATGTGTCATAGAATGAATCACAGAATGCTTTGGGTTGGAAGGAACCTTAAGGACAAACTAGTTCCAACCCCATTGCCACAGGCAGGGAACCTCTCTCTAGACCAGGCTGCTCAGAACCCCATCCTGTCTGGTCTTGAATACCTGCAGGGATGGGGAGTCCACAACCTCTCTGGGTAAACTGTTCCAGTGCCTCACCACTCTCACAGTAAAGGATTTCTTCTTAGAGTCTGATCTAAACCAGCCTGCCTTAAGCTAAGGCCATTTCCTCTTGTCCTGTCACTACATTTCCTTGGGAAAAGTCCCTCTCCAATTTTCTTGCAAGACCCCTCTAGGTACTGGTAGGTGATACAAGGTCTCCCTGGAGCCTTCTATTTTCCAGGCCAAACAGCCCCAGCTCTCTCAGCCTGCTTTCATAAAGAGGTAAAAGATTCTAGCCCTGATCAATTTAGTGCCTCTCCTTTAGACCTGCTCTAACAGGTCCATGTCTTTCTTTTGCTAAGAACCCCAGAACTGGATGCAGCTCATCAGATGAAAGAATCACTTCCCCTCCAGAAGAGGAGAGTCATCTGCTGGGCACATCTCTTTTGATGCAGACCAGGTAAGTCATATTGAGCTTTTCACCTACAAACACCTTGTTCTCAGTGTTCTTATCAATTCATTCTTTACCCAACCTGTACCAGTTCTTGGATTAACCCAATCCAGGTGTGTTTGGCCTTACTGAATTTCGTAAGGTTTGCACAGGCCCACCTGTCAATAAATCAAGAGCCTGATCTACAGGGGAGGTTGCTCACCTGAGGAAGTCTAGGCCTCCTAGGCCATCTATAAGGGAGTCAAGAAATAAGGAATTCAAAGTGAAGTCAGCACAAAGAAGGAAGAAAAAATTATAATAATAATAACAGCAGTAACAGAAAACAAGTTTTTGTTCCACACGCATCAAGCTGTTCCTTTTCTTCCATGTATACTGAAGTCATACATTTCCATATGCTCAGATGGAAAGATTGAACAAAGGAGCAGCCCACAGAAAAAGCACAAAGAGAGCTCATGCTGCAGAAAAATGAGTAAGCAGTCCTATGAGAGAACCAAAACATGCACAAAGTATAAAAATAAACAAAAATAAAAGAGAGCAAACTCACTTTGGGGCATAGTTGCACACCAAGTAAACAGCTCGCCGCCAAACAGATCCCCAGACGTTCATGTTGTGGCAAGTGTGGATTGCACAGCCTATCCGATTGGAAGTGGCCCAAACCATCTGAATAAACATTTATTGTTGGTGAAGTCCAAATTGAAAAGGAACATACATAAACACATATTTATAGAGATACATTTATTTGAGAGAGAGGGGTATAAGTACATCATGGGAAAGTCCAGATCTGGACATGAGATTTTGAATAGAGGAAATTTATATAACCTGTGTGTAATGGGTGCACATGGGTCCATAGCATCGCATCGGGCACCTAGGGTTGCAGTCCTGAGGATAGGGGAAAGCATAATCCTTCACCTCATCATACCATGGCTTTACCAGCTGGAGAATAGATCGATACCTGGGTTCATTTAAAACACAGAAAGAAGAACATCTCATTCTAGATTTCTCCTCACATCACTAAGGTCACATTATTAAGCCATAATACTCTTAAGCCAAATGAACACTGACAGAAACAGAATCCAGAATACTGGATGACTCTTGCATCAGTCCAAGATCTGGATCTCAAAGGCTCTCCTAATTGTTTTGTAGGGTATTCTCTTACCTTCCAGTTCTTACAGACAAGTTCTGTCCCAAAAATCTCAGAAGATAGGAAGGGCCATGGTCCCAAATGCATGTAGCAGCCCAAGCCTCAGCAGATTTGGCAAGAGTTTCATCCCAAACCTGACAAAATAAAGTATCCTTAGCAGCAGAACAGAAAAAAAATAGATAATGATCATAGTGCTAGAATAAAACAACCACATAACTCACAACTATATTATTGTGATACATCAGAACAGAAGAGAACTGTGGAGCAGCAAGTTCCACATGAATCCAGAGCAGCAGGACTTGTCCTATTGCTGGACAGAATTCCTGTCCATATCATTGGAGGAAGCCAAGTATTGTCATCTCTCCCTTTTTTTTTCTGGAAAACCCCTTCACCAAACAGGCATTCTGCTGCCATTTTCCCTTCTGTGTTGATGAGATCCATGTGTGGAGAGGAGTGAAATGTTGGCTGGGACTCAGATAGAATGTGAAGGAGAGAAACACAGAGAAGAGCAATTCAGCATAGGTATTACACACCCCACAAGCCCAAGACATTTGAAATAGGACCTCAGGAGTATCTATAGCCAGAGATAATGTGCATGGCAGCTCTTCATATTTGAGGCCACAAAGTCAATAAAGGGATTCCACAAAGGCAAAGACTATGGACAGTTTCCAGGTGCAGTATGGATTTCACTACTTTATTCTGCACAGGAACTGGCATTGCTCACTGCCTGATATAAAAAGATAACAGCTCTGTAAGTACAATTTCACTTCTTAAGTTCACCAGTGTTGGGAACATGAACTTCAACAGTGCCTCTTTTATATGCTCTACCTGCTCAATTACATGCTTGATTTGTAACTCTGCTCTTTTCTCTACAGCAAAACAGGTTTGTCTCAGAAATAATGGAGATATTGACAGCAGAACCTACTGCACCACTGGAACTCCTGATAAAGAATATCTCAATGTTACATTACAAGTGCACACAAATCCTAGTATATCTCAGTGTTTAAGGGGTACCCAGGTAGGCAGTTGATTCTGAAATTACATGTATATTTAGAATAGCCTTCTTGGAGTGTTTAGGTATAGAACAGTTGTAGTGAATTGCAAGTAGAAAGGCAGAACAGAATGTGGTAAAATTGCCTGTGTAGACCTTCAGTGCTTTTTAAACACAAACACATTTATCTTGAGTGGTTATGAAATAAAGAGTCTCTGAGGCATGAAATAAGAGACATAGTCAGAAATTACCTTATCAAAAGATAAACCAGCCCACATCACAAATATTTTCTGTAGTATGAGCTAATAATGATTTCTAACACTGAATTCAGTTTTAAATTCACAAACCTGAAGAGTGAAAATGCTGAGCATTGACTAGGACAATAATTCATGCCCTGACTCATACTTTGTGAAATTTCTCTTAGTGAGAATGACAAAATTCAGTAAATGTTATGAAATTGCTAGACCACTGAACCCAGCTTTTGCAAATATGGAGTGGATAAGGTACCTCCCTGATTAAAGGTGAAGAAACACAACAGAGACCAGTAAGACTCCTTAACACAAAAAATTTCCATTCAAGTGGAACCACCTCAGGGATAGCAAAATAGGTGCTGCTTAAAGCAGAGAAGATTTATTTCACACCTGTCCAGAAAATTTTCCAGAACAAAGTCAAAGCAAATTGCTAGCACAAGGACAAAAAACAGAAGTCTCAAGAAGAAGCATGCTACAAAGGAATACTTTTCAAGCCAGGGAACACTTAGACTTCAGCTCTGAAAAATTATGTGAGTTTCTTGGAGGAATTAGAAATAAAAAATCCAAAACCCAGGGACTCTAGGGGCTGAGCAGAAGAAAACTCTGCATAGACAGTTCTTCTGCTTTGTATCTCTGGCATTAAGTTCACTAGCATGCGGCTAGTTTATAAAAACCCCTTTATAATCCTGTGGCACAGCAGTGGTCCCAGAAGGAGGGTTTAAAGAGTAGGTACAGACATAAGAGAGTGCCTGGGGAGTGTGCCTGAGAGGCTGGGGCCAGAGCCAGCGTCTGGAGCCTGCCCAGCCCCAGGGGAGCAGAGCAGCTCTGGGACCCAGCGCATGGCCAAACACAGCTGCCTGCCGTGCATCCACCAGGGGCTGCTCTGCCAGGACCGGGACACCCATAAACACCCCCCTTTGCTGGGATTAATCACACCTCTGGCACTGCCAGGGGGCTGGACACGAGGTTTGCTGCTTGCTCCCAAGTGACCTGTCTGCATCCCACCGGCGTCGAAACGTGCACTGTACTCGCACAAACAGCGCCAGCATCCTCATTCCCACAGCACATTTCTGTGCTCTGAACTGCCTCGAAAATAGCTTGTTAGGTGTTCCAAAGAAATGTGAAGAATGGACTAGGTTTTCACTCTTAACACTCTCTAAACAAGGCACAGCCCCTGCCTTGGAGAGCGAGGGCATTTCTAGCTCACGTTTGCTTCTCCTCGCTTCATCTGCAGCATTGGATTGGTAAAGTTTTGGGGTGTTGTTTCAAACTCAGTTAAAATGTTGTGAGTTTGTCATGTGTAGTACACTCTGCTTTCCCTTATCTATTCACTCTCAATCCTGTTCTGGACAGATTAAATTTTTGGCAAACATAAAATATAGAAACAAAGAGAAGGAAAATAACTACTGACTAAGGAACCAGGCAGAGGGAAGCATATGCAGCACCTTTAACTTTCTTTCATTCTTTCATTAGCAGGCTGGTAAAAAGCCTCTATAGAGTCCCCTACTGCTATGTAAATCACTTGTATTTCATGGGAGAAGTTGATTGCCTCACCTTCCTTATTTTATTTACTTCATTTTTTCAGATAAAAAGGTGGTCTCAGTCCTTCTACATCTAGCTCTAAATAATCACCAGAAGAAGAGAATGTGACCTTATAGAGCCTTTAAGCACCTGAAGTGAGCCTACAAAATAGCTGGAAAGAGACTTTTTGCACAGGGATCAAGTGATAGGACAAGAAGGAATGGCTTACAGCTGAAGGAGGCTGGGTTTAAATTAGATATTAGGATGAAATTCTTTAGTATCAGGGTGGTGAGGCACTGAAAGAGGTTGCTCAGAAAAGTTGTGGATGCCCCATCCCTGGAAGTGTTCAAGCCAGGCTGGATGGAGCTCTAAACAACCTGGCCTAGTGGAAGGTGTCCCTGCCCATGGCAGGAGGGTTGGAACTGGATGATCTTTCAACCCAAACCATTCTATGATTCTATAAAAAGGTAAACAACTAATATAGGCTGAAGCTGAAAAATATTATCTCATAATGACCCGAAATATTGTAAGATACTCTGCCATTAGTTCACCCTTTCAAAAAAAGTCTGATCCTGAGTCCACAATTGTACTAATTTTTATCACAGTTTAGTCCCCTATTTTGGGCATGTAAGAGAACAGAGCAAAGACATTTGGATTTTGAAGCTATGTGGCTTCATTGTTGTACATAGATAAATAGCATACCAAGGAATGCAAATATATCCTAAAAAGAGAAACTGAAGCAACTTGAAAGTGGGAGAGACAGTTTCTGTACAAGCAAAAATTAAAAAGCTCCAGCTAATTAGCAAAGAATTTAAAAGAAACCAAGTGATAAACAAAATTGCAAACTCTGAAATATGGGCAATCCAGTGTTCCTATTAAACACATCCAATAAAGCTGCCCAACATGAACATAAAATTGTAAAATAGGAAAAGGAGAAAGATTTCCATACTCAGTGGGTAAGATCTAAGAAAGTGACTCATCCTGAAATGCTGATCATGCAAACTCCCAGTGCCAAACTGTGATCATCCACTCCCTGGGGACAGCTAATCTTCATTTTCTAGGTTGCAAGTAGTTGAGGAAGAAGTCACCTTCTATCCAGTATAAAGATCCCTCCCAAACTCCAGATCACTGAGTTGGATCACAGCGTGGAAACCCTCCCACTTCTCAGCTGGGTCTAAGTGAGCCACAGTGGAGTTAAAGCCTGTCACCACACTTCACTGACAACTTGAAATGAACATCCTTTGGCCAATTTATTTTTCTTTCTTGAGCCAAAGATTATTTTCCTAGAAAGCTGTCTGACTGTGCTCTCTGTACTGCTCCTTGCAAACCCTTCCAAACTCCATCTCACTTGAAAACTGTCACAGGACTCAACACAAGGAACAGGACAGTGTTTCTAGATGAGGAGTTTTAACACCTGAGACCCCTTCAAGAGGCAGTTCTGGGTGTCCTCTGCACTCACACAGCATGTACTTGCTAAGTAAAATCTTAGATTAATAAAGTCAGCAGGAATTTTGCCAGTGAGACAGAATTTCATCCTAGATTTTGTTTGTTTCTGTAAACAAATAGTAAAATATTTAATCCCCAAAATATGCAATAAGCAACAGAGTGTAAAACAAAATCTCTTTCATGTTGAATGAAATTTCTTGAAGCCCAAAAAGTGAACTTTTCCTTCACCAAGGAAAGCCTTTTAATATTGTGGGTCACAGTTCCCTCTGCACTCCCTTTTTATGGCTGTTTCTATAGCTGTCTCTCAGATGTTCTTAGATAATTTCCATGTAAAAACAATGAAGTTGTCCTTTTGTGCTTTGGAACAGGAGGTCCTGGTCACAACTATGCTCTTAGGTATTAAAACAATGCTGAAGCTGAATAAACATTCTGATGATGAAAAAGAAAAGAAACAACTACAATATTACAAAGATCTGTCCACGACATTTGTTGAAAAAAAAAAATTGGCTGTTCCCTTCCTACTTTGATACCTACATTTAAATTTGAGGAATTGAGTATGTAACAATTTTTAAATAGAACTTGATTAAAAACATGATTCTACTCATTGTCATTGCAGGCAGAATTGCAGCCCTCAATCATTTAAATGGAGTAGCTTTTTCTTGGCACTCTGCTCAACAAATGTCTTAGGAGACAAACCTAATCATTCAAATGACAATGACCTCTCCTTGTCTCTGCAAGTACTCTGAAATTATTATTAATGGCAACAGATAGCAAGAATTTGTGAACTAAATACAAAGGGAACAGAATACACAGCCATACACTGTATTAATTATTTTCCTATTCTGTGTGGATATCTGTGGGTAAACTGGATGTTTTTAGAAGCACTTATATTTTACAGACATCACTGTCACAAAGACAATATTAAAAAGATGTGCTAAGTAGTTCTCCTTCCCTGACAGAGCCAGCAGACAGATTGTGAGACAGAAGATGTGGGTTAATTGTGGACTCCACAAAGATATGTTTTTACCTGGTAGTCAAAGGACTGATCATTGCAAAACACTCAAGGAAACCAAACCTGTGTTTTCATCCTTTTCCACCATGTTCTTTAATCTTTCCCAGCTCATTTATATTGCCAGTAACAGGGAAGTTTTCCTAACTTGCAAAAGAGCACAAGAGAACCTCAGCAGGGCGTTGCTCTGGGTATTAAATACCAGCAGCAGCCCTCAGTGCCTCACTGTTTGTGTTTGATGTTGTAGGGTTTTTTTTAATGACATATCAGCTGAGAGAATATCATGCATATTTCTCAATGGTAAAACAAGCAGTTTAAGCAGAACATACACACCCTGGTCACTCACAACCTCCCTAGGAAAGCCCTGAGTCAGGGCTGCTGCCCATAGTGCCAGGACAGCTGTGTGTGACCAGACCTTCAGCTGGCTGCCACCAACTGAACAGCTGAAGTGACAAACACTGGGTAGAGATGTGAACACAAATCCAGAGCCAACAGGTGAAGTTCACTGTTTTAACCACTCCCTTCTGCAGCAGCTTCTTGACACAAGTGCAGCTACACGAAGAGATGGCAAATGGAATACTGGGATACACAATTTGAAGAGAGTTGTGTGGCAACACTGCTACATTTTGAAGCAATAAAAAGTGGCAATTTGTTTGTCAGTTTTGGCATCTTATTTTTCACTCATATATGTTTACTGTGGACTCATATTAGTGATATTCAGATTGTTATTTCACGCAAACAAATCTACAGTGATTCTCAGAAAGATGGCCTTCTTTTAGCAATGATCAGTTAAAAAATTAGCCTTTCCACCTCAAACATATCATTTTACTGTCCAGTAGCCCCCTGCTTCTCTTTGTTTGCCTAGCTGAAGATCAAAAGCTCTTACTTCCAGAATGGCAGCAAGCGAGAAAGAAGAAAACCTTGACTCAAGCAATTTCTTCCTCTGATAAAAACGCTGTGAAGCCAAGGGATGAAATCCAGCATGTCCAGTCCATCTGTGCAGCTGCATTCCACAGCTGCTCGTGCAAGTCCCAGAGAGGATTAGCAGATGGAGGCTGTGCCCTCCAGCACACAGGTCTTGTCCCAGGGGTCACTCAGCCTTGCCCTGCTCACACCCCTTGCGCGTGCGCTGCCTGTCCCAAATCCCAGAGCAGCCTGCAGGGCACACAGCTCCTTTGCTCCCCTTTCCTTTCATGCAGTCAGACCTGTAGCATCTTCAGGTTTAGAAATTTTCTGTAGGACCCCCCACCACGTCCTCTACCCCCAAATCTGGCAGAAAGCTTAATAAAACAACCCAACAGCTCTTCTGCCTGCAAGCTTTTGCAGCAGAATGATGAAAGAGCCTCGTCTTCTTGCTCCCACTTTTTTCAATACATGCTGTGTGATGAAAACATATGAGCTCATTGGAACTTACAGAGAGATGTGGCAAACTTTATATATTTATTTAGGCTCTGAGGTCATTTGGACTCTAGACTTTCTCTCTGTGGGAATATGATTTTTTTTTTTTTTCTAATCTCAACAGCCACCTGTTAGAAATTTTTGCATGTATATTGTCATTGGTGCCTACCACACATGCAGGTATTTTCTCACATGCATTAGGTAATAATTAGAAAGTTTACACAGAACATTGCCAGTCTACCCTCTAAAGAAAAATATCTTGATGGGAATTACAGTTCTGTGTGTCATTCTTTTGCAAATAAACAGAGGGTTAATACATCAAGCTGCTTGTCCAACAACCCACTGCAACTCAAAGTAAAACTGTGTAATGTTTTATAGTAAATTTACTCTCATATATCCAAACCTCCAAACATCTGAGTCACACTTCTGAAGAGCTCAGTATTAGAAGGTCTGGCTCAATCCAGGCATCACCAGATATATTCCCAAGAAACCTCATTGCCAGAAATACTTTTCTTATGAAAATTCAAGTCTATGTTTTACATAGGAGTTTATATTCCTGGGTGTCTATGTTGTGCAAACACAAAGTGTTATCTTTTGAAGCTTTACCACTGTTAGTAGTCAATTTTTTTTCTTCTTTTTAGACAGCAAGAAATAAAGAAAACTGGTATGCTGTCAGATTTAATAACAATAAGCTTCCATGATATGCTATTATTTGTTTAGCTTTTGGAAAAGTTAAATATCACAGCTATATATCTTAAAATATTCAGTGCTTTTCTAACCTACTGCAAGACATATTTTAATTGGCAACAGCTTATTTTAGAAGTGGTAACAAAAAGGACCAAACTCTAGCCCCATGTCAACCTGACAATTAGTTAGAAGTCTGAAAAGAAGCATGTCTGACCTCTATAATTTTTAATATGATCAGAACAAATTGTATTTTCTTAGAAACACAAAATTTGAATGAAAATGTATTTGTTTTGTGGTGTTTCATTTCTCTTATATACAGAAAAAAATCTATATTTTGCTTTATTTTGTTATTAGCCACTGAAGATTTCCATCAAAAGAAAAATGTTCTTAATTTCTTTAAAAGTTTTCAAAGAAAATACTTTCTATTTTCTAAGTAGCTCTAGCCGAAAGATATGGCAGCATGACATAAAAGAAAATACATAGAAGCTTCTTCTTTCTGCAGAATGAAGAATAAGAACAATAGCTCTTTGTTCTCAGAAGAAAGTTCAATTTAAGATTCTTTCTCTTGACACAGATTAACAGATATCACAGATAGACAGATAGACAGATAGATAGATGTGTAAAACCAGTTCATTCTCAGTTTCATTTAAATAGCCCTCAAACCCCATCCCAGGGCACCTGCAGATGCATTCATACCTGGAGGTGCCTGAGCTGAAGATGGGATGCTGTGCACAAAAAGCAAGCCAGGGCTATCCTGGGCTTCCATCTTTTGGTGCTCTAGGATACACATTTCCACAGACCTGTGACAGACTATTTATCTTTTCAGGTAAGAGGACAAAAATGCTGAGAGGTTTAAGGTTACTATCATTTCCATTCATGTATGAAACAAAGTACTGTGTACTTTGGATCAAGATTCTTGTGAAAAATGCCCTGTCTCTGTTTGTAGCCAAGAAGTTCAAGAGGTGCTACATTTAATAATAAAGAATGTCTAATTCTGAGGCCTCTGGGCAGGCTGCTTTTCTATCTGAGACTTTACTAAGTTGTTTTTTGTTTGTTTAAACTCCTAGAAGGCTTTCTGCTAATACTAAATTTAAATAATGTAAATATTCTTTTCTAAAACACCATCAAGAAGGATGTTTTAAAATTGTTATGCATAAAACATTGGAACAGAGCTCTAGTACCAAAGCAAGTTTAACACAGCCATTCTTTTCCACAAAATTTATCAACATCATTTTCAGGGAAGTTTTTCAGATTTTTCAAGTAGTGCTTTCCAGGAAGTGTCTCTTCCATTCAACTCTTGAACAGATCTTCTGTCATTCACTCTGAACATAACAGATGGGTTTTGTACCTCTTATCAGTAACATCCACTTGGATTTGACCCTAGATGGACACCAGTTACTGAGGCTGAACAGACTTTCCTAGCTATCTGTCACTGAAACTGCTGGAAAATGGGAAACACCCTACATCTCAGTGATAGCCAAGCAGTTCAGTGCTGTGTTACTGACAGTGGTGGACTAGGAAATGTGTAAGTGGCTGAACTCACCTGTGAGGCAAAAGGGAGCTGGGTAACTCTATCATGCCAAAATCAGCAGAAAGTAAGTTCCATTTACTCTTGCTTTCTCTCAGCTCACTGTCAGTTGCCTCCACTGCAGAAAAAGGCTGAGTATGCTGTGAAACAACTGCTTCCTTTCCAGGCTGATGCAGACAGACACCATCAACTGTAACCACGTGAACCACATCAGTTCCCTCCATATTATTCTAATTTTCTGAGAGGCTCATTATTCCAGAACTCCTTTGCCCATGATCCTCAGACACTCCTGGTGCTGGGTTATGGTAACTAGGCAGAAGGGACTTACTTGGCTACACAGAAAAACAAGTGGCAGGAGGCAGAAACTGGAACCAGTGAACACATTCCACTATTATACCCCTTCTCATTTGTTCTTACCTCACTTGTGAATTCCCAGCATGGAGCAAGCTAAAAGCCATGGCAGACTGGGACAGGAGGCCCACACAGGGGAGCCTGCAAGCATCTTGAGCTCTCATCTGCCAGAAGACTGGGATGGACTAAACTTAGTTTTATTTTGTGCTCTGGCATGATGAAAAGCATATCAAGAACTTTTTACCCTGATTGTTCATCTGATTACTTTATTTCAAACATCCCCATGTATACAGGATTTAAGGGAACAGGGCTACTGAATGGAAAAAGCAGGCTGCCAGTAACTTCTACAATAAATTCTTGTTGCATTCTGGCAGTTGGATCTTTAGACATGCACAGTTAGAATGAAGGACATAATCTTCTTTGACATCTAAAGGTCTTATTCACTAATTTAACAAACGAATTGTAAATGGAGTGCAACTGTAATTTGATCCAATATGAAGAAGTATTGTAATGATATGCACATGCAAATTAAGGAAAGATAATATGCATCCTGATGCCAAGAAAACTGCCAGTAAATATGTAAAGGGTAATTTTTGAAATGAAAAAGGATAGAAATTCTATTGGCAGATTAAAAGTGTGTATAAAGATTAATTATCTGAGGTTTAGAGGGAAATATTTAGGTTAGACATTTGGAAATAATTTTTATTCCTAAGGTAAAATATTTGCCAAGAGATGTGACTGAGACAGCATCACTATATGTGTTCAAGAGTAGACAAGATGAAAACCATATGTATGTAATGCAGAAGGAAGTCCTGCAACAGGCCAGGGATAAACTACATGAATTAAGAGACTCTATCCAACTCATTAGACATAAATCTTGAAGAAACTACCCTGCAATCCTTACTCACAGACATGTATGATTTCAGTGGGACCATGTAAATAAGCCAGGGCAAATGACTCAAGAACAAAATGTCCTTAAAGATTTAGAATGGTCTGTAAGAAACCACACTGAAAACAGTAAAAAAAAAACCCCCAAAAAAAACAGGTAAACAGGTTGATAAGTTTATTTATCAGAAATGCTATTGAATTGGAGAGAAAACCTAATTCACTTTTTCAATGTCCATACAAAAGGCTTTCAGTATTAAGCAGGACTTGGAAAACTTGAAGTAGGTTTGCTGGGGATTTTTTTACTTTCTCTTGCCCATCACTTACTGCATATTCACAGAATATTTTGAAGATCACCTTGACAGCAAAAGAATTTTATCAAGACTTTAAAACCTAGAAGTGAAACAATAAGGAAATTATTTGCATTTGTGAGCACTAACTGGGTTACACCTTGCTTTTCTGACCTGACTTTGGAGGTTACCTGCAAATTTTCTGGGACAGGAAGTATCCAAATACATCACTTCAGCAAAAAGAGTAATTCCTGGGCCACACAGAGTGCACAAATTTCCAGCATGACACACATGGACTCCTTTACAGGACTACAGGAGCTTCTTTTGGAACACAATTGCTTTTCTTCTACAACAATAGGTTGTTTCCTTTGTTTAGTCTATTATGGTCTTTTATGTGGATTTACTAGAAATTAATATGCTGAAATTCTCCACTCTCTCCCAGTTCCTCTGCCATCAGCTCATGAGAAACATGAAATAACTCCTGGGTAACTAAACTAACTCATTTCAGGCTAGTCTGGAAATGTTTTACTACCTTGAGTTCTACAAAGTGAGTCAAAGTGGCAAAGTTCAAACAGAAACAGATTTTCCCAAATATGAAAGTGCAGTTACATATCACTGTGTCTTGGGTTGCAATACAGGATGTGACCAGAAATGTGTATTCTGTCACCATCTGTTGAAGCCAGGTGGGGCAGTGATTCCTTATCTCTGTGACACATATCATCTGCTAATGGGCCATCTTTAAAACCAGGTGGGGCAATCATCTTTATCTTTTCCACACCCCATCCTCCCTCCAGGAAGATATCATCTGCTGCTGGGCCATTCAGTCCCACTGTATGACTGATAAAATTACATCATCCCACTGGGAGATGCTCCAGCCAGGGGGAGAAGCCAAGCCTTTCCTACCTAGATAAAAACTGAGATTTTGGACAGCAAGATACTGTTTTTTCCACTGGATTCCAGAGGAAAGCCAGACCTTTCCACATCATCACTGGACCTTTGGAAGAAAACTGCACCTTCTACAGGAGCACTGCTCCAGCTGAACCAGATCTGCCACTGCAGGAGGACTGTAGCCACCATTTAATGGGACTGCTACCAACACCCTGACTGACAGGGTGTCAGGTTGGATTCTGACTTTCAGTGTTTTGGGATTGTTCTCTGTAATACTCTACTTCTATTTTAATTTTCCAAGTAAAGAACTGTTATTCCTAATTCCCATATCTTTGCCTGAGAGCCCCTTAATTTCAGAATTATAATTTGGAGGGAGGGGGTTTACATTCTCCACTTCAAAGAGAAGCTCCTGCCTTTCTTGGCAGACATGTGTCCTCCAAACCAGGACACACTGAACAAAAAAGAATTGAAACTGTCTGAACATCTTTAGTACATTAGCAGGCTCCAGTTTATCTAGAGAACTTTCTTCACTTAAACTCTTCAGACAGCATTCGACAAACATATTTTTGAGTATGCAATCCTGCCCCCTCTATTATACTTCTGACATGCTACTGCCAGTCCACTAATAACTGTGTTGATCCATACTGGGCTCAGGATTCATTCTTGCAGAACCAGCTGTGAAACTACTCATGGCTTGTCTTTTGCTATGGCTCTTCAACAAGTTATCCAGATCACCATGGAGAACTCTTAAATAAAACAGATTTTCCCATTTTGCATAGGAATGCCATGGAGGATGGTTCAGTGCTCATCAAGACCCATTCATACCAGTTGCTGCTCCTGCATGCAAAGCTCTAAAGAGCATGTCTGTATGTAAGTACCTGCTCAACCAGCTTTTGCACCAACAGTTTTGTGGGATACAACAAAGACCATACAGACTTTGAATAAACTGGCCTTGAGTGGGGATGACTGTAGGAAACATAAAAATAACTTCTGATTCTCATAGGAACCGATATTTCATGAATGAAGGTTTTGGAAGCCTAAAGATAGTACCAATGCACACTAAAAGACATTTTATGAGACTCAAATTTCAGTTGGCAACATCTTGCAAATATTTACTGGCCTACCAAGTAGCTGAGATGTTCCAGAAAGGCAGCACAGGTCTCTATAGTACAGAATTAGCATTCAGAAAAAGGGATCTCTTTGTTCACATGCTTCCACAAGATCTACAGATGTACATACTTTTTACACTAGACAGCTGCTGGCAACTCTACACCTCACTTCTTCTGAATTATGAATTTTATGGAATCCTTCTGCTTTCTCCACTAAAAATATGCAAAGATTTTCACCCTTTGTCAGGCCAAAAGTATGGTGTCATCTTTCTTTCTGCAGGCATCCCTCAGCTTTTTTTTGCTTTTTAAAGCAAAGACTTTCTTAGGATGAAGAAGAAAAAAGTCCAAATTAAAATAAGAACTCATCAATTCTGCATTATAGGCTGGAAGTTCTTGTTTTCTTGAGTTTTACTTCAGATGTACACTGACCAGAATTGCACCTGTAGAAAAACTTCCAGTTGAAGGCATCAGCAACTCCAGAACCAGACCCAAAAGGAGGACTACCTTAAAGTCTAACACATTGGCTGCCCATGTCCCAACAGAAAGAATTACCAAAGTGTAATTGGCATAAGTCACACCAGTTTCTTTCACTGGGGGCTGACACAATGCCTCCCACCATGTTTGACTCTCCAGCTGTCTGCTTTCATGTCCCAAAGAGAATTAAAACACTTCCCAGCTCTGTTTATCTGAACTTTCCCTGCCTAACCCATGTGCACTCAAAGCTGTTTTTCCAGACCTCTCATCCAAGGCCCTACAGTGCATAAACCTTCTAGACAGTAAGGGCAGAAAGAAGAACCAAGGAGTATGAAGTGCCTATAAGTGCACAGAACATGTGAGGAGCAGACTGTATCAGGGAGAGGAACAGAATAATGTGTCAAGTAGAAAAGCCTCAAAAAAGGTTGAGTGTGGAGAACTGGAATCACAAGAACCAAACCCTGCATCCAAACCCTGAAGGGGTTTTATTTCCACCAGGGAGGCGGAAATAAAAGGGAATGGAACTGCACAGAAGTGAGAATGTGATACAGTAATTAATGAGAAGAACAACTCCTAACAGAATTAGGAAAAAACAACAAAACACAATTTACTATGATGGTCAACAGAGAAAAGATGGAAAAGTGTCTTTTTCTAGTGCTTCAAAACTGCTTACTTTTTCTCTATTTCAACACACTTACAAAAGATTTCCACAATCTACTGCATCTGTAAGCAATTCCAGCCCTCTGACATGTGACATCCGTTTAAGTCATTGTTAGGGAAAATGGGATAGGCCATTTTCTGCCCCAGAACTTTTCCATAGATTCAGGAAAGGAACACACACTCTGCAAGGTTCTTTCAAGTACAAATGCACGTTGTCTGCTGTTAATGACAATGTCCTCATTGTCTGCTTTATGAAAATAAGTATTGAGAAACATAACATCTTTTTTATATAGCAGCAGCAACCTCATGTCCCTGTAAGATACAGCAGATGCTGCCCCACACACTGAAATTATTCAGAGACCAAAGAATGGACAAAGCAAACTCAGTTACTGATAATGGTGTTTCCAGTCTTGGTATGGCTTACAGCATCATGTCACCTTCAAGGCATCCCTACCAAAATCCTTCTGTAGTCAGAGAGGTCAGAAGTTCAATAGATGGTGCCATGGCCACAGTGCAGATGGCAGAGCACACCATGAGTGATGTTACTCACTGAGCATTTTTTGCTCTGTAGTTACATGGGACACACACAGACTTACACAATTCCAAAAGAGAATTGTTGGCTGCCAGTTGGGGATTCAAGCCCAAGTTGCGCTCTGGATCATTCCCTACATAGCTTGAGGTGCTGATCTGAATTCTGCACCAAGAAGTCACAAAGTACTTTCAGACTGGAAAACCAACTGTAAAAGAAAACCTTCAGTCCTTGCACTTGAGACTACAGATGGGGCTGATGCTGCCAGGAGCACAGGTACATCCTATGGCTGGTTACTGCTGGCAAAAGCAATAGTAAGAAATGCAAGGGAAAGAGCAGCATGCCAGCTGTAAAGAGCATGATTTCAATCTTGATTTTGTATCTGTATTGCAGCAAAGCTGCAGCAGAGTACCCACCAATATAGATAAAATCTTGGAAGTTTACTTTTATGAGTTCATTAAAATAGATTCAATCCAGGAAGCTTGCTTTCTATTTACAAGGGTATTTTAATGAACAGGCTAAGAACACTGCACTTACAAAACCCTTGGGAATATGACAGGGTGCTGGCTTCACTTAAGCAAACTGCAGGAGCACATTTCTAAAACACACAAGCCAAGACAGGGTATGGTAGGCTGCCATTCCCTCAGACATTACAACAAAGTTTATTTATGCAGAATCAAAGGAAACATCAGTGGAGAGCACAGCAATGAAAATGATGACTGAGCTTGACTTCTGACTGCTCTGGTTTTTCTGTCTCTGACCTTTCCACTTAACCAGACTTCAAACTCAGCCTATGATGTTCATCCTGCAGTATTCTGAGAGCACTCAGCATTCTGAGGTGCTGCTGGGATGTGCTGAACAGATTATATGATGAAATGCAGATTTAGGTAACATCTGTGATAGAAATATGTCCAAATTGTTAGTCATTATTAGCTGCTACAAAGGAGGAGCTGTTATTACTGATATTCCCTTTTTATGTCAAGCTGACTGTGTCCTGTTTCTCAAATCTATTAACTGTCTGCTGTCATATGAGAAACTGTGTGACTTTAAGCATTTATTATGGTGCTGACACAAAATGTCTGTACTTTCAAAAAAGTGTGTATACCTTAATTACAATGTAAAAAAAAAATTTGTTGGATAACCTATCTTTAATATTAGAGGCCCACATTATGCATGCATGCAAAGTTGGAACACGAAGTAGCAAACACTGCTTTAGCCAGTAGGACTAAGTATGAGATCACAGTTAATCTGTGAAACTTCTATCATACCTGCAGGAACAGATATTTATTGTAAGTATTTTCCAATAAGGGGAAAATGTGCCTGACACTTACTTTTTTTGAGCATATTGAAATCCTACATGCTAGAGAAATATTAAAAAGCAACATTGTATTTGATGGAAAGATAAAGGTATTAGGTGTACACAAACAATATGCAGTAAGTAAAACACACGAACAGGAGACAGTGCATCATATGAATTACTTTGCAAACACAGTCTTACCATATTGCTTCCACACATCCTATATGTGAAATAAATTAGAAATGGTCATTGGGTATCTTTTTGCCCATATCAGGGCAATGACTTTCAGTGTACTCCACAAAAACTATGGAGCCAATGATCAGCACTTTAAACACTTTGGTTTGCACGCGATCACATACTATTCCTCAGGCCAACAAAGAGTTAACTCACCACTTCACTTACTTCATTGGGACTACACATGGAAATGAAAATTGAATAGGGCAAATAAGAGGTTGAGAGTTGAGCATTTAGCTCTTGCTTGCTGAAGTTAATGCAGCTTGAAAACATAAGGACAGAACATTTTAATAAGCAATAATAGATTAAAAAAAATATTTAGTTAACTAAACCATTACAATTTGTTTAAGAAAATCAGATCACAGATTTACAGTTTATTTTACTCTGGAATACACAGTTCACTTACCATATATTCCATGTTGGAAGCAGGTGGGAAGACTTTGCCTCTGACTTGATTATGATAATCAAGAATGGCAATCATGTCATTCTGTGAAATGTAGCGCTTCCGCCTGGCTTTGGGAATTTTTGCAGAGTCCAGATGAGCTGCCAAAGCTGTCTTGATGTCAGTGAAATTATTGTCTGACAGGAATAGGTCAGTGGAGTTGGGTAACACTAATGCACTTGTTTCACAGAGAATGGAAAATAAGAGAGTACAACTGATTGCAGCAATTACTGTCATTTTGGGGCCAGAGGAGACAGACAGGTCACAGAGGTACTCTGCTTTAAGTCAGGGCAGCAGAAAGCAAATCTGTAGAAGAGAAGATACAAAGATGTGATTCTGTACATCTGGGTAGCAAGACAAGGTGAACTAGCAGACTGTGACCAGAAAAATCATTCTGTCAGCTCAATCATAAAAACAATCCAGGCAGAACACGTGTTGCTGAGCAGTTGTCAATAACTGTATTAAGTGATGATGGTCTTACTACAACACACCAAATGAAGTATCACTATACCACTGATTACATGGTCACAGCTAGTAGTATTCCTGAAATAGTGACAGTGCTATCACACCAGATCAGTCCATAAACCACACTATAAATCTTAAATGGGGAGTCTGCAAGAAATGTGTTTTCCATTGAAAATTAAAAATACAACCTAGGCTATGCCTATCCTATAGGCATGGACTGTTTTGACACAATGTGGCAGAGATAAACCGGTAGGTAAAAGAAAACATACGCAGCATGAAAGCAGGACATCTTAGAAACAGCATTAAAATCTTAAGTTCACCAAATGTGATGAGCATGCAAAGCAAACTTATGGAACTGAACGGCTTACCTCTGGATAATACCAAGTAAAAAAGAACACAGCCTATTGCTCTCCCAGTATGTATAGCACTCTCCTGTGTGATGGAGTGAACCCTTGAGAAGCAGTGTGTCCTGTTACACCCAAAGAGCAGCACTGCAGCTCGGCCGGCGGAGGCTGACAGCGTTTATATGAGCGGCGCGGCGCGGCGCGGGCAGAGCGCGGCGGAGGGGCTGGCCGGGCGCGCCGCAGCCATTGGTGCCACCCCGGAGGGGGCGCTTCGGCCCGGCACTCCCCCGCCCCGGGCAGCGCAAACACGCTCTCTACTCGCCGTTTCCTACCTTTTTTTTTTTTTTTTTTTTTTCCCTCCGCGGTTGGTTTTTTTCCTCATTTCCCGAGCATCGCGCTGGCTCGGGGAGCGCTGTTTCACGCAGCCCCCAGGGCTCGCAAACCGGAGTTTGCGGTGCCAGGAGACGGAGCCCGTGCATCGCCGTGGGCCCGGCCCGGTTCGGCCCAGCCCCGCCGGGCGAGCGGCCCCGCTCCGTCCATCGCCGGCCCGGCAGCGCCCGGGCTCCGCTCGCCCCTTCTCCTCCCCGCTCGCCCCCCGCTCCTCCTCGCTCGCCCCCCGCCCCTCCTCGCTCGCCCCCTGCTCCTCCTCGCTCGCCCCCCGCTCCTCCTCGCTCGCCCCCTTCTCCTCCTCGCTCGCCCCCCGCTCCTCCTCGCTCGCCCCCCGCTCCTCCTCGCTCGCCCCCTTCTCCTCGCTCGCCCCCCGCCCCTCCTCGCTCGCCCCCTGCTCCTCCTCGCTCGCCCCCCGCTCCTCCTCGCTCGCCCCCTTCTCCTCCCCGCTCGCCCCTGCTCCTCCCCGCTCGCCCCCCTGCTCCTCCTCGCTCGCCCCCTTCTCCTCCTCGCTCGCCCCCCGCCCCTCCTCGCTCGCCCCCTTCTCCTCCTCGCTCGCCCCTTCTCCTCCTCGCTCGCCCCCCGCCCTCCTCGCTCGCCCCCTCTCCTCCTCGCTCGCCCCCCCTCCTCCTCGCTCGCCCCCTTCTCCTCCCCGCTCGCCCCTTCTCCTCCTCGCTCGCCCCCTTCTCCTCCCCGCTCGCCCCCCGCTCCTCCTCGCTCGCCCCCCCGCTTCTCCTCGCTCGCCCCCCGCTCCTCCTCGCTCGCCCCCCGCTCCTCCGCCGGAGCACGGGCAGAGCTGCGGGCGGTCGCGGCTGTCCCACAGCGGTCCCCTGAACCTCTGCCAGGGAGAAGCTACGGGAGCGGCAGGACCGAGAGCTGCCGCCAGTGCCAGGGACACATCTGGTTCCCATCAGCCAGCCTATAGCTGGAGTTATTTAAGCGCGGAGTGTCCAGCCGCTCGCTCACAACGCTGGGGCCATGACGAAAGCGAGCAGGGGAGCAGCAGCAGCCGGCGATTGTGTGCTGGGGACAGCGGATGGCAGCTGTCAGTGTCAGGCTGACCCCACGCCGCGGCTGGGCGACCTGGGGCAGTGTGAATTCACACCCTTAAAATCAGACCCCGATTACACTATTTTGTGACATCATAAAGGAGCTAGGAGAGAGAAACACAACAGGTTTGCTATATTACACCAAACTTAGGAGTGCTCGAAAGTTTCAGTAGCTCTGTTAGAGCAGCAATATGGGATTTAAGTATTAAGGAAGTGCAGTCCAGTAGTCGGAGTGCAGGGCTGGAAGCCAACACTCATGCTCTCCTTTTGGCTCTGCTGCTCACTCGCTGTGTGGCCTAACCCAAACCATTTAATCTCTGTGTGCAATCTCTACAACAGTATAATAGTCTTCTGCAGACATGTCGTAAGGATCAAATGGCTGGTGTTTGATAGTGTACTGTGTGATGAAAGCTGTTAATATAAAGTATCATAATTAGTTACATTATATATGTATACCCAGCCTGTCCAAAACTGCTACTTAAGCTGCAGGTATTCCTTTGCATGATTATACAAGAAACTTGAAGTCATAATTTGTCCTTGCAAGACTTGATGTTGGATGATTTGTTTCATTCAATTTTCCTTCTTCTGAAAAGAAGTTCATATTTGTTCATGTTAATGTCGGGAACTGTCTTCCCATTGTTTGAATACAATAAGAATTCTCAGCTCCTTTGAATTGCCGCAGGTCCTTTGATTTCATCTGATCTGCAATAAGTTATCAAATGGAAGACACCAGCTTAACTCATCAGGAAGTTCAGAGGGTAGATTTTACCAGTTAGTCGTATTTTAGAATGCCATAATTATTTCTTTGTATCCCATGGCAGTACTTGGAGGCTCTTATGACACAGGGCACTATACAGAGCAGCAAGGATATACAAGCAAATGTGAGATAGCCATGGCTTTCTTTCACATCTGTAAAACTGAGCTGTACTTCCCTACAAACAAACCAGTTCATAAGAAAATTCTTTTATTTCCCTTACTGTCTAATTATTTGTTTCCATGTCAACAGGCAGCCAGTGCAACTACTCACCTAAAGGTAAAAAAAGAAATAAAAAAGGTTATGAGCAATAATTATTGCAAAAAGTGTATCGTGAATGTGAAAGGCCTGAGAGCATGAGGGTATTTCAGTCCAATTGTGTAGTACTGGTCAGTTATCAAGAAGAAGTTTCAAATAGAGAAAAATGTGATAGTGACTCTCTGGCTTGACAAGTAAGATAATAAAGACAATCACAAGCAACATGACTCTCTCTGTGTTCTTCTGAAAGGGTCAATCACCAGATATGCAGTGAAATTTAGCAGGCAAGACCAATGAAGCCACACTAAAGTTTTCATGAAGGTCTGTGCCAAGGAGAGGAATGTCTAGAATGAAGAGGGATGAAGAAAAAACACATCAAAGATGTCTGCAAGGAGAAAAATAAGAAGTTGATAGAACCATCTGCAACATACACAAAAAGAACTATTTCCTGACTCTTCAGCCATCTCCAAAAAGACAAAGCAAACAATCAGACCTGTGATAAAAGACCATTACAGGCCAGAGACACAGCATTAGTGAGACTTTGAGTGAGTCAAAATATCTGTAAACCTAATTAAGAACAGAATGTGCCAGCCATGATGGCCACAACATGGTTACTGAGCAGCCTGGAAAAAAATAAAGGACAGTAATTCTTGTACTTACTGTCAGCAAATGTTACCAGTGAGAAAAGTTATATAATCAAGAATGAGAAAGAATGTAGAAGAAACTAAAAAAGAAAAATAACTCAGTTTATCTTTGAAAGACTCAGTTCTAGGAAATGGACTAGATTTCAAGGCTTTACTAGAAAATATCTACATTGTCATATAACCAGTGTTTGTGCATTAGAGAAAAAAAAGAGGAATGGCAATATAACATATTAGCATAAAATCTGGATTTTGTCTGGGCCATAGGCTGTACAAAGGCATGGGTCCAAAAGAACAGGATATAAGTTTATTACATGTAGCATCTTTACCTTCACTGCACAATAAAAGTGATGACTCACAATGGTTCTTCTGAAGCGTATTCCTTTCATTAAGACTATAAATTATGAATTTCTGAATAACGGGTGATAACCCATTGCTCAACAAAATAGGATAAACTTCATCATGATGAGTGACATTTATTTTAGTAAATAAATTAGGAATTAAGAGAAGCTGAATTCTTGTAATTTAAGAATAGCATATTTACAGCAAAATAATTTTATGCTGATTGCTAATATTAGGCACTTAAGCTTGAAATATTTATTATAATTTATTTTACTTCTGACTAATTTGACAATACCTGCCTGGGATTTGAGATACTGTTGATATTATATCTGTAGTGGTAGACAGTAATTCATACAGTTGAAGTATAAAATGCATTTTTTTTTCCCTGTCCTGTATCTCCAAGCACAGTAAAGTTCCATAAGCCTCACACATTGATATTTCTCAAATTGCATCAGACACTCACCCTGGCAGGTTGCTTGAATAACTCTGAACATCATTGACTGTATTGACTTCAACTGTATTTTAATTACACTGGAGGTTTAAGCACTCAGCCTATATACAGACAGTACTTTTGGGGCATTCATCTTGAACTCAGTGGTATCCAATATTTCAAATTGTACCAAAGATAAAAGCTTCAAACAAGGAAGATAGAATAAGTATGATATGGACAATCATATTCTCAGCATTATACATTATACATTATACATTATACATTATACATTATACATTATACATTATACATTATACATTATACATTATACAAACAAGTTTAAAATATAACTTTCACCAAACACAAACATTAATATCCTTAATATACTGTGTAGCCAATGGCACACAGTAACACAGTAACAATAACAAAACAACTAATGAAACAGACATTTCACAGAATTGTTAGGGTTAGAAGGGACCTCTGGAGATCATCTAGCCCCCCTGACAAGGCAGGGTCACCCTGAGCAGGTGACACAAAACAGTCCAGATGGGCTTTGAATGTCTCCAGAGGGGGAGACTCCACAGCCTCCCTGGGCAGCCTGTTCTTCCACCCTCAGTGTGAAGAAGTTCTTCCTCATGTTGAGGTGGAACTTCTTGTGCTTTAGTTCATGGCCATTGCTCCTTGTCCTGTTGCTGGGCACCACTGAAAAGAGTCTGACACCATCATCTCTACACCCACCTTTGTAATATTTATATGCATTACTGGGGTCCCTTCTCAGGCTTCATTTCTGACAAAACAGGCCCAGCTTCCACAGTCTCTCCTCACAAGAAAGATGCTTCCAGTTTGCTCAGGGTTGTCTGTTGTTACTGGAAATATATCAACAGCCTAGAAAAGAATTAGTAGAAAATGAGGAACAATTATTTATAATGAGAGGAAATGCTAATTACGTGTATCAAGAACTCTGCCAAGAAATTCCTGCCGAGTAGAGTGAATACTGAAGTGCTGTTGCCAGTCATAATATAACATTTCTTAGAAATGAGGTAATTAGCACACTTTGAGGCACTGATAAAATCGGTATTCTTCTCACTGACACATCAGCAGAAACCACTGGTCACAGAGAAGGGAAGCAGAAGGGTTAAGAATTTACTAGGCTAAGAATACTTGCCATTTCAAGCATACATTTTCCAGAGTTTTCTTTGGTTTTTGTGTCACATTTCACTACTTTGGGCTTAGGAATCTTATCATAACCAGCATAATGAAAACAGATGAATGCATTAGTTCTTAATTTCTTTGGATAGATAAATTATAAAACAAAATCTCCCTAAGTATCAGAATAGTGTCTTCAGTGCTTGTCTTGTGAGATCACCATAAGCATATTTTTTTGTTCTCTCATATCTCCTTGATGATATGGTGTCTTTATATAGTGTTTTAAGCATCTCTATAATTGAAAAAAAAAGTTGAAAAATCCAGTTTAAACCAATACTAAAAAAAGCAACATTTCTCACTCCAAGTGCAGAAGTTCATGTTTCATTTCTGCTGGATTGAAGCATCCTTTTTAGAACTTTGAAGAGTACTGAAATGAAAAAGAATAATATTATGGTGAGTGTTCAACATTTGTCTTCTGCCAATCAGGTTCTTACTCTAGCATTATGTCACTTTCAGCACTTCCAATATTGCTTTTTCTATATAAAGCAAAGATACGTAGCAACTTGGCACTCATTTGGGAGAATGGGTGTGTACATTCTGCAGTATTTCTCCTGACCTTTAGAGTATTCATTTTAGGAGCATAGGATCATAGAATCATTTAGGTTGGAAAAGACCTCTAAGATCATCAAATCCATCTGTTAAACCAACACTGGCAAGTCCACCACAAAACCAGATCTGTAAGTGCCACATCTACTTGTGTTTTAAATATCTCCAGGAATGATGACTCCATCACTTCCCTGAGCAGCCTGTTCCAAAGCTTTCAGAGAAAAAAAATGTTGCTAATATCCAATCTAAATTGAATAAGATATCAGAAAGTCATTGATAAAGATATTAGAACTGGCCCCAGCACTGAGCCATGGGAGCACCAGTTGTGACCAGACACCACCTGGATGTAACCTCATTCACCAGTACTCTCTAAGCCCAGCCATTCAGGCAGCCAATTTTTTTATCCATCCAAGTCATGAGCCACCAATTTCTCCAGGTGAATGCTGTGGGAAGTGGTGTCAAAACCTTTACTGATATCTAGGTTGACAACAACTGCATCCTGTCCCATTTGCCAGCTTCCAGTTAGCTGGGACCTCCCAGTTAGTGAGGGCTGCTGGTAGATGATGGAAAGTGACTCAGCAAGAGCTTCCCCCAGCTCCCTCAGCACCTTTGGGTGGATCCCATCTGACCCCACAGACTTGTGCCTGTCTAAGAGGTGTAGCACTTCACTGACCATTTCCCCTTCATTCTGCTCCTCATGTCTGTCTCCCAGCTCAGGGCACTGGGTACCCAGAAAACAACTGCCTTGCTATTAAAGACTGATGCAAAGAAGGCATTACAAGGGGATTTTCCTCAGCCCTCCTTTTGTTGCTTTGTATTTATTGAAACATTTCTTATTGTTTTTTATAGCACTAGCCAGATTAAGTTCTAACTGAGCTTTGGCCCTTCTAATTTTCTGTCTGCTTAACCTCACAATGTCCTTGTAGTCCTCTCCTTCTTTCAAAGGTCACAACCTCTCCTTATTTTCCTGAGCTCCAGCCAAAGCTCTCTGTTCAGTCAGGCCAGTCATCTTCCCTGCTATCTCAACACTCAGCACATGAGGATGACCTGTTTCTGTATTTTAGTATTTCCTTCTTGAAGAATGTCCAGTTTTCCTGGGCTCCTTAGCCCTTCAGGACTGCCTCACTACGGACTCTGTCAAAAAGTCTCCTAAACAGGCTAGAGTCTGTCTGTGGAAGTCCTAGGTGACAGGGCTGCTCATCCCCCTCCTTTTTTCTCTGAGAACTCTCTGAAAACTCTCATTTCATGATGGCTGTGCCTGAGATGGCCTCTGACCACATCACCCACCAAGTCTTCTGTTCAAGAACAAGTCCAGTGGGGAGCCTTCCCTGCTCGGCTCCCTCACCAGCTGTGTCAGGAGCATATGTTACTCATCCTCCAGGAATCTGGAAAGCTGTTCATTCACCTTCTTCCTTCAAATGCAAATTCTGTAGGCAGGACAACCTTCTCAATTATGTTTAACCTGAATATGCCCAAATGAACTTTTCTTAATGAAACTAAATTTAAAACTGTAAAAGTTTCTAAATATGCAAATAATATAGGGTCTAGTGACCAGTTTCAAAGCAGAAAATGTGACACCAGTTTCTGGATCAGTTGCTGGCCTTCTTTGTGACTCTGAGCTATGTAGTTTATTGCTTACAACTTCAGGCAAGAGTCTAAATCTGTATCTTTAAATGCTCTTCTGTGTCTTTTTCTATCTTATCTATTTGCACTAAACAGATAACCCTTTTAGGCCTGGGGCAGAATAAAGTACTGCCCGAGTATTGCAATTTTAATTTTTTTTTTTCTTGTGAGAGGTCTGCTTAGGTATCTATTTCTCCCCTTCACAACAATTTTATTTTTATTTTGCTAGCTTACTCAGTAATATGTTGTCACATAATCTGACACAAATCTCCCATAGAACACTGTCTAGAGAGATGAAGGAACACTTTTTTAAAACATGAAAGTTGAAGTGGTGAGTTATTAAATCTCTAGTAGCTAATAAGCTAAATAATTAAATGTAGTAAAAAAATCCTCAGAAATACAGCAGAAAAGTTGAGCATGAATTTCATATCTTCATAAGGGTGAATAAATCAACTTAAAAAAATATAAGAAAAAGATATTTTCCTTTTTGTATATGTACTCTTGGGCCAAAGGTATGAGAAGCATTTATTATTCCAGAAAAGTGAAATGGTGAAAAGCAATTATCAGCCTGTACTACAGATGTTTTAGGAAAACAGAACTACTAGAGAGAAAGAGTCTTTTAAAAGATATCTGTTCTTAAGAAAACTTAAAGAGAGGATGAAACTTTTCAAGCATTTACAACAGATTTGAGACTGTTGAGTTAAATATGTCATTTTGAAGTTTTATGGAATCTCTAATTCAGGACTGAATTGTAGTAAGAATCAGAGACCCAAAGTGGGGAATGAGATTGCTAGGAGAATGTGACTTCAGCATAAACAAGAACTGTTAAAACATGCAAAACTGAAGCTAAGAGACACAACAGTTTGCAGAATAGTTTCCAGGCTCTTCTCCATTATCTTCTGAGACCTTCTTCTAACATCCTTGGGGACCTGTTGACAGTCTTCTAGAAACTTTAGCATGACTCTTGCTGGGAAAAGGTAGCTATTCCACAATTTTTCTTCTACCAAATCTATCAGCTGCTAAATACTTATTCAGCTGTTTACACTGAAACATCTTTTATCTTGGCTGCCTTCTGATTTGGGAATGCAAAGGGGAAAAAGGAGGCCATGTCCCTGGCAGGGCTCTGGAGGGAGCCTAAAGGCTGATGTTGTGGGAGACCATCTCCTCCCTTGTGTGTGTTGAGGAGCCAGATTCCACGTTAAGGAGACATGGAACAAGGATAAGGAATACAGTGTCTGGGAAGATGACAGAGACTCAACAGAGAGGCTGGAACCCCAACTATAGAAGAGGACCTGAGGCTTGGTGGACCAAATGAATATAAGCTAGCAGCATGTCCTCACTGAGGACATCAAAGGCTGACAGCTTCCTGGGATGCATTAGCAGAAGCAATTATTCACTTTTAGCAGACAGTTTTTAGGCCACATCTAGAACACTGTAGTGCATCCAGTTTCCTCAGACACCCTACCCAATAAAAGAAAGACACCAGTAAGATGGGGTGACTTCAGCAGAGGGCCATCAAGATGATCAGGGGCTGGAGCTCTTGTCCTGAGAAGAGGATAAGAATAGGCCACATTCAGCCTGAAGGAGAGGTGGGTTTGAGGAAGACCTGAGACCAGTCTGGCAGAAGCTACGTGGAGGTAACTGAGGAGATGGAGCCAGTATCTTCAGCAGGGCTCAGCAGAAGAACAAAAGAAAATGGATATAAATTGAAACAAGACTTTCAACCAAAATAAACCTTTCCTTTATGTGGGCGAAACAGCAACAAAACAGGTTGCCCAGGGAGTTTGGATGATCTGTGTTCTTGGAAGCTTGTAAGATCCAACTGGCCAAATCCTCAAGCAGCCTGGTCTGAGCTTAGAGCTGACCTTAATTTGAGACTTCCAACCTCCGTTATTCTATGACAGCAGCGCAAACCAGATCAATTTCTTGGAAGAAAACCAGGACAATACCACTAGAGCAGTGAACCTGTAAAGCATAACCTCACAGGAATATGCAACATGAAGTCAAAAAAGCGACAGCTTCAAAGAGACTGCAAGGCAAAAGAAAAATGAAGCAGGAAACAGCTCTTGTTTGCAAGAAACAAAGGCTTTGTGTAGTATGAAAGCAAGTACAGCCCTAAACTGTGTCCTGCTGTGGAACTGGCATTTTATTTTAGAAAGGTCTAGACTGCAGTTGTAAAGAAATAAGATTAGAAATACTCTAAACATGAAGACAACATTTGCTTTACCAGAAAGAACTGAATGCAGCAGTAACCAATGTCATTTGGTCTGCATTAGTCAAGAATTATTGCAGAGATTGTTGCCTCCTGAGAGTGGAACAATCATTTGATGAAGTCTTTATACATTATAAGTGAGATGCACAGAACATCACTATAGATGAACTGCAGAAAAAAATTAAAAAGCTTAAAAAATCCCAAAATCCCAGAATGCAGTTAAAAAGCCAGAAAGATGATTCCTACTTACTGAATGTAAAGGTAAATCAAAATATTAGAAAGGCAAGGCTTATAATTATTTCAGAACATTTACGTGGAAGGTTTATATTAAAAATCAAAGAGATAGGGACAAAAACTGTGATTAAAGGTGAGTAAAACTAATTAAAGCTAGCAAGTGAAAAGCAAAAATAATAGATGGCATAGAAGAAATTCTACCAAAATGTCAGTGTTAAACCTTTGTACCAACTCAGAAAAATTCACCATGAAGAAATAGTTGTTTAAGCAAATGATAAATTAAAAATAGGAGAGGAATCAGTATGGAAGGATGACTTCTCAAAAGATTTTCCTCTTTCATGGTATATAGACATAAGGCAAGAACTTGGCTTTTGTATTCAGTAACTACAAGACTGAGAAGATCCAAATCCTTCCTTCTTCATTTTCCACATCCATGGAGCTACTCTTGCCACATTAATACATTGGCATTGTTCAGTGTCTGAGCTGACTCAGAGTGCAGTCTGCCAGCAGTGGAAAGAGCTTACCCTCAGAAAGGGACCCTGTCCTTTAAGAAAAACATTCATTGTTATTGAACTGTTACTGACACTCACCATTAGTGTTTGTTTTGCAAAGAGAAGGTCAAAGATATTGACTTTGTCTGACTTTGAACTTCATCTCAACCCTGTGACACTAGAACCCAGGGGAGGGATCCCTCTATCTACAGAAGGCTTCTTCCCATTTTAGGAAGAACTTGTTAACTCTCTTTGTACTTGGGTCAAGTTACTCTGATTTCTCACATGATTTCATGTTTTGGTTCCCAAACCTTTGAAGAGTCTGCTACGCTGTGCTTTCAGGGCTATGCTTCAGATGGTAAAATTATTTGCTCACAGTGTGTTTTAGTGTAGTTTTTTTCCATAGGCAAAGTAGTCAAATGACACTAAAAACACTGATTTGAACTACTCTACATTTAAAATACCATTCCCATTTACTAGTTGTCAGTGAGAAAATAGAGTACTTATCCAGTTACAATTATATCCTGGGAAGTTGCCATCTAAGAGACTTTTTTATAGAGGAAAAAGCAACACTGCATGTTTGTTTGACTCCTGTGACTCTAATTTAACCTGGTGTGCTTAAAACAAAGATGGTGAGAAATGTGAACACTTACCTTTTATAAAATACTCTCTGCCCTGTGATAAAGAGCAGATTTGTGTAAATTTGGTAGTTTTTTCTTCACTCTCCCTCATTCCAAGGAGAGATTAGGAGTCAAAAGATGTTTTTGATTTTTTAATGTGCCACTGTCCATGCTTCAGTCATTCTCACATAAGGATAAGATAAGCAATCCAATCATAGGCCTTGCAGATGAGGAACCCCCTCTGTAGATGTGTGAAGGATAGCTGTCTGCAGCTGGTGCTACATCTACTTTCTCCCCTTCATTTCATCTGCTTCCAATGGTTCAACAGCCACTGTGATCTGAAAAATCAATATTCAGCATGGTGTCAGACTTACATCAGAAGAAATGGAACTCCTATTTTCCTTTTGCTGCTTATGGTTAAATATTGTCTTCTGTTAGGAAGTGCTGCTATAAAAATTTCAAGCAAGTCTGGCCCTAATGACATGGAGACAAAGAGAAAGCCACTAGCATCAGACAAATTTTTTATATTGATTACCTCTGGAAATTTTGCCTCACATAAGTTTGTTCTTGAGTATTGGAGTTTAGGTGCAGATACACCATTCACTTTGGATCCTGGGTAGATCAGCTTTTTCCATTTGTTTTGTGTTTTCTATATAAACTGAAAAATGAAGCCCCTGGACCAAATGTGATTCACAAAATGTTTTCTTAATATATAAAAGCCTTACTTTCACCAACACAGAGGTGGAAAGTCCACCATATAGAAAGCAAACAACACATGGTGTTGCACTTGAAGTAGAAGTTCTTCCGTATTAAAGAACTTTCATAACTGTTTCTATGGGTTTTTTTTCTAAAATTGATGAAAGAAATATAGCTCAGACCTGTGATTGACTTCAAAAATCTATGAACTATCTACATTTTAGACAAAGTGTGAGAGAGTCACTGGCTTTTAAAAACTTTGCAACAATTTGACAGGAGCATTCATCAGGGAAAAAGGATAAATGGCACTCTTTATTTGTCAGTGAACCACTGACTGGAGGAATTGTGGGGACACTATGTCTTAGGAGGCAAGCAGGATGTGTAAAAGGAATTTCTTAGTTCTGAGCAGAATGGTGGCAATGGTTTTATCAAGCTTGATCCCTAGTTAAAACCTTGGACTTGGGCAAAAATATTGTATTGTTAATTTGTTTCAACTCATATTTTGGGACTTATTCCTTGAGGTTAAAAGAGTTTAAGAGAAATTAATTTCAATTATTTACATCACCTGGATCAAAGTTATTGTCACTGGAAGGGCCACTCCTTTTGAGAGTATGCCTATCATCAGTAGTTTTTCCCTAAATACATCTGCATTCAATTTGGAAAGGACTGAAAAAGACCAAAGGAGACACCTTCAACTCATGTCAATCTTCCATGTCCTGTTAGATTATTTACCCTTTTATGACTACAGGCAATACAATGGCCTCTTTGACCTCAAGCAAAGATCTATGACAAAGATCTCTGGTAGTACAACTAGACAAAATATTTTAAAAAAGAGCAATGGTGGTGTTGAGTTTGTTTTTACAGCAGGTTTGCCAAGTGATGCAGATGCAAATTGGAATTCCACATTATGTATCAACAAAACACAGAGCACAGTATTATTCTTTGATGCCCTTATGAATATTTTCTTCCAGCTGTATACAACAATTCTGATCTTTTGGTAAGAAAACTACATTCCTTTCTTCATCAAAGTCCAAGTTCATAAAATATAATCAATTCTGATGTTAAAATCCTTTTAATTTAGTAAAACAAAGTCATTGTTTTATCAGGCATTTTGATATAGTGGTAATCAGTGATTTCACGAAATTATTTTAAGCGCTCACATAAATTACTAAGTGGAGATAGAAACAGCTCATATGAAATCAATTAAGGACCACTGATTACACTGGGGTTTCACTGGGCTCTGTGCTTGCATTGTTGCTGTGTGTATTCTTTTCATTAATTTGCTAATAACTATTTTATACTGCATAATGACCCTAAGAAAGGTTATCTAGTGTTTTATGAGCCATACACACAAATATTCTCCCTCAGCACTGAGACCTTGTTCAGTCTTTTAAGAGTCATCTCAAAGGATGTGTTCCAAATATTTTAACTCTAATTATTTCACCTGCAATTTTGTTTGCAGTTTCAGTTAACTGAACACACAGGGGTTCACATCACCTGAGCCACACTAAAAATTAGAGAAACTGAAATGAGTCTCAGGAGGAAATGACAGCAGCCAGAAAGTCAGCTATTGGCCAACAGTTACTTGCAGGTGCAAAGTCTAGATACAAATAGGAAGATGAACATCTAATTTTCACATCTACTAAATTAAAATATAAACCTGACAATCCAACACCATTATCTTGAACTGATTATTCATCAATAAGGGCCAAATCCAGCTGCATCAGGAGTACAAACTACTTCTATCAGATTACAGCAGAGAAAAAAGTAAAGCAGCACCACAATAAACCAAACTAAGCCAAAACAGAAAAACCCTAAACCAATAGATTAAAAACTAGAGCATTTCTTGTCAATTATCAGTGGAAATGTAAGAAGGCTGAATGCAGCCATCCAAGTTAGGATAGTGGTAAAACATTCAGGAAAATAGCTCCACTCCCCTGCAGAGTCCAGTGTGATCTTTACTGACTATACTTAGTCAAGTACTCAGTTTCAAATTTTATAGGAGATGATGCTGGGTCAGTGATACTGACTTGCAAGAACAAATGCAACTGATTAAACAACGTTTCATGTTTCATGATCCATTTAATATTACCTGGGACCTTTTGTCATGCCTGTGCACTTTCTCTAGCAGAGAAAAGCATTATATTGAGAGTTGCATGGTGACCATGCAGGTTCTTTTAGTTATTTTAAATTTAGGGTTGAGAGCTGCTGAGCAGCTCAATTGAGAGTCAAGGGCCTCATTTCTCAAATAGGCACAGTGCTGGTAGATTGTGCTGTGTCAGCTCAAAGATGGTACATTTAAGGACATCTGAGGATGAGTGAAATCACTGCTGATGGGAATGATTAAACTCTGACTGTTGTGTTTATAATCACTGCACTGTGCCATCAGTGAATGGTGGTGCCATAAATATAATGATATACAAAGTGAGATTTTACGAGTATTTTTCTTACAAGCTTATCCATTCCAGAACATCACTTGAAATTATGTACAGATTCAGAAAATCATTCCTAGATTTTCAGCATGTTTCCTTAGAGCTATAAAAAAAAAAAATAATGCTGCAATACAGGCACAAAAAGGTAGTAAGATTTTGCTTTTTTTTTTTTCTTATATGTTGTAACGTTTTACTTTTCAAGACATGAAAAAGGTCGAATTTTCTCAGAATAGTCTTCAATCAACACAAAGATTAAAAAGACAGTGTAAAGACAAGGTTCACCAACCCACAGACAGATTGTCTCTTCCTAATATAGGCCTCACTCTGTCAGTCAGGATCTGATCACCTCCACCTTGTGGGACTAATTATCAGCCAGAGTAAATTAGTGATTCTGAAAGATTTTCCACAAAAAAAGATACTATTTTCACCCACCCATATTCACAAGACATTAACCTGAAAGTAGTTATTAACTCAACCTGTGAGTTAATAACAAGTGCTAGCAGAATTTTTCCCTAACATAGAAGACCATATGTTAATGATGCCATCTGGGATACACAGAAGTTGAACCATATCTGTTCTTTGAATGTGACCCTAATTTCATTCCAGGTGATAACTCTTAAGTTCAGATACAGTACAGGGCAAAGGAGATCAAGGTCATTCATTCCCTTCTTCATGGTCAAATTAGCTGGATTTCAATTTCTCAGAACTTTAAAAGAAACTTACAACCTTTACAAAACAGAAGCCTCAATCACTGTAAGTCCTATATCCTCTCAGCAAAACATTTGTTAGTTAAAACTCTCAGAAAGCCAGATTATGTTCACAAGATTGTTTAATGCAATGCAGTGAGTGCTGGTACACAGAACAGTGTACTTGTTCATAAAGTAAATGTACTCAGCTGTCCAGAAATCCTTGCCAGTTTTATATCTTGCCAAGAGAGATCACTTCAACAGATCATCATTTATATTAGCAGTTGGACAAATGAATGCAGTGTGACACATGAATTGTCTTCAGGACAAACACCAACCTCTTACTACAACTAAGTGGAAATATCCCTGTCATTTTCATTCTAAAATGTTTCTAAATAGGTAATTTGAAATAATAACAGGGTATTAGCAAGCTGAAAAAAATAAATAAATGCAATTTATGTCGCACCAAGTTTCACAGTCAAAATTATTTCTTCTGTTCTTTTATGTTTCCATCTCTCTTTGAACTGGAGGAAACCTGAGTCTTTCAGCAAACTCATCAGTTTACCATTTTGAAGAACAGTGCTTAGTTACAACTTTGCTGCTTCAAAAGCTGAAAATTACTTGACAAGATAAACACATTCTGTAATGAGATTAGCACATGTGTGTGTTAAAATCTGAAAAAAAAAAAAAAAACAAAAACCTCTAAACAATTATCCCAAAGTATTACCAAGGGCCATATTCAGGTGTAAAAGAAACTGACATTAAGAAGAGTAAATCATTTGAAAATGACAGTACTACACTAACACTGCCAAATGAAAACTGGAAGGAGATTTGATATGTTCAAACTCCATCCCCATGGAGAAACTGAGTGGTAAAGGAATACTGAAGTTCTTTATTTTAAATTAACTACTGAGCCCTGGGGGATTGTAGTAAACATCTCTTACCCATATCTGAGTGTATTTAACTGGTCCATCTTTTTGTTTTCCATTTATTATCATGAATTCATTCCAAAATTTCCACATCCTAACATGATGTTAGCTCCATATGGAATAAACTACAGAATAACAGTGTTGTTGTTAAAGTATGCATCTCAGGTAAATTTTGCTGCTATTTTTGGAAAGCAGTGGAAAATCTTATATTTTCTTCAAATAATGCCAAAACTGCTGCTTACTATAATGATACAAAATAGGTTCCTCACAATCTCAAATTTGGAAAGGAAAAGATAGAACTGAATATGCAGCTCTATCTTTCATATTTCTCTGAGAAAATAAAATGTAGCAAAAATGTTTTTGTTGTCAATAAACCAAGTAGAAATTATTCAGAATGCAAACACAGGAATCAGACCTATGACTAAGGCGCCATTTTTAAATTCAAAGAAAGATATTATTACAATTGAAACTTTCTTGCTATTTTTCATCTGCTCCGTATGCAACATTTTCCTGCAGAATCAGAAAACATGGGAGTGAAAACCCCTGAGAACTAACTAAATAACTAACTAAACTTAACATCACTCTCTTTTACTCACCCCACTAAATTCTGCATGGAGAACAAGACACATCTCTTTGACCTTAAAAATATAGAGGTCTAGACATAATTTTACCATGAGGGAGGGATGAATGAGAAAAGATATCATGTATCAACACATCAGTATGTCCACATGGGGTGGTTATATGACCCAGTTTCAGTGTTTATTTTATAAAGGAGCTTAGAAGAAGATTCACATAAAGTGTCCTTCTGGTGAGGCTCTTTGTCTTCCCTTCCCTTCCCTTCCCTTCCCTTCCCTTCCCTTCCCTTCCCTTCCCTTCCCTTCCCTTCCCTTCCCTTCCCTTCCCTTCCCTTCCCTTCCCTTCCCTTCCCTTCCCTTCCCTTCCCTTCCCTTCCCTTCCCTTCCCTTCCCTTCCCTTCCCTTCCCTTCCCTTCCCTTCCCTTCCCTTCCCTTCCCTTCCCTTCCCTTCCCTTCCCTTCCCTTCCCTTCCCAGTCAATGGAGGGACAGTAGCCTTGTAGCCTTTCAGAAAGGGAAAGGGAACTCCTGAAAAATTCACCTTCTTCTCAGTGTCCTGAGTCTCCCAGGATATTCAGTAGAGAAACCTAGATTTTTCAAACTTCATCTAATGGGTTTTTCACCTGGTGATAATACAGGTGACCCAGCTGTCATATTTTTCTGTTCTTCTGCTGATCCCTGGGGAGGATGAGGCTCAGAAGCCCACCAGCCCTCCCCAGCCCTATCCTTTGCTTTTCTCTTTCCACAAGACCACCAGCCAAGTGACTTGGAGGTCCAAGTCCCCAGTGGGCTGATTCAGGAGTTGGGCTGCAGGGTGACTTTTGTCATTTACTCACAGTCAGTCTGGTCACAGCACCAACTGAAGACAGTCAGAGTATTAGCAGAGATTTCAGCCAAGACCTCTTTCATTGGCACATTTCATCTTCTGCATATTTAAAATAATGTATTAATCCAAAGGAGCCTTTTTCAAGAATTGCTCTTACTGCTTTCTATTTTAGGCAGCACTAAAAGGTGAGGTATTTGCACATGCAAAAAAAAAATCTAGCTTCAAACACTCTTTCTTCTGTATTTCTACCTTCCCTTTTTCTTGAGGGGCTTTGGGCATTGGAGAACTGTGTCTGGAGGGCACCTGCATGTGCCATCTGGTGGCAATCACATGGAATTATATGTTTAGGAGGGAAAAGCAGGAAGCAAAATGGGCTCAAATGTTTTGCCATTTAAATCACCAATGTTCCTGAAAAATCCCTGCTTTAAAAAGAAAAATGAAATAGAAAAGATCAATTTTGTTGTAAACATCAGACTAAAACAGACTGGAAAGATAATTTCATCCAAGATTGTCATCTCCTGCCAAACAAGAAAGGCAACTGAAAATATTTGGAATATACTTCTGTGTCTTCAAAGGTTGAGTTTGAGTTTTGATTTGTAGTTATATGAGCTAGACTTGTGGGTAAAGAAGATAAAGGAATCAGATCTCTAGTCCAGAATTGTCTCAGGGCTGACTTAATTCCAGACATCTAGCTAAGGGATCATGCAATGTTTTCTCTCCAGTTATAATTTTCCCCTCATTTTTCTAAAAAGTTCTGTCGAGTTTTTTAAAAAGTGAAAAAAAAAGTTGTTATATTTTGAGTTTTATTTGGAAATTTGGTCATGAGATCAACTCTAGGCTATCCCAGACTTATGTATGTTTGGTTTGGCTCCATACTGGCACACAGGCATTTTCATCATGCTCTACACTGGCCACTCCAGAGACATTATCAAAAATCTTCATCAAAGTCCAGGGTAGCCATCACTGCACAACATGACCCACTGAGGTGTTTGGCAGCAGCTAGGACCTACCACCAGACCTGATTTCTAAGTCAACCTCTACAAAAGCTCCTTCCAGAGCTCTAAGAAATGTCTGAGTTCATAAAATAAATCTGAGAAAGTATTTTTCAATGCAGGCCATTTCTAGATGTTTTAATCTTTTTTTTCCCTAGGCTCTTATGCTACTGCTCATAACACCAAACTATGAGCACATACATGAACAGAGCATGTATACCACATGGCATGTTTTTTTTAAATTAAGTAAAAAATTACAGATACTTATATGCCTACACCTTGTTTTACTGGTACTTTAATGATGAACTGTGAGATAGGATTTCTTAAATTGCCCCCTACTGAAACACTGGGGGAATTTAGCTCTTCTCTACCCCACTACTACTACTCACTGAATTGTGGATGAATCTAAATAACCTATCCTAAATCTAAGCACCACACTTTCTACCAGGAATACGGTTTTTTTTGTGCTGACTGACAGCCCCACATCCTTATGAACTGGAGACAGTGGGGAGCTGGTGTGTCCCTCTATTTAGAATGGCCCTGGCACATTTTATTCCTCCAGTTTAGCAGAAGGTCCACAGGACAGCTATTCTAATTTCCCTCTAAAATTCCATACACATCCTGCACTCACCTGCACTTCTATCCTCTGTGAGACAGGCTTTTCTCATGCTCATGGTGTTCCTATCAGAGATTCACCACTCTGGGCTATCCCCCACACTGATTTTCCATCTGGAAGATTCTCATTCTCCTCTTTGAGCACTCAAATAGTGCTTTCAGTAGATGGGTGATCTCTCACTGGAGTGCAGCTTTAGCAGGGAGCATAGTATGGGAGACATTTAGAAGCTGACATAAAAATTGATACAGCAATGTGCTCTGAGCTCCTGGGGGCCCTGTTGGATCAGGTTTTTTGAATGGTAGCTCAGGAGTCAAACTCAAAAGAAATTTAATATTTAGCTCTCCTAGACACCCATGAAATACCTAGCCTTAAAGCCAAGATAAATATATATATATATATATATATATATATATATACATATATATATATATATATATATTTTTTTTTTTTTTTTTTTTAAAGTTTGAGAGTAGCTGTAACTAAGCCCATTATATACAACTTGTTGAACTTCACCTTAAAACTAACTCTGGAAGGTTTCATGCACCCTTTATACATTGCTCTGCACATGTCTTCTGTGCTGCTTCAAAATGAGAACAGGCATTGGATGTTTCCTCTGTAACATTTGGCTGTCCGTCAGAGTGAGAACAACTTTAGGTGTAAATCACAAGAGCACTTGTTCCAATTTAAATATTATTTTTGTAATGGGTCTTAGACTATTCCCTCATATATCAGCTGTTCCCATGCAGACCAGCACAAGAACATCTGTTTAAAAACAATCTGTTTATTTTATTACATCTCCCAGAGTTTTGCTTATGAAAGCATACAACAATACTGGGAAAGGGAGAAGCCACCTTCTTTCTCTGAGTTCACATGTATGACTTAGTTTGATGAAACAAAGCCTGGCTCAATCAGCTCGCACTGCCATTTTGTTCATGTACTTTTTGAAAGCAAAGCAAATAAAATATACTATTTCTCAAAATTAAAAAGCCCAGTAAAAGTGTGTGGCAAATAAACATTCTAATGAGACACTTTTATGCTTTGCAACTACTTTTATTTGATGAAGTAGGCTGGTTATGTGTGCCAAAATACTACATAGAATATGTGTTAACAAACATTAGCTTCCATGTTCTGTTCATTGCTGATACATCCACAGTTAAAAAACTGATAAATTGTAGAAAATAATCAGCACTGAAATGTTACTGGTGCAATTCTGTAACTAATTATTGCTTTTCTGCAAAAAAAAAAAAAAAATAGCATATAGATGAATCTTATTATGTGACAGTTTTGAAATGCTTGCCTTAATAAGCTCTACAGCAGTTTCAAGAATTAATCCAGTAAATCCCTTTTTACCTTGCAGAAAGGGAGACTAAACTATAGGTAAGTTCAAATGTGAGCTGTCATATATGTAATGTCCTCCATGTAAGAGACTGTTCATGTCTCAGTTAGAGAGAAAACAACCTGACCTGATGTTCAGCAACAAGTATCACCCATTGCATGAGTCTATAAAGTGATTCCAGAATGCTCAGGCTAAATCAATAGAGCAGGGAATGTTAAACTGTTTTACTGTTTCCCCAGTGTCTACGGTGATAAAAATAGATTATAGAAATATGCTGCTTGCAACGGAGTCTAATTTTATTTTCAGAAAATGTTTTGGGAGAAAATAAATCCCATTACAATAATCATGTTTTCTGTTTATATTTACTTGCTATTCCAATCAAATTATCTTCCCTACAGTTCAGTTGTTATTCCTGTGTCCAGAGCATTCAGTGTAGCTGGGGTTCCAGACCAGAAGTTCTCTAGCTATGGAACACTTGCCTCAAGGGAACCGCAGATCTGCAGTCCCTGGGTGGACATTGGAGCAGCAGCAATAAATGTCTTTCCTGCTGGGTAAGTCTCAAATGTGCTGCATTGCTGATACAGCACGGGAAGGACATAGACCTGTTTGAGCAGATCCAGAGCTGCCTATAGAGATTATTAGAGGGATGGAGCACCTCTCTTATGAGGAAAGGCTCAGAGAGCTGGGGTCATTCAGTCTGGAGAGGAAAAGGCTCTGGGAGAACTTTACAGCAGCCTTCCAGGTACTTGAAGGGGGCTGTAAGAAAAATAGGGACAAGCATTTTAGCAGAACTTTTTCCAACAGGACTAGAGGTAATTGAAGGAGGGTTAATATGGATGAGATATAAGAAAGAAGTTTTTTATATTAGGGTGGTAAACAAGTTTCCCAAGAAGATGATGATGCCCCATCCCTGGAAACTTTCGTGGCTCCTGGATGGGATTCTGAGCAACTTGGTCTAAATGAAATGGCCCTGATCATTGCAGGGGGTTTGCACTAGATGGTCTTTAAAGGTTCCTCCCACCCAAACTATTCAATGAGTCTGTACTTGGAGCAGTGTATGGAAGTAACTCTTCTCCAGGTCCTGAAGGAAGATGGCCAATGCCAGATTTAGACTTTTGGCTTAGGACCTGAAGAGGACTATCAGGGTGTGAGTAAGGAAACAAGACATAGAGGGCCAGGGGATTTGCCATCACACAGAGTCAGAGTCCTGTCTTCTTTAGACAGGAAAAGGAAATAGGAGTTGGGAGTGAAAATAATGGCATGGAGCTGAATTCTTCTTACATTCAGGTCACTTAAATGTCTTTTTAGTGGTCTTGACTGAGTATGTTCTCTGCAATGGAAAAACATAACAACAGATGGATGTTCAAGGACTCAGAAATACTAGGTCATTTTGTTAATGTGCTAAAAAACATGACTGCCATATCAGTCCAAAATAAACTATTTTTATTGAAAATGTATTTTCAGAACATATCTTCTGGTTAAAGTTTAGAAAAATACACATCACCCCCCCTTTGTGGAAGAAATATTTTTTGAGAAGGAATCCTCCCTAAACAAACAAAGATTATTTGAGATGGTTCCTGCAACTTAGGGCATATTTTGCATGCCAATTTTTGTGATGGAGAGTTAAACGGGTTCTTTAGAAAAACACCTGGAAAGTGAGGCCAAGGGCACAAAATGTGACTTTAAAGTTTTTACTGTTACTGTACAGACTGCTGGTGCAGGTACTAGGTGCTGCAATTTACAATCCTCATTTATCTATAAATGCACACTTTACCTACCTCATCACTTTCATCTTTTGGTAAAACTCTGCAGGGAGGTAGAACAGTGAGGGACTCAGTATTTCTGATTCATCAGTGTATGTCTTCTGGTAAATCATGATTGCTCAAGAGGTTTGAACATTTTGACTGTCTCAGAAGTGTCTCATGAGACTCCACCTGGAGTACTGGAGCATCCAGCTCTGGCATCCTCAGCACAAGGAGAACATGGAGCTATTGGAGCAAGTCCAGAGGAGGCCACAAAGATGATCAGAGGGCTGAGCACCTCTCCTAGCTCTCCTCTGTTACTCTATGGTTTTTCAGTCATTGCCTTGGAAGGAAAAAGTCATTAGGAAAAAGCTGTTCACCATGCCTTTCAGCCCTGGAAAGCCAAATGAGTAGCTAAGTGTACTATATTTGGTCTATGAATTTGACGTTGCATCTGACTGTTTAAACACCTTGGAGGATGTCCTAAGCCCAGATCTTTGTTACTAATGCCAGGACCTACAAGAAAGACATTAGCATGAGAAAAGTCAGGGTTCCTGCCAAAAGACATTAGCTACTACATTTGGGCCAAAGAACCAGAGTTTTATTCAGAAAGACGGTAAAGAAAGCTTGGGAGTTTTAGGTGGGTGAACTTGGAATGAGCCTACTGCAAAAATATAATCATTCCCATATGTTTGAGAATGGGAGTGAAGGATTTGCAGGGTAAAAAATATGGGTCAGAAAACCAGTAAGTAGGGATATAGTAGACAGGAAAAAGACTCTTCTGGGGTTGTATGGATAGAGCTTTTTTCAAAATGAAGTTGGTGAAGCCAAAAAATCTTTATGATTAAGAGATATATAATGAGAAATTTATGAAATGTATATGTAAGTTTTATTAAAGAGAGATTATAAAATCATTTTTTAAAAGATACAGCAATGGAGAAAGGAATTTCATTGGTTCAAAGATAGACAAACAAAAGAAAGAAAATATTAACATTAATTCAGTGGTTGAATTTCAACAGTGGTTGAAATTGTCTCATTTGTAAAGAAATTACTGTGTATTGTCTGTGTAAGAAACTTGATTTGGTCAGTGGTATGGAGGAACAAAAAGAAATTAATATTTCACATACACATTCAAGCAATTTGGGAAACAAAAGGAAGGGAATAGAGTTATGGAATGGGATTGGAAAGACACTAACAGAAACACAGAGTCATACATGGAGTATAGCTAAGTCACACAAAGTGAAAGAGTGAAAGAGAGAGAGAAAGAAATAGAAAGAGAGAAAGAGAGAGAAAGAAAAAGAAAGAAAGAAAGAAAGAAAGAAAGAAAGAAAGAAAGAAAGAAAGAAAGAAAGAAAGAAAGAAAGAAAGAAAGAAAGAAGGAAGAAAGAAATTAATTTTGCTACCTCAAGCTCATAGAATTTTAGAAGCCACTGAGAGAGGTTATGAAGAGGAATCATTAGAGTATTATTTCAGACCATTGACTCAATAAACTCTAACAGTGTGGAAGACTTTGCTTTCATAATTATAGATTGGAAAACAAATGCTATCACTCATAAAGAGGCTTTAAAAATATGAAAGTGTAGTCAATGGCAGGTTCAGTTTAAAACAGAAAAAAACCCACTTCCTCTATTACAAAAAAGGGAAATTCTAGTTAATTAAGTCATCTGGCCTAAACGAAAGACTTTTATAGAGAGGAAAACCTCAGGCAAAGTTTCATAAACTATGTAGAACATGCTTCCATTTGAAAAGAAAAACGTGCAAGGAAGAGCATCAGACCTAGCTAAAAGAATAAACAAAAAGGATATTAGAAGTAAGCAGAGACCCATAAGGAATGGAAAAAAAGGACTGAACAGCCAAGAAATCATCTTTTGAGGTCAAGAAGTGTCGGGATAAAATGAGACTAGCGAAAAGTCAAGCTGAGTTAGACCTTTAAAGAATATCAAAATAAATAGGAAAGAAAGGCACTTTGGGAGTATAAATAAAAACAGAATAAATAAAAAAGAAACAAGAAGGCCAGGGTTGAGATTTAAGATAATCTAGGTATGGCCCCCATACTAAATGAATAGTTTGCCTCAGCTTTCAATAAGACTAATTATTTCAGTATGGAATGGCAGAGGCAAATTGAGTAACTGAAAGCAAGATTTAAAAAAGTATCAGAATGGAACTTGACTTAGAAATCAGACATCTTAATGTAGTCACAGTTAGATAACTGGGTGATCATGCATTTAAAAATTTTCAGATAATTAGTGGGTAGTGTAGTAATTGCTGGTGTAAATTTTATTCTTAGTGAAACACATACTGAAGTTCATGCATAACTATGCTTGCATAAAGAATATAATATCTTATGGAAAATTATGAGCCAAAATGAATCTGCTGAATTACTAGAGAAGGCAAGAATTTTGACTAAAAGGAAGATCAAGCGTAGAAAATAAATAATGAAAATATCTAAAAGTACTGAAAATATCTATAATAGACAATTCAGAATGAGTATAAACTTTCACAAAAGTTTGCTGTTGGTATAAAACTGATTCATTTATGCTCTTGACAGGAAAAAGAAATGTGTGCTAATGCCATGTTGTTGGTAATGAAAAATTGGATGACTTTGAGAATAGGAGAAATTGAAAACAAAAAAAAATTAAATAGGCCAAGGAAAAATGCTGAACATCCAGTAACAATAACTGAAAACAATGCCAAAGAGGAACTGCTTTCAGACACAGCCATGAAAAAGGTGTAAGAAGTGGTCAATAGACAGAGGGGAAATAACATTATATATTATCCTCTTCTATGCAATGCTGAAAAAATCTCGTTATCTGCATCCACAAAAATTAAAATCAGAAGACATGAAGAAGCTGATGGATCAGAAAACCTATACTGGGCAAAGGTAATCAAATAATTTGACCTCCTTACATTTAGAAAAATTGGCAGCAGAAACTTCACATAGAGTAGATCAGGGTTATGGAAGGATACAAAAACTTGAAGTTTATTTTGTGCTGTCATGTGATTCTCATGCACATTTATCAATGAAAATAAGTAGTTTTTTTCTTTCACCTCTCCCACTCTTGTGTTTGAACACATTAAAGAAGCACTTTTTTCTAAAGTATCATCACTTTTTGCTTTTGAGCAGGATTTCCTAAATGAGAGTGCAACTGACCCGTCAGCCTCAGCTTTTAAATATTGCTTCTGGAAATGTGATCATCGCTATTAAAATGTCTAATTTCACTATTGTGTTTGAAAGTTCATTCCTGTTGAGGGTGGCTGTTGTCATGGAAAGTCAAAATCTTAGGCAGAAATAGAATTCCCTGCATTGGCTAAGGACTGCTCGTTTCAGCATCAAGCTTTGCCCTGAGTGGAGTGTTCTGTAGCAATAGAAATACAGGGCAGAGAAGATTCACTCTTTCCAAAAGTAGATGGGATCAGTGTGGACTGCTTGTAAATCATATCACACAGGAGATTTTTTTAGAAACTGTGTTTTTGTGAGAAATTTCTTTAACAAAAAATGAAGCGGGGGGACAAATAATTCTGAAACAGATCTGTTTTTTTCTTAATCAATACATTTGCATTAACTTCACATTAAGGCTTTCATTGGGTTTTTTTATTATTTTTATAGTAATATACATTCTACTTTCAGAATCCTTATTAAATGAAATCAACATGCAGGATACTTTTGTAACTCTCCCTATTTATTCATAGAAGCTTTTGGATAAATCATTTGCTGCAAATATAATTTACAGGTTCCTAAATTCCATAATCCTGTCTGTTTTGTTTTGGGGAAATTTTTGTTCATTTTCTTTTAATAAATAACCAAGTATTAAAAACAATTTTCAGGGCACCATACACAAAATCTGCAAACTTCTGACCCTGAAGTGTTGAGCTGTTGAGTGAAAATGACTGACATTAAACTACACATAGCTTCCCTTCTAGCCAAATAAAGCAGGGGGAAAAAAGCTTTTCAGAATAGTCTGTAGCTTTTCTGAAGACTTCTACCAAGAATTTTATAGAAATTTATGCTCATGCCTTAGTAATTTTGACCTTGTGTTGAGAAAAAAAGTTTAAAAGAAGCTAAAATGAAGCAATAGTGTAGAAAATTACTGATAAACATCTGGTAGCAAAAGAAGCTTTCTATAAATAAGCATGATGTTAAAGATGTGTATAACCTGTTCTCTGAGTAGCAAGAAGAACACAAATCATATAACCACAACCCAGAAATAATGAAGAACGTGCATGAGGATGAGAATTCCCTTCCAATATGTCTTTTCTGACACAATATATCCAGACTTTTGTTGTTTTTTCTGATAATTATTCTAGTGAGAAGACAGAAAAAATAAAAATGCAAAGGAATCAGGCCAGATCTTGTTAGTGTTAAATTCTGTTACTTTGTAATGATGACTTTCTACAAAATTTTGAAAAAGTACAGTGATGCAAAATAAGATTTATCTTGCATTATCAAGCCTTAAATTCATGCTAAGGGCCAGTGGAATTAGGAGTTTTTCATAGCTAAATGAGTGCTCCTAAGAGAAACTCAATGCAACTGAAATAGAAATTCTCTGAATCCTCATCTGCCTTCCCTTAAATCTCCCATTTCTTCATAAGAACAGGGATAAATGCATTTGTGTAAGGATGTTACCAGTAACTATTACAAAACACTAATCTTTATAAATGCTATGCTACTCAAATTAATTATGACCAGAATTTTAATAATCATGTAGTTTACAAATAAAAAGGGTGCTCTCTTTGCACAAGGCTTTCTGGTTTCTTTGCATTGAGAACAGCAATACCAAGTTGGGGACCTTGATTTGACTTCAGCTTTTTTCCATTTCCCCAGCTTTTCTGGCTGAACTCAAATTAAAAGGTTCCTGATACAGTTTTGCTGGCTGCTTTTCTTAGGATCTATTTTATGCTATATATCACACTTGTTCCTCCCAAATTCTTCCATACTTGTTTTACAGTTTTTTCTTTCTTGTTTCCTTCCCTATGCAGAATTTGCTGACAGCTTCTGTGGGAGCCAGCTAAAGACAGACAGTCATGCTCAAATGACAAAATAACAAATGGACTTTCACCCCAAGGCTGTAGAAGTGGGAGTCTGGAGCTGGATCTTTTCTAGGGTAGGAGGAGACAGAACAAAGTTTTCTGTCTATACTTTTAAAACATTTAGATTGGAGGAAAAAGTAAAAGTAATGTTGCAGTAGTTCTTGGCCACCTTTTTCCTGACAATCTGACAAGATAGCTCTGTCAGCACAAGGTAATAAAAGTACTTCTGTGAGAGATATTTAATCAACAATAAAGTCCTTTTCTTAAAAACTTACAATGAACAAGCAAAGGAAATGGTGAACTCTGCACCCTTTGATGTATTAAAATATTGGTTTAAAAGATAAATTTTACAGAAATGCAGATTACAGGAAAATACAGGATGATTGTAGTTGACTGTGATCTTTAATCTACAAGAGACCAAAAATCTACAAGGAAATACTATAAGGAGACCACATTATATAATCAAATGGTCCATTTTGGAGTTACTCTTTATGATTCCATGAAAGAGAGGCAAGTTAAAATGAACATTGCTCTTCCATCTTTCTTTCTTTTCCATCCTCTTTTTCCTCCTGCCAACATCCACACTTAGAATAATTTCCCTCCAGTCTCTCTTGAGAGAGCAAATGAGTTTACCTCCCACTGTTATAAATTTTAAGATATAGGATTGATAATAACTGCTTCACATTTTTGCTGTCATTCCACTTCCATCCACTGACTGCAGTTAACACTGTGGTAAATTTTGTGTATTATTGATCATGAACTCTCAATGATCCATCAACAATGAATTTTTAGGAATCTAGCATCTTGCTGTTCTGTACAGGGAAGTGTTTTCAAAATGCTGTAACCCTTCTCTGAAAAGTACTTCAGTGGGATCTTTAAATATCTTACATTTTACTGTTAATCTTGTTGGCAATCCCATGTAGAAGTTCAGTAAAACTGGAAACAGAGTGCTGATTATACTCTTTTTAATAAAACACCTTCTGAATATGTGAGTCTGTTTCATGTGGGGGGTTATGTGTGACTGATTACATAGCATTTGATTTAAGTAAGATAAACATCACAGTAAACTGACTGGAACAATGATATGATAAGATCAAAATAAGATATGATGATTTTCAACTTAAATTAACCACATTATGGTTCTGTTCTCGACTGTTTCAGGGAACAACTACAACCCAAACATTTGCAATTTTCCATATTTTATCACCAGAAAGCTAAAATGTTGTTTATTTTTGTTTAATTTGAAGTTTTTTGTTGTTAGGTCAGAAAACAGACCTTAGCTCAATACATTGTCCTTTAGTGTGGCCTCTTGAGCACTTACTCCACGTGGACTACACACGTGGAAAATTTAAACTATCATTTTCCCAGATCCTTTTTACTAACTCCAGAAGATTACAGAAATGCAGCTTAATGTTGTAAAAACATTCGCAGAATGCAAAATAAAAGAACTCAGATTAACACTGAAGGCAGGATTTTATCCTCTAATTCAATCTGTAGTATTAAAACTTCTTTTCAAGGCTAGAAAAGAAATGTTAAGATCAATAATTTATCAAAGGAACTAGGAAGAAACCAGGAATTGATAAAAATTTTCACTATGTCTATGTCCACCTATGATCTAAATGGTGGAGCTATTAGTGATCAAAAAACCAGACTTGTCTAGATAAAAGGATTTGACTGTTATGACACATGAAGGAGTGGCACAGATAACCATATTTTTTCAGCCTAGAAAATTTTGGCAAATAAATGGGCTATGTGCCAATATAATTCTACATAAAGCTGGGCAGCTTGTTATTTTTTAGTTTTCACAGTGTTGAAGATGCTACTCAATTTTTTGTCTTTTTTACTGTAATTAGTGTGAAAGCTTCTATTCAGCACTGAAAATATAATATTATTTCATATAATCATTGCCAGATATTGGCATATGGCTTTCTCTAATAAAAAATGCATAAAGCTGAATGTAGTGTCAATGTAAAAGAAGGACTGCAGGAGTGAAAGAAGATAAAATAAAGATTTTCAAGATACTTATTGTCACCACCACATAAGGAGCAAAATAAAAATTTTTTTGGTTTCTCAAGACAAAATGTACCTTTGACTTTTACTTGTCCTTCTAATAGGAAAATGGGTAGATTATTAATCAGCTGCAGAGGTTGGGTAGTAACAAATTTGGCTTTAGTAAGGCTTTTGACATTCTTTGTCATCATGTCTAGAAGCCAAGGAGTGTAGCCTGAAAGAGCACATTTTTCACATGGAAAAAAAATTACCAGGTGGATGATGCTGCACCATCCAGTTTCCAGCAGGCACAGAACCTCAACAGTGGACCCATATCATTGGGGTATTCACTGCAAAATGGAGCACAGGACACAGGAGGAAAGAGGAAAGACTCAGAGCTGACCTTGTTCAGCTTATTAAAAAAGAGGCTACAGTGATACAGCTCTTTACAACTATGTGAGGTGGTGTGACAGGGATGAAGAAACAAAACTTCCCTCAAACTGCAGCCTGAGGTGTTCAGATTAGGCATCAAGTGAAAAACATTCACAGGGCCAAACCCAGGAAGGTTATGGACTCAGAGATTTTCAAAAGCAAAATGCCCTGTTAGCTCTGGTCTGATGTTGGTTCAAGCATAGATCACTTTTAGCCAACATCTCTGCAATTCTCTGAGTCTGTAATTCGACTTTTCTCAAGGAAGGCATTTGATGTCAACCAGATTGCCAGCACTATGGAGATCTCAGTCCCTCTTCCAGGCTTAGTCTTGTGTGTCCAGAGTTCATACATATGACAAATTTGCATTGATCAAAAGCAAGACTTTGATCTTATTCTTTTATTAAATATGAGTTCTTAGAGTGACATTAAACTCACAAAATCAATCAACAAAATATGCTTTGATCTGACCAGCCAGAGGACTAGAATCTTAGAAATTTAAAGTAAAATAAAGACAACAAAAAACCCCCATGATTTACCTAATATGACTGTTCCCAGATATAAATGGTAAGATCAAGATAGGAAAAAAACCAGCTTAGGGTTTAACATAAGTAATTGAGTGACTTTTATTTAGAACTACCTGAGTCCTGTTACTTTTGAAAAATAAGCATTCCTTTTATGTTTAATTGTTAAAAAAACTGACAAAAAAGGCATGTGTAGAGGGGTGTTCTTCTCCAAAACAGATTTCTTCATAAAATTAACTCAGATTAGAGGGTTGAGTTTTTTCTTACCCAGAAATTATTATGTTCCTACCAGTAATAGTGGTGTAGGAAAGGATAGAACTTCCACCATGGATCTCCTATCAGATATTCCATGAGAAACTTAAGAACACCATAGAAAAATGCAGACAACAAAAGTTCTATTCTGATTTTTAATAGCCATGAATTCTAAATCAGATACAAGGTATTAAAAGTCAGTATTCCCCTCTCAAATCCTGGTAGTTGGTCTCATAATAAGAAAGAGATACACAATCTAAAAATAAAAAAGCTGCTCTTCAAGAATAAGAGTGTTATGAGCTTTTTAACAGCAATGAAAGAGAAAACATTTTCTAGCAAAACTCACTAGTACCTTTTGGTTTGGCTACCCTCTGTATGACTTGAAAAGGTACAGGAAGGGCTCTGTTAGAAACAAAGAAATGTGCAGAATTCACAAATAGTTTTGCGATCCAGATTAACCACTTACCTCATGCTCCCTGTCCATTCTCATGGTTGAAAAATACAAAAATTTATAAACTCAAACTAAAAAATTGTTATTTCTCTCAGATTTAACTCCAAAGTTTCTCATTCAGGAAATGCAAAGGGTTTGTTAAGTTTTTAATTAACCCAGATACAGGCTGATGGTTAATCTCCTACATACTTTGGGGTTTTTGTCCCAATAAAGCTGGTTGTGTTTTACGTTTGGCTGACTTAAATAGAACCAAATTCAGGTAGAATTGGAAGTTAATTCATCAGTCTGGTGGTCAACTACATGTTGCAACAACAGTGATATATTAGATGTTTTAAATAATTACTGTCATTTTAGAGCAAGCAATTCAAAATTATCAAGCAGAGAATTTAAAGGTTAATCCTTTACACTAATATCCTGAGTAATTTACAATCTGGAATGATTCATATCTCTAGACAGATTTTTAAAAATCCAGTGAATCTATATATAGAAGTGGAAAGAAAAGCATCACTAAAGAAAAGAACAGATGATTATGTACTGAGGGTACCATTTTCAAAGCATTTGTGTGGAAATCAGAAGTATCATAAGGAATAATTTTTAGATTTTTTTACTTCATATAAATATGAAAATACAGAAAATTTCAGAAGTAGAGATGCTTCTGAAAACAATTACAAGATTCTGCTTCTAGTTTTGTTTAACAATTCAGATAAACTGCAAGAGATAATGGCTTTCCTTCCATCTGCTGCACATGCTTAGCTTTTTGTGTTTGTTCTAATTAAACAAAGTCTAATCTTGTTCCAGCAAACAAAGTTTGCTGTCTTAGCTCCTTGACAGCAAAACCAGTCTGAAATCTGGGTGAAGACACCAGTCACTGAAACAGCCAAGGTTTTGCATAGGATCCAGATCCAATACCTTTTTGATACCCTGTATCAAAATGCACTGTATTTGTATAGACTATGAGCACCAATGTCCATGACAACAATCTAGAAAGTCAATGCTATGGCAGCCATCTGTGAACTTATCTTATTTATCAACTACTCTCATCTCAGCTGCTAAGACTGCCACGGCTGCTGTGTATACACAGAAATCTTTAACTGAAGGAATGAGGCGCTGGCATCCATCCATGTTCTTGTATGATGTAAAGATGCACTGGTAAAAGTTGGTTGGGATAAATCTTGTCTTTAGTGTGTGTGTGCCTCCCATGTGGACATCTGCATGGTAGACACTATAGCCAGATGCCCAGAACCAGCCCTAACCTCTGCACAAGGCTTCCAGGAGGGGCTGTCACCCCATTAGCTATGCTGTAAGCACTTCTGATATCCAGAGGCACTGCCAGTGTCAACATCTTCTATTCAAGAACACAGCCAAAATAGCACCTTAGACCTTTGCAGCAGACTGTGCACTGGAAATGGAGACCTGGCTTCTACAGCTTTGCAGTCTGACCAGATTCAAATTCAAGTCTGTATTTGCTACACCCAAAAACAATGTATTTGATTGGAATGAGGAAGAGTAGCAGACTCCTGTTATAGCTAAGCCACTGAGCATGTGGTAGCACAAGCATCATGAGGTCAACAAGGTCTCAGGGATAAGGTGTCTGGTGGCTAGGTAGTTCAGAAACCAGGTCTAGTAGGAAGCTGTTTCCATCTGCATTACTTCTAGAGTTTTATCCAGTAGCATAAGTGCATGAATATTCCTAATGTAAGGCCTGGAGTAAGTGCAATAAAGTAAATGCGATTGCACTTACTCAAAGTCAGCCAGTTCATTGTCTCAAAGTTCAAGTTCTACAGTCATACAGATGCATTTTTATCCCATAGCAGGTAGGTTTTTAAGATAAGTGGCATTAACTGTTCTATAAGTCTCCTGCTTTCTGTCTCCTTTCTCTTATTTTTCCTCTTCCTGGAATGTTAAAGGAAATAAAATACTTTTGCTAGAGTTGACACAAATTCTAAATTGTCATCCTCCTTTGAAATCAAGGTTCTACTTTTCATTTTGTGACTGAGAAATGTCAAGCAGCAACAAGAACATTCAAGATACTATCATTTCAACTTTGTGGGTAAGAGGCTTTTTGAGCTGGTTGCTCCAAATCCCTTGGCTCTTTTTTTGTTACACTGAAGACTCACACATTATCTCATTGATTATCTTCTGTCACCTCAGGAATATACTTCAGCATCATTGCTTTCCAGATTTAGCTTTCTTGTGGAGTGGCTGTTTCGAATTAATATTCTACAGATGTATTTTCAGTTTTCCAAGTTGACTCTCATTCTGTTATTCTCGGCCCATGTTTCAATTTTTTCTAAGACCCTCTATTACTTGCCTGTCTTGGCTGCTGCTGGAACAACCTCTAATTTAACATCATCTGTGAATTGCATTATCATGCTTGTGTTTCAATTCAAGATTATTTATGTGAATTTTAAAGAGGACAGCACCTTAAATAGAGCCTTTTGGAACCCCTGTTGTCAACTCATACAGCTCAATATGTTGTAGTTATTTATTATCATATTTTGTTTGTGCTCTATGTGCCAGTTTTCAGTCCATGTGATGGAGCTCAGATCCAAGCCAATTGTAACTCATTTGAAAAGGAAGATTTCGTCAGACATTGTATTGAATGCTATACCAAAACCCAGATGATATCCTCTTTCCTTTCTCAATTGCTTTTGTAACTGTTCCACAAAAAATAATCAACATTTGTTCTGCACAGTTTTCACTTCATAAATCCAGACTGCTAATAGGTCATGGGTCTATAATCTTTTTGTCTGCTCCATGCCAGTTCAGGATTAAGCCTTGTGTAAAACTCTATATATAGCTTGGGATCGAGCTGCAGGTAAGTGGCAAGGTCTCCCTGGAGCCTGCAGGAGTGCCTGGGCTGACTGATCGTCATGGGGGAGCAGTGTTTTGTTACAAGAGCTCTCTCTAGTGGTCCTGGCTACTCCGCTCATTGTGTGACTCCAGGGCTGCATTCTGGAGTGGCTGACTGATGCTTTTTCCTTCTGTGAACCTTTGGAGACACAAACCTGGCTAGTTCCACCATCAACTTACAGTTAAATCGCATTGAGAAGAAAAACAATAATAATAGTAAAAAATGAGTAAATGCCTGAAAAAGGATAGTGCCTGATAAGGTTACTGAGGAAGCCTGATTCTTTAAAGAAGATTCCATAAACACCTGGATAGTAAATCCATGGTACAGGTACTAAGAGAGCCAGCTAAGAGAGATGCCCTTCTTGATTTGTTTCTTGTTAGCAGAGAGGGTCTGGTGGATGGAGATTTGTGGCCATCTTGGCCAGAGTGGCCATGCAGTTGAGTTTAAAATCTCCATTGACAGCAGGAAAAGTGCCAACAAAATTTCAACTTTGGATGTAAAGTGAGCAGATTTCAAGATCCTCAGGGAAGTTGTTGGGGAGGTCCCCTTGGGAAATGCTTCTTCAGGTGCTGGGCTCCATCAGTCATGGCCACTTTTTAAGCATCACCTACTCAGAGCACAGGAAAAGGCAATTCCAAAATATCAGAAGTCAAGCAGAGGAGGGAGAAGACCAGCTTGGCTGAGCAGGAATCTTCTGGAACTAAGGAAGAAGAAAAAAAAAATTAAAGAAAGTGTATGCCCAGTGAAAGCAAGGTCAGGGGAAATGGGAGGAACGCAGAAATGCGCTTCGCCACTGCAGGGAGAAAACTTGTGTGGCCAAAACTCAATTGGAGTTGAAGCTGGCCAGTACTCTGAGGGGCAATAAAAAGAGCTATTAAATATGTTAATAGCAAAAGGAAATCCAGAAAAAACATTGGTCCATTACTTGAAGAACACGGTTGCCTCACAAACAGGAACATGCACAAACCAGAGATTAATGCTTTTTTCACTTCAGTCCTCAAAACTGATGCAGGGATCTGGAATCCCAGAGCTCAGAGCTGGAGGATTGTAACTGTGAGAATGATAGAATCCCAGTCAACCCTGAAGATTTGCATGATCTGCTGCTCCAGCAGGATCTCTGCTAGTCTACAGGGCCTGATGGGATTCATCTGAGAATACTCAAAGGGCTGGTTGATATCATCCTAAAGCCCCTTGAATTTTGAATAGTCTTGGAAATATGGAGAGCTCCAAGTCACCTGGAAACTGGTGAACATTTTCCAGTTTTCCTGAAGGGTATTAAAGATGACTCTGGAAACTATAGGCCCATCAGTCTTACTTCAGTAAAATTATGGAGAAGATTATTCTGGGAGTTATTGAAAAACAGCTGAAGGATAACCTGGTCATCAATCACAGTCAGCATGGCTTCATGAAAGGAAAGTCCTGCTTTTCAAACCAGATTTCCTTTCATGACAAGGTAACCCATTTTAGCTGATCAGGAGAAGCCTGTTGATGTAATATTTTTGGATTTCAATACAGCTTTTGATACCATCTGTCACAGGATTCTCCTGGATAAATGCCCAGCCCACAGCTGGATAAACACATCATGGGATGGGTGAGCATCTGGCTCATGGGTCAGGCACAAAGGCTTACAGTGGAGAGAGTGACATTAGACTGGAGACCTGTCACTAGTGGAGTTCCACAGGGCTCCATCCTCAGCCCTGTGTTCTTCAACATCTTCATGAGTGATTTGGACGCAGGACTGGAAGAGATGCTGAGCAAGTTCACAGATGATACTAAACTGGGAGGAGCTGTTGACTGCTTTGCAGGCAGGGCAGCCCTGCAGAGAGACCTTGACATATCAGAGGGCTGGGGAATCACCAACCACATGAACATCAGCAAGGGAAAGTGCAGGATTCTGCACCTGGGATGGTGCAACCCTGGATGTGTGTACAGACTGGGGAATGAGATGCTGGAGAGCAGAGCCATGGAGAGGCACCTGGGAGTCCTGTTTGGTGGAATCTGAGCCAGCAGCCAGGAGGGCCAGCCCTGTCCTGGGGGGCATTGGGACAGCATGGCCAGCTGGGCAAGAGTGAGGATTGTCCTGCTCTGCTCTGAGCTGGGGCAGCCTCACCTCCAGTGCTGGGGGCAGTTCTGGGCACCGCAATATAGGAAGGACATTAAACTATTAGAGAGTGTCCAAAGGAGGGCAAAGAGGATGGTAAAGGGCCCTGAAGGGAAGCTGAATGAAGAGTGGCTGAAATCACTTGTTCTGTTCAGCCAGGAGAAGAGGAGACTGAGGGGAGACCTTGCTGCAGTACAAATTCCTGGTGAGGGGAAGAGGAGGAGCAGGTATAGATGCAGAGATAAGACCCTGTGGAATGGTCTGCAGTGGTGTCAGGGGAGGTTTAGCTTGGGTATTAGGAAAATGTTCTTCACCAGAGGGTGGCTGGGCACTGGAAGAGGCTCCCCAGGGAAGTGGTCACAGCACCAAGCCTGGCAGGGCTCAAGGAGCATTTGGACAATGCTCTCAGACACAGGGTGTGATTGTTGCAGCTGTCCTGTGCAAGCCCAGGAGCTGGACTTGATGGTCCTTGTGAGCCCCCTCCAACTCAGGATATTCTTATGTTTCTATGGCTTTAAACTTTTAAAAGCAATTAGCATGGGTTTTTACCACTTTCAGTGCTGGAAGGAACAGATATGTTTATATCAATACATACATAATATGGAGTCAAATGGCAAAACATACATCCAAATCATGCTGCCAATATAATATCAACAACAGGTACTTCATAGGATTGATAAGTCACTATGGATCTTGCATTTTAAAATACTCTTAATAAAGCACAACTTTTAAATGTAGCTCATAAATATATTGCATCAAAAACAAGAACAGCTTACAAAATCATACTTTATATGTATTTATTGCTTTCCATTTTTGCACTCCTCTATTAGTGAGAACAGAGTCAGAGCTCAGACCTGTATGCTCATAAGTTCAAAAGGAGGGTCCATGAATTATAGTGCTCACTGGCAAAAACCAATGTAAGCCAATGTACATAAGTCAAGGTTCCAGATGATAGCATATATAATAAAGTTTATAAATGCTTTACAGAAAGTGCATATTATTGTATTACATAGAAACTCCTTGGGAAGACAAACAACCCAACAAATATAAAAAGAGTTCAGCCTTCTATTTTCCTGAATCTAAACTGAAAAGGCTAAATATTAGTGTATTTTTATTTTCTCCATTACTAATTTCTTTATTAGTAGTGAAACTAAGACTTTATCATACATTTTTCTTTAGCTAAAAAATTCATATTTTCTTGACCATACATAAATTAAAAAATATTATTACAATTATATTTGCCTTGTTTTTAATAGTAAAATTTCTTGGTATCTCTTCATTAAATGAAGATTTATTAGATACCATTTAAAAAAATACTTTACTGAAAACACTGTTTACAAATAAAATATGTTACACTTCTTAGAAGGTTTTCTCTTCAGAAGAAACCATTTTCTTGTGCAAGGGCTTAAAAATTCTCCAAAGTAAGTGAACCCTGTGAGACAACACGTAGGCATTGACCAAAATCCCCAAGAAGTATTTTGATCATGTTTGAATTAAGCACTTGAAGTGAGGGGAAATTACACATCAGTATAAAAGTCCCCTTGAATGGCTACTTAAATCACAGCATGGAATGTCCCTGAAGCTGTGGAGCTTAACAAAATACATGCTAAGGCACTATGACAGATATGAGACATAAATCATTAGAAACTCCTTTGAGAGATCAGTTCTTTTCACCCCAATTAAATTCGTTTAAAAGCATTTTTAACAGAGTTCCAGGACTCTTTGATATCTTTAGGAAATGAAAGTCTGATTCAGGTCATTTTGGAGTCAAAGAAAACCTTGCATTAACTTCAGTAGAAATGAGACTCCTTAGGAAGCAGATGTGCTTACATTCCACTGTCAAAAATAGGAGCTAAGCATCTGCTCAAAGTTAATCACACGCTTAAACACTGTCCAGGACTAAGGTCATGGTTGCCAGGACCTGATCTTGCAGCACATACAAATCCAAATGATTAATGGTTTGGCTTGCCTGCTGGATAAAACAAATGTAATATGAAATACAGGGTTTGGGGTTTTGTGATTCATTTTTGTGTCACTTAATAAAATTAAAAAAAAAAAAAATCCATCACAAATAGAGTTCTGTTGAGTTAGTGGAAATACTAATACAAATTACTTTATATTCTCATTTAGTTCAGGTTGAAACCCAAAGAACACTACTAACACAAACAAGGCATAACACAAAAGCATTGTGTGGCAAATAGACAAAGAGCAAGTACAGTCTGTCAAGGAAATTGAGGTTACTTCTGAAAAGTACACATTGTGTCCTATAAACATACTACAGCAGAGATAAAACTCTAGCTCAGGGCAAATAAATGTTCTCCAAATACAGAGAAGACTTCATGAAACACAATTAAATAAAAATCAAGGCTGAGAGAAAGTTTGATAACATCTGGTCAACTGGTCATTTAAATGACTGGAACTCAGATTATCCTTCTCTTCTGAGTACCAATTTATATAAATTATAGGAAATGATGGAAAGAGGGAATTACAGGAAACAAAGGGAGTGTGGATGTAGTGAAGATTGAGGAAGGAGGATGCAGAGGTGGAAAAGCAGGATGGAAAAGCTGTCTCAGCTGTAGAGCTGTGTGCTGAAGGTGTACCAGGTAAAAATGGCACTTGTGACATCAAACAAAATCAGTATTATCAAAACCTAGAAGGGCTCAGTGTTTACTTGTCTCAGGGACACTGGGGAATTTCCTTCTGCATCTACTTGCTATGTTCATACACAGTCCTGTGAAAATTATAAGATCACCAATATGGTAAACTGGTAGCTGCTTACAAAGTTTTACTTTAAAAACAGCAAAGATCCAACAATTCTTCAGATTCAGACAACAAATCACCACTTTTACAAAAATCCCATCAATTTAGTGTCTTTGATACTAGTTTAATGGGCTTTCAAGTAAATTGAGTCACAAATAACTTCAGAAAATGGATGCTATTTGCACACAGAAAGTCTCAAGTAAGACACATTCCAGCATTTGCAAATACAATTTTTTTCCTTTTGCTAAATCCCATGTTTATGTACATATTAATCCAGAAGAATTTGAAGTTTCAATTTCTTTTAAATGTATCTTACCCACCTCAAGGATATAGGACAGATTATAAAACAGGCTATGACAGCTTAAAGGCTCAGATTGCTAGTGAAATGAACTAAAAAAATATTTTTATTATAATTTCATTCTTTTAAATCAGTCTCATGATATCTGGATTGTAGTATATTCCAAAGGTTAAAGTTGTCATGTCTGATGTGTCAGCTCCTCGTGTAAGCAATTTCCAGTTGCTTAGCTAGGAAGAAAAAAGAGAGAAAGCTCTACACCCACAGCTTCACCTGAGGTGCTCTTGCTGGTGAACAGAAAGACTGCCCAGAGCTCTGGGATTGAAAGAATATGCATTCAGGGTCTGCATCATGTGTTTCTATGAGAATACCTTGTTGTAAATGAATCTGACTCAAGCCAGGCCTTCAAGCACTGGAATCCAATCCAGAAGCATCCCTTTTGTGGGCATCTTCTTCATTCTCTGTGTGAAGGTGTCTGATGTGTGGCAACTGTGCTCAATGCAAAATAATTCTACTCTACTTGCTGTAGTTTTGGGCAGTTCCACATACATTATTTGTGCTTCTATCTAGCTCTTCCTTTTTGGGATAGTTTCTTTTGCCCAAGTTTTATTTGAGTTGGTTTCTCTGGGCATTGGGCCCAGTTCTTGTTTAACTTTGCTCTTAAAATCTGTACAACAGCCTAGATGTTCTTTCCAAAAAAAAAAAAAAAAAAGCAGAGGGGGTGTTTTATGCATCCATTTTAAAAAATGATCTTGTTGTAAAGCAACAGAATGGATAATTTGTAAACCCACTGAATGCATTTGTATGGTTTACAGAAAAATTAAACTCCATTACTGTTTGGGACTTGGGTTTACAAGGCTAACAAAAATGCTGACTAGGTGGAATAGAAAACACAAGGGCATAAAAGAAATATTTTTATATTGGAACATTAATTTAAAGTTATTACGAAGGAGAAGGTATGAAAACTTTTAGTAAAAGACAGACCTAGCTGAACTATGTCACAGTCATAAATTTATTTTTCCCCTCAATAGTAAGGTCTGTGGAACAACAAAAATCAACAATAGGCACAGAAGTTTGTACTGGACCAAAAGTAAAAGTTTGAACTAGAAGTGCAGGTTTGAGAAGTAGAACAGTTCAGCTCTGTATAGCAATGAGTAAGCAGCTGTCAAAAGAGTGTTTCCAAGAAAGATGTCAGGAAACATGGAATAAGAGAGCAGGAAATGTACCCAAAAGGAAGGGACAAAGCAACAAAAGTTAAGAAAGTGACCCCAGCTGACCCCATTAAATTTTTATCAAAGAGTTACTCATGTATTTTTCTAGTGCCACAAGTGACATCAAGAGCTGACATTACCAATAGGTTACCACTTTCCCAGTCAACAGTAGAAGAAAAAATTTGGAAACCTCTTTTATCAAAGGCAAGCTATAGCACATACTGTTTTTTTTAAGCCAAATCCAGAGTTCCAAGGAACAAGGCAAGGCTTGCTTGTAACACAGGGGAAATGCCGGGTACTGCAGAGACAGAAGGAAAGGAATAAGAAATGCTAAGACAGAAGGTAGAATAAAAGGTGTACAGGTTGCCACAGTCACCACAGCACTGACATGTTCTCAGGTTTCTAATCAGGCTCCCTGTGCTCTTCTTAACTTTCCTTGAAAATGATCTCTGCACAGAATATCATTCTGCAATACAAGATGAAAAAATCTCTTTCTAAGTAAATTAAGAGCATCATAAAAGCTCCTGGATACTAGAAATGCTTTAAATCTTCCAGGGAATACACTACCCTACTTTACAGATGGTTTGGCTATTCCAAATGTTGAACTCATGCAATATTATGTTATAAAAAGTTACTACCAGTGGGTAAAAAAATGCTGGGATTCCTTGTGGTTCTTTGGGAACATTGTCATTTACACATAAAATTTTAGCTCCTCAGTTAATGAACACAGTAGAGCCACACTTTCTGTGTTTGTCTGTAAAGGACTGATTTCAACCACACTGAATTAAACAGGAGTCCTTACAGCACCAACTATGACTGAAAAACAAAACCTTATTCCACAAAACTGTAAAACATTTAAGTATTCAAAAGTACATATGTACAGTAGAAATGTAATTTTTAATTTAGAATATTTCTCTTTCAGAGAGAGATTAAAAATACTCTCCTTTCTTGGAGAAAACATTGGAACCCTTCCCTTCCCACAAAGAGACCCAGAAATCCCTGCCAAAATCTTCCCCTCTTATGGGAATCACAACATTTTCTCATTGCTTTCCCTCAGAAGAAACCTGGGATCTTCTGAAACAATTTCTATTCTGCCAGTTTCCACACAGAGCTTTAAAATAGAAGTCCTTCCTAAGAACTCAGGAAAGCAATTATGAATCAAGAGAAAAGGAAAGTTGACAGCAAAATCAGAGACTTGTGAAATAATGATGTGTAGAATAAGATAGATCAAAGACTTTGAAAATGGCTTTTTTTTTTCTTTTTTTGTAAATAAGATAAGCAACCCCCATTGTGTCTCAGTCTAGCCAGAAACAAGTTCATGTTTTCACTTTTCCAAAGCCAATGTTAACAGGGAATGCTGTTAAGATCAGTGACAAAAAAATTCAGCTGAATCTCTGTAGTTGGAGTTAACATTTTCATCTTTGGAGGAGTCTATAGTGGGTTTTTTTCTTTCTTTTTTAACAAAATCAGCCAATACATACAAAAGCCATGGTTATAAAGAAAATCATTCTATTAGACTAGTTCTTGAAAAGCAAACTCCAGATGGGAACAAAGGTTTTCTCTGCTGAGTTCCTGGTTGTGTTCTACTGAAATTTTCCTGCTTTGACTTGCTTTATCATGAAAAAAGCCATAGCCCATTTTTCCCACACTGATTTGCCTCTCATTTGACATGAGCTAACAACTCCTCCTGATTCACCACCACCATGGTAATACAGATATTATTTTGATTTTCATTCCCTTTGGCTTTAATTCCTAGAACAAAATATTGTTATTCACTAACTTCTTACGACTGATCCAGCTACACTTGTGGCTCAAAAGTGATACTGTAGAAATTGGATAGTCATATAACCAGTTTTCTGTTTTATTATGGCCTATAGATTCATAAAATTTGTGTTTTCCATCAGGAAGGTGGTCTCAAACACTAATAAAAAAGGTCTCAAACACCTCTCTTCCTGAACATGATCTTCCCAAGACACCTGAAATTTGCTGTTAGGAATTTTTGGCTACAAGCCTGGCAGCCTGTAGGGAAGGAAAGACCCTCATGGGCAGCCAGGGGGTCCATGCAACAGATTTCATACTTCATTCAATCTCATGAACCTTAAATCTGCTGCATTAAAAGCTTGGAATGCATTATTGTTGTCTCTCTTGGGACTCCAGATCAGATTTGTAAAATTTAGGAGTGGATAATACTGTATTATTTCTAAAGAAAAGAGCCATACCCTGTACCTGAAACTCTTCTCTGGTGTTTCTGCCTTTCAGTAGTAGTAAAGGCTCATTTGTTACCAGTTCTGATGACAAGAGACAGATTACACTACACAATTGGCATTCCTTTTGCTTGGCTTTACAGCTTAATAATTCTTTTGTGGGACTAGGAACAGGTTTGATTTTTTCATAGAGTCTGGGGCAAGTAATCACTAAATGACATAGTCTGCAACTTTTATATGAGAGCACATTTAATGTCACTGTATTACCATCCTAGTGGATCCACTGTGCTGGACTAGAGTGGAGCACTTTATTTCTCAAGAGATTTATGTATCAGGATCAGTAGGGGCTGAGAATGTCTTCACAGAATGGTTGGGGCTGGAAGGGACTGCTGGAGGGCATCTGGTCCAACTCCCTGCTCAAGCTGGGCCAGCTGGAGCCAGTTCCCCAGGACAATGTCCAAATGGCTGCTGGATACCTGCAGGGAAGGAAACTCCACAACCTCTCTGAAGCTTCACTGGAAAAGACCCCTGAACCACCACACAATTGGTTAAAAGAGTTTTCAAGGTGTCAATTTCTTCTTCAGCTGGAGATGAATAGCTTGTTTTCATCCTGAAGTGCAAGAAAAATTCCCTCCCATACTCAAATCAAGTGTTTTTGTTAAACCTTGATGATAAGACAGAGTCATATATATAATAAAGAGTATTATTTTAATGGCATAACATTGTCCATCTGTCTGCCTGCAGGGTCAAGCAATCCACAGGAATCATTCCTTTCTCTCTCACTTTCCCAAAACAATGTAGATAGAGTGATTATTTTGCACACAGACAATCTTGTGTGAAATTTGCAGGTAAGATTTTATGTCACATCACTGCTCAAACTGAGACCTGCAAGCAGCTGTGTATTTAAGAGAATGTGGCTTTTGCAGAGTATAAAGGAATAAAAATTAAGAAAAGGTTTCACAAATTCTCTAACTCTCAGATTTCAGTGACAGAAAAGATCACTGCAAGTATAATGTGAAACCACACAGCACTTGCACTGTAGATCCCACATAAAAAGTTGCTTAATTTTATTACAATTCATAATTTTTTCCACATTTTCCAAATGATCTTTGCTCTTAAGATACTGCATTTTTTTGTCAGCTTCTCCAATTTTTGTCTTTTATCATACAATTTTCTTTCTATCTTCCTTATCAAGATGGTAAATTCCTTCCCATGTTCCTTATATAGGAATATATTTCTTAAATATATTTAAGGAAATATTTCCTTAAAATTTTTCCCCTTCCATGTTTAAATTGTTTTCTTAAAATGACCTGGTGATCTCTCAGATTTGCTCCTGATATACTGAATAGACTGAGGTCCTTATATCCTGGATTTGTTTTCCAACAAGGGTTTGTTTTTGGCTCTTTGAGTTCTTTTAAGTAATCCTGACCCTGTTCATGCATGGCAGACATCAGAACTGGACAGGATATTCCTTCATTTTAATCATAGCATAGCATTCTCCTTTTCATCCTTTTAATAGCTCCCTATTGGGTCAGGTTAACAGAAGTCTTAAAATGTTATAGTTCAATATAAAATGCTTTGGCAAAATCATTATATCAGTAACTTCTCTTATGTCTTAGACCATGACAAAACCTGGCATGTAATATTGTAAAAAAATCAATAAATTTTTCAAGACTTCTCTACTTTTCTACTTCTCTAGAAACTCCTGTTGGCCTAGATAAAACATATTTTAAATTTCTAATTCTCTGTAGATATAAAATTGCATTTAATGCCTCATTATTCTGACCAGTATCTTAACAAAGCTGAAGAAATGTAGTAGAAATGTAATGCCTCAAGTAATTTTGGTAATTTTCTGGTATTTAAATCATGTTGTCAGTAATTAAATATTTTCCAATATTCCTAAAATTAATATTGACACAATAAGTGATTCAAAATTCTTTTTAGCTAGGCCTCTTCAAACCTCTAATCTGAAAATTCTTGGATTTGCCTGATGCCTGGAAGTCCTCCTTTGTTTCACATGGTAAACTTTGTTGTTTGTCTACCATTAGCACTTTTACATTTGCAGTTGGTTTTATTTAAAATGGTATATAGATACCTTTTTTATTATTATTTACAGCCTGAGTCCTGTTGTGGTCCTTAATTGTAAGAGGGGTTTGGTATGGTTTGGTTTGGTTTGGTTTGGCTTTTTGCTCTTTCATCCTTTTCCTGCTTTCTGAAGTGGTCAATTATGGTCTTCTATTGCCAGTCACCTGCTTTTTCAACTTGATATTTATTAAATCTAACTTTTTTTTTCATTATTTTTAATTGGTTGTTTTCTTTTTGGTCTCTTTGATCAGAGCTCTTCATTGCTGCATGTACTCATATAAGAATGTAGAACAATACAGTTTGATCTAAAAGATGACCAATTCATAGATAACATTCTTTAAAGGTTTAATTCAGGCTTCAGCCAAAAGAAAACAATCAAATGTCTTGATGGATAAACAAGTTCTGGTTTCCTGACCTAGCTTTCTGGTTGATGTAAAGTACACACTTATCTCTTTAACTATTTGGCAGAGGGTTAGGTTTCTTATTCCTGCAAGTTTTCATGCATTGCAGGATAACAACCATGTGTTTTTCTTAAGCTAAGGATTTATTTTTCTTTTTAGAGAGAACAATCTTTTTGCTAAGGAGAATGTTAAGATTCAATCCACTTGGTCTCAACGTATCCCATATCTATGAGATCCCATAGACATAATTTCAGAGATAATATAGAAATCTAGGAAATATACAAAGATGAGGACTGTTCATATTAAAATGTTGGCCTGGGATGCCAAGAGCCAGGGGGGCTATCCTTAGTAATGTTTCAAAATTTCCATTGGCATTTTTATGAGAGTCCTGATCTTTGCATCTTCATCTGCAAAATAGAGCTAAAAACTTATTTCTTCCATTCCTCATAATCCTGTCAGGTTACAAAAAGACAAACCTTTCTTTGGTAATTGCATAGCAAGTGCAGGTCTCAATTTTAGCTCGAAGCACAAGTAAAAGACTGTTGTTTCTACTGTTCTGCTTTATACAAATGTCAAATTGTTACAGAGTAAATGAAGATTCATGTACTTAAGAGTACCTATGATTTCCATTAATTTGTGTTTATTTTAACATGGTCACGGTCACAGTGCAAAGGCAATGCCTTAAGCTAGAACAGGGATGACTGTGCAGCCCTTTCTCGTACTGGAAGTTCCTACTTTAGGATAAAGGTTCTTCTAGTTTTGCTTGGATAAGTTTATCTGCAAGAACATGTTGCTCTCTTCCACGGTTATGGAATGTTGCAGCGTCAAACTCTTAATTCCTTGAACAACACCTGTGGTAAACAAAATGGCATGTTGGCTTCCCAATTAGACACTTCAGAACTGTCCTAGGGTGACTGAAGTTAAAGCAGGATTATTTAATTCTGCAAAGTGCAAAGACCAAGTAAGTGATGTTGGTCATTTTCACTTTACATAATTATTTTACAATTTTCAGTCTTTAATAGAAGACAGTAAAAGGGCTCAAGCAAACATTCCAAAGCACTTTATTCATAAGCACATTCTGTTTAAATATGAGCTATCAACACTGGTTTCCTGAGTTGTAACAAGGATTACTTCAAAGTAAAATAAAATAAAATAAAAAAATTTACCATTAATTTGTTTAATCAGCCACAGTGTATCTTCTTTTTCTAAATCTTTCTCTTTTTTTACAGTGTTTCAAGTGATTGAAATTAGCCAGTCGGTTCAGATATTACTGGGAAGGAGAGCTGGAAAAATATGAATACAGAAAAAAATATTTTCTCGATAAAAATTTAGCTAAAAATCAATCAGTAGTAATGTAAGTAATTATTTGAAATGTATTTGTTACGATGCAACAAAAAATGTACAGGTTACACCTAAGGTTGGGTTCAGAAAACCACAAATCCCAAAGCTCCAGGCACACTGCAGCTGCAAAATTCATGCTAAAGGGAGCCCAAAACTGTGAGAACCTAGTTAATTTTACACCTTTTATCTTGGAACCAGTTTTATCTTACTCCCATGCAGCTCCCATTGCTCTTCCTAGTGTTAGGGTCATGCCTAGGGGTAGGGTTCAGAAAACCACAAAGCCCACAGCTCCAGACACACTGAACCTGCAAAAGTCATGAAAAGGGGAATACAAGACTGAAAAAATATGGCCACACATTTCTACTTGAGACCTGCATCAGCCCATGACCGCTTTAAATCCTCTGCCTAGGGTTAGGGCTACACCTCAGGTTAGGGTTAGCCTAGGATTAGGGCTCAGAAAACCAGAAACCCCAAAGCTCCAGGCACACTGCAGCTGCAAAAGTCATGCTAGTTGGAGGACAAGACTGAAAAAATATGGCCCTTGCCACACCTTTCTACTTGAGACCAGCCACAGCCCACGGCTACATTTACTCCTGTGCCTTGGTTAGGTTTATGCCTAGGTTTACAGTATTGAAAGCGGTATATAAAGTTGACAGCAATTTTTTTATATTTGACTGCAGTAATATTTTTGAAAGAATGATTATCTTACAATTTTTTCTACCCCTCCTGTTCTCTTTGGGCGGAAGCACTGAAATAAAATATCAAGTTTTTAAAATTTTGGCATTTCAGAATTTTGGGGACTTAAATTTGGGTAGGAAAAACCTAACCTAAAGAGGTACACAACCTAGTTTCTAAAATTGTTTGCCATCTTCTGTTGGATACATATCTACAAAAATGCCTTTGGTAAAAGTGGAGTTAACCATCCTCACTCTGCGCAGACAAACTGAGATGCAGAGGTGGGCAGGAGCAAAAAGGCAGGTCAGCATTTCCTGAAAGCAGCTTTAAACCTGTGCTGGTTGCACGTGGGAGGGTGGGCGAACGGAGGGGCTGCCCCCACTCTGGGGGCTTCCCCTGCGGGATGAGGAGACCAGTCGGAGGCTGATGTGGTGGTTGGCATCCCAGGTGGCCAATGAGAGAGTTTTTCGTTTTCATAAATCACATCTGCTCTGCTCTGCTCGGCTCGGCTCGGCTCCCCTCTCCACGTGGTGTGGCCAAGGGGAGGATGAAGGAGCCACCAAAGGCTCTCCCTTCCCCTCTCACCCTGTTCTGTGAGAAGAGGCCTCCAGCTCCCCATGTGGCTTCTTCAAGTTCTGGATACAATTTTAACTCTTTTAATGCCTGGAAAAGATTCTCGATCTCCTGAGTTCCCCTGAATGAGAAGAAATAAAGCATGGAGTCTACAGAAGTCAGCGGAATGAAGATAAAGTTCCTGATGGGAAGAGACTGAAAAGATGTAATTGATAAGTAGCTGAAAACCCTTTTTTTGGGGCTATGAGGGGAATGTGACTACACTAAAATTCCTTTAAACTGTGAAATATATTTGGGGAGGTTTGGGTGCTTGAGAAGAAGACTTTTTGCCTTGAGGAAATGGAGCTCTCTCTTTTGAGACTGGAATATAGACGGAGGCATTTTATAGAGAAGGAGATGAAGAGAATTTTGTTTTTCAGCAGCCTGCCTTTAAAAGTAGTACCCCAAGTGTGTAATATAACCCATAACACGGCTCTGGAAGGACTGTGAAAATGGGAGGAAATTCATAGTTTGCAGGTCCGGGTGGATGCAAATTGTAAGAGTGGAAACATCCTCTAAGCCTGAAGCAAAAAAAAAGGGACTTTTCTCTCTAGAGTGAACTGAAATGATTATTTAAGTAGATAACTAACTGAAATGTTTCTGTATGTTGTTGTTAAGAAATGTGGAATGAAGGGAGGGGGAGGAGGAAACAATCTAGGAATCTTATTCTGAATTCTTTTTATCTTATTAATAAATTTCTTCTTATACCCTTTTAGGTTTTGAGCCTGCCTTGTCTCTACTCCTAAATCCTATCTCTCAAAGAAATTAAATATATTAAAATTGGCAAACCCAAGTCACACTGTGACAAAACCTTTTGCAGAACAGGCGGGATGCCGGTTACAGATGTCGAAACCAAAGCATTTTAGAGTGCTAGGTTTTGCTGGCTTCACCTTTCACCACCATTATCTGATGTAATTGCATTGAACTCAGTGGAGATATACTGATTACTGCAGCAGAACAGTGACTTTACCCCTAGATGATGGAATATGGTTTGGGGAATCTAGGAGTCTAGGTGTTTCATTAAGCCAAGCACTCTGACATTAAATCACCAAGTTGAAAAGATCTGTTTAGGTTGATGCCATTGATTAAAACCACATTATTTGAGCCCTCATAGCTTTTGTGTACATGAATAAATGAGTTATAAAAGCAGATACACCCTTCACCATATGAATACAGCATATGATGTATAAGTATTTTATAAGCATTGGTAGGAGATGATAAAAGCATATGTGAGTAATAGCTTTCCAGAAGTCATCAGTTTATAAATATTACTTATAAGAAACCTGTGTATAAATACTACTTAGTACACCAAGAACTGTGCTATGCATGTGGGAAAGCAATTGACGTATTTCAAAACTAACAGTAGAAAAATGTGTCTAGTGTGAAGATATTAAAAAGAAAATAACCATAAATATAAGAAATTATGAAGAAATGATTTGAAGAAAAGAGCAAGGAGAAAGAAGGGAAGAGTACTCAGCAAAATATATAACATAAAGGAAGTCATGTGAAAGCACATGAAAAAATTTGTTTAATAGAACCAGGAGAAATTAAACTGTCTTATTCAATGACTACCTATCAATGGCATAGTCAGTAACCATGTCATAAAGCCTATGTGATACTTTATGGACTACCATTGCAGTTGCCAGAAAAGGCAGAGAAACATGATAAAAGCATAGAAGATAGCACAACATTACTCCTTTACAGCAGTTTCCTATTTGCCTCAATGCAAATTATCCCTGTTCATATGAAAAACTATCCATTCCCTTAACCATACAAATGCTAATTCTTTATTTATATTACATTTTAAATTCCAAAGGACCTTTACTACAGTAACATCAACACAACTGAAATATTTTGCAAGTTTCACTTGAAATACCTCGGCAAATTCTCAAGTCCCATTAGCCTTTATTAATGGTTTGCTGTATTCATGTACCTACCTTTTAGCTGTCCAGGGCTGTCAAGTTCCACCTCAGTTTTCAATTTCCTTTTCTACAGATGAGTTTAAAGGCATGAGGTAACTTAGGTCTTAGGTAACTCCTAAGCATGGAATCATGTAATGTATACAGCAGAATTTCAGATCATTTCCTCTGCTCATCTTCAAGGGCATCTAGCTCTGCTAGAAATTCAGTTTGTTCACAGAGGCATTGCTCTCTAGCACTGATTAGCCATTTCTTCACCACTCACTATTTATGCCAAGAACATTGATTAAAATAACACAGAGAGAAGTTTTTAGAGAACTCTTGAGGGTTCTTTATGTCATATAATACATGTTTATAAGGAATATAATTTATCAAAGTACACTCCTAATTGATTATTTCACTTCTAATCTTCAATTTCTTCAGCTTTGCCAATAATTTCTTCTGTAATATATAAATTATGATATTCCATTGCTACATATTTTCTTTGTCTAGAATTTCTGTTTTCTTACTCATTTGTTTAGTATGGCATAATCTAGATTGGGTAAATAAATCACATATATTAGCCCAATCCTTTTTACTTGAATCATCTTAATTACTCATACCTTTGGAATATTTTCTCATAGCATTGAATAATGTTGAAGACACAGTAGTAGAATTGGAATTATCATATGATATGCTTTCTTTATAGTTTTAGAGCCTCCTTTGATATTTTCTGGTTAGGTTACTGTAATCACCTGTCAATGTATTTATTAGCCCGTTTAGTTATTTGATCTTTCATTTCATATGCCTGTTCTGAGAATTCTGGAAACCAATATTCTCTGGGCCTCAAAACTGGATTATTTGAAACATTTCATTTTCTTTCTATCTCAGCTCAAGCAAATAATTTAATTAGTTTCCTATTTCATTTACTTCCAATCTCAGCACTTACCACAGTGCACAAGCATCAATATCCTACTTTTTTTCTGAATTGGAAGAAATCTTTTCTACTTGTGTGAATATCTCTTACAAGTTAACACAGTTTGACTGTTGGCAATCCTGTCTTATCCTTCCTGACCTTTAAGAGAAAGTTTCTTGGCTGACTAGACTTTTGTTTTGTTTTGTTTTGTTTTGTTTTGTTTTTTTGTGGGGGAAGGGGGGTGGTGTTTGGTTTTTGGGTTTGTTTGGTTGTTTGGGGATTTTTTTGAATCTCTGCTTGTTCTTAATATCCTTTTGAGATGATTAGGAAATCATACCTGGAGGCATTCCCAAGTAATTTCCACCTGTCTCAGCATAAAATGATAAGGAATACTGGTCCAGCTCAGTTGCTAGGATTGTGTGAGAAGTGAGTAAACCTTACATATAATAATCATTGAGGTATCTTGATTTTTATTAACTAATTTACTCTTTTCTTGCCATTTGATAGGCAAACACTAATCATCACCTATACTGTTCCCACTTGTCAGTCTCACCTAGTCATTATTCATCCAGTCTTTCCATGCCACTCTCTCAAGTGTAAAATATTATCTTTTACAACAGATTGTGATTATCTTTATGAAAGGCCAAGCATCTTCTGAGTCCTTGTTCTGCTCTGGTGTTAACATACGTCCAGCTTTAAGTGCAGGTATATCAGCAAACTCTTTAGGTTAAAGGCTGTTGGAGGCTCCAGGAAAGTAGAGATGAAGAACTCTGACCTTTGTTGACATTTACTTGTATTTTTTCACCCTTCCTCCCACCCTCCCAGCCCCCCAGATAGTATGAAAGTGTCTTTTTTTTGTGTTAGGAACCAAAACTGATGACAGTATTTCAGATACAGTCTCACAAATAGAGGAAAATAATCCACCAGCTGAACATAATCAACCAGCTGTATGTATCCTTGGCTAAGAGAGCCCAGAGAGCCAGCATAAGGGCACATGGCTGCTTCTTGCCATCTCTGGAGGTATTTAAAATATGTGACACTTAGAGATATGTTTTAGTGGTAGACTTGGCAGTGCTGGGTTAATGGTTGGGCTCTATAACCTTAGAAGTCTTTTCCACCCTAAATGATTCTGTAATTCTCTTATATTTAACTTGTGCACCAGAATGCTCAGCTCCTTTTCTGTAAATCTTCTATTTACAAGTCATTGCCTTGTCTGTATTTCTGTTTGAGGTTATCATATATCAGGTGCAGGACACTGCATAGCCTCTGGTGAACACCCTAAGATTTCCCCAGCTTGTTTCTTCTGCAGCTTGAGATCTCTTCTGAATGGTTCCAGCATGGTGAAAAACCTCCCAATTTGGTGTTAACCATGAAATTGATGAAGGTGCATTCATTGCAATGTCCAGATAATAAATACTTTGAATAGTTTGAGCTCCAGAACTGATACTTAAGGACATTCACTAGTAAGGGATATCCAGTTTGGCTTCCTGTACCATTTACCATCCTGACACTTTAATACTGTCCAGCCACTTTGTGATCAACACACCTGGTTCATATCTCTAGTTTGATGTGTTCTGAATATGTTGTTATTCTAGAAGACCATGTTGAAAGCTTTGTTGAAGTCAATATAAGTTACACCCAGTTTCATCTCTAGTATTCATGACATGTAATAAAGAAAAAAAATAGAAATGAAAAATGGAAATCAATGAAACTCAAATAGGAATACACCATGAAACACCAAAAATCAAGGATAAAAAGGAAAATTTGATTACTGAACCCAATGTATAGGATTGCCTAGAAGCAAGGTCTAGGAACTATCAAAATGTATTCTGTGCAAGTAGGCTTTTCCACCTTTTACCACCATGCATTTCCTTTACCACACAAATATATACATAAGCATGAAGATAGGGTAGTTATAAAGGCTAGTCCTAAAAACAAAAAGTGATTCAGAGGTAAACTGTAAATGAAAAAATTTGGAAGCTAGTTCACTTATCTTGCAACACTGCAGTTCTCTATTCATGAAAGTTTAATTTACTTCAATGAAGAAAGTAAGGAAGCCTTCCTTCACTGACCTTGTAACCGTTGTGAATTTTCAATCAATAATAAACCTGAAATGGAATATTTGAGAATAGGTCTTTATCAAAAATTTTGAAATACAGATAAGCCTGTAAATGTAAATGAAAGAGATGTAAATGAAAAAGTTACAAACAGCTGTACAACAGCAGTAAGAACTGATATTATTCTAAATGCATTCCCTTTTTTTTTTTTTCCTTTCACAAAATGCAAACATAGAATTTTGAGAAAACTGAGAACCCTGATCTAGTTTCAGAAGACTGGAGACAAAATGTGGCTGAATCACAAGATTGTGAGTGATCATAGGTCCTTTCTCCTTTTGAATCTTTGCATTCTTTCTGAGTTGTAATGGCTGGCCTGTTAAACAGAACCTGATTTTCTGGAATAATATCGGGAAAGAAGTTGGGGTTTTTTGGAGGTGGAGGTGGGATTTGAGGTTTTACCTGGCAATTCTCCTTAAAAGGAGTGCAATATTTATATCTGCTAGTAAAATTCAGCTTTCAGCAACTAAAAACTCCATAGTCTTCACTCTTGCTAAAGCATCATTCCTTATAGAAGCAATAAATATTCATGCTATAGCCAAAAGATCATTGCATGGACTAGGCTAGGCTGAGCATTGAAAGCAGAGAGTTGTTTCTCCTGAGGGATGAAGGTTTTGCCCCCTGAGAGCTAATGATCCAATGTGTCATGTTCTGTCATAATATCTTATTCAAATAAGAATAATAATGCTTCACATTATCAACAGGCAAACCAAATTTTTATAGACTATTTCATGGCAATATTATAAGGTTTATAGTCAGTGAATTTTTTTATCTGAATAGAAATGAAAATATATTCATATTTTAGAATATGGTACTGAAAACTTCAGTTCAAATCTTTTGAAATTTAAAAAAATCATATCAGAAACAACTAAATGAAACTGTCTCCCCACTACACAGACATCCTATTTGGGAAAAATAGCCAATAAAACTCTGGGCTGCTAAGACCAAAAAAATTATTTGTGCCCTTTGGCAAAGCTATCTTCCTACAGTTTTATGTAACACAGAAAAAAAATACATATATGTTTGGCCAAATCCTCCCCTGCCACAGTAAAACCCCTGGAACTGGAGAGTATCCAGAAAAAACTCAGGGAACTCAGACCAGTGGCATGTTTGCCTGCTCCATGAACAAGCAAGAAATTCATCTAGCTAACAGGCAAGCTCAGCGAGACCTTTTGCTGAGCAAATTTTACTCATTTGTAACCTTGACAAACTTGTCCACTCTTGGAATTTTTCCAAGAGCTATTTTGTAAGGAGACATTGCAGCCTACAAATCGCTCAAATCCTTCTCACTGCAACTGTTGTTTTGAGTAACTAATATTTACTATCGTGTTTCTGGGCTGTGTGTCTGTTCAGAAACACTGTTTGGATGATCTAATATTTACCAGTTCTTAAAGCAGAAAATAACTCAGCTGCATCACAACCCTCACTTTTGTTTTAGAATTAATTTTCACTACACACTCTGTTTCTAGAAAATTCATGTTGTGCAACTTTTCTTAATCATAGATGGGAAAGACATAAAAAGTCAGGCAGAAATTAAGACTATAGCTAAGTGGTCCACATAGAAAACTATGCAGTCTCCACTGCATTGTGTATCCAGCCACAGCAGGGCCACAATAACTCCCTCAATTTATCACAAATCCATTGAAGTCTGTCTCATTAATCTAGAGAGTGAAATTAGCCCTAATACTATATGCAAGGGAAAAAGCCAATTCCTGTTCAAGTAAAATAAAGATTTGAAGTATATTCTAGAATTTGTCTCTTTTTCAAGACAGATAATGTTAAAGTTTAACGGTAGAGGATAAAAAACTTCTTTGAGGGAATAAAGTAATGGCTGTAAAGACATACAAAATCACAGAATGTTTGGGGTTGGAAGGAACCTTAAAGATCATGGTCAAGGACATCTTCCACTAGACCAAGTCACTAAAAGCTGATCCAGTCTGGCCTTTACCTCTTCCAGGGATGAGCCATCCACAGTTCTCTGGGGAACTTGAATATCTGAACAGAACTGAGTGCAGGTGTGGCTGTGTTGCTCAGGGAGGTACTCTGTGAGGCAGCTTTCTACTCTGGCACCATCTTACAGTAATCAAGTGTATGCAGCAGTTCACACATTTAATGCACTTTGACCACATTAGTTTGCTTCTCCTGACAACCCTGCCAAGCACATGCTGTAGTTGATGACAAAGCTGTCCCTGTTCTCCAGCCATGCCTGAACCTCTGTCTCAAAGCTGTTTCTCTGGCCCTGTCCTTCATCTTAAGAATATTCCACGAAAATAACGAGCAGGGGTCCATATTACTGCAACAGTAACAAAGCAATAAAAAAACAAAGTTCTACAGAATAAGGTCTTGGGAGAAAAAAGGATTTTACTGTGTGATCCCGTTCCTATAACCCATAGCAGGGCATGTCAACCTACTCTGAACAGATCAGGTGTTTTTAACTACATTGATTCAGTGGGTCTTTGAGTATTTTTTATTTTTATTTTACCTGCTAAATGCTATAGAGAAAAACAGTGAGGCATCCAATATGGACTTCAAAGGATTCAAGGTAATGGCAGATCTGATAGGAACGTGCCAGATCAAATGTATAGCTGCTGTTGTTGATTATTGTCAGGCTCTTGTGCTTGCCAAGGTGCTTGTTTTCCCACTGTGTATTACAGCTTAGTGCTCATCAGTGGCTGCTTTTTTTGCATTCACTGCTTTGTGCCTTGCTGCACTGCTACACTCCTTATCATCTTGCTGTGCTCTGCCTGGGAACATTTTGATAACAATCCTGGCAATGTGCCTGGACTGGCAGATGGCCAGGACATCAACTGCTCTCTCTGTGCTGCTCTGCTGGAGAGCTAGAAATCCAGTGTGAGCTTGACTTGAAAGGGCTGTGACCTGTGGGCAGGACACCCCAAAGTGTGCCATGGATATGTCTGTGTCCCCCCTGCAGATGTTCCTCTGAAGGTATTGGGGTCCAAGGGTAAGTCCATGCTGGAGAAGAAATACCTCAGGATATCTGTGGCTATGGATAAGTCTGTGCTGGGCAGGTACACCATGAAACATCAGTGGCTGTGCATGAAGCACCTCAAAAAGTGTGGCCATGGATAAGCCCACAGCAGGGCAGGTACATCCCAGCAGGAACTGCAGCCGTGGGTAAGGTCATGATGGTATCTCTGAAGGCATTGTGGCCACTGGAACAGGTGCACCTCAAAGTGACTGTAGCTACAGATGAGTCTGTGACACAGCAGGTGCATCCCTAAGAGACTCCCAGACAAAACTCCTAGAGTTTGCATTCTCTTTTTAACTTAGGGGAGCAAGTAATCTACTAAGGGACCTGCAATCTGCAGGTGAGT